>NW_008794775.1:408380-412175 GCF_000699145.1 Aptenodytes forsteri | reverse complement strand
TCATGATAACTGGATGCTGTTTTTTAATATAACAAATATCTTTTGAAAATTTCCAAGAAAAAACTACTTCAGAGTGACTGACTTGAGAAACAATTTTTAATACTTTTGGATCCCTGAACTTTAATTTTGAGAATTTCCAGATGTTTACATATGGTACTGCAGGAACAGTGCTGATCCTGTATGGGGACTGGGACAGGGTTATGCCAGGTACTTCACAATCTGCTAGAATGTGACAGTCCCAACCTTGATGAGGTTTAAAAAAAAAAAAAAAAAAATAAAAAAAAAAAGCCAAGGCAGACAAAAATGTACCAATAAAGAGCTTTTCAGAGCAAGATAGCAAATCAGTGACAGTATCAGAACAAGAACTAAAATATCTTTTGCCTGTACCAACAAATGCTTGTTCAGGTTATAATCCCATCTGAATAACTGCCAAGCATGTCTTATATTTAGCCTGTCCAACTGAAATGACCACATTAGAAACCTAAATATTATCACCTCTCTTCAAAAATTCCAAGGAATAAATGCCTAAACAATGTTGGGGTTTCAAAGTACCATCTGGTAACAGAAGTAGGCAGAATTTTTTTGTACCAACTGGTACCTCCCTGTTGCTTCCACATGGGATTTATAGATCACTTTTCTTAAGAAGTTCAGCTTTATCTGAATAGGCTGAGATAAAATTATTCTATGCAGATTAAAATAAGCAAATGACCCAAGGCATTTATATAAAGAGGAGACAAAAGTGTGACCGAACTGGGAAGGTCATGGAAACAAGACATGAAAGCTATAAAATCTATTTTAAATGAAAATTTATTGAAATATTTATAGCTAAGGCCAGAGTTGAAGAAACCTATACAATTGCTATCATTTTGTGCTGCAGTGGACAACCGTAGGTGCTCTTCTGAGAAACCAGGAAGAGCGTGGCAGTCTAAGATTTACATTGTTTTAGTCTATATAAATTACACTATTGAAACAAGCTTTTTAATTTACTCTCCTTTCCATTCTACTTCTGTTGCTGGGTACACCGACTGTTTTTCTAGTGAAACTTAGTCACATAGTACAAATATTAGTAAGCAGAATATGAAATACAATGAAAATATGATTTAGTTATGCTTGGCTCCAGTAGGCTAAAGAATAGCAAACACTATCAATAGAGATCTTCCCTTTAAGGTGGAATGTGATATAGTTGTAAAAGAAGGCACGGCAGGAAGGGTTTGAAGTTATGCTAAATTGGCTACAGCAGTTTAATTAGGGATTTGAACATAAAATGGTTTTTATTAAGTCCATGCCTATTTTTAACAACTCCTTTAGCCTTTAAATTTGTGTAATACACAGATGTTTTACAAGCATGTGTTATTTACTAAAGCATGTTTACTGTTGAAACACAGTAGATTTACTGCCAAATAATGCTTCCTAGCTGTTTTAAATGCCAATAAATAACAGATATATTTTTACTGAAGTTTATCACCACTGTTTGGGCTGCCGAAAATTTCATAAGGTGTCTAGAGGTCTCCAAGATGCATCAGCTCATAGGAGTGAGAATCCAGATGTTTGTTCTTCCATACAGCTTAGCTCAAGTTGGATGCAGGAGCCCACATCAAGAGTGCTTTTGAGCCTGAGTCTCCTACTTTGGAAGTTAGGGCTTCCTTGGATTAGGCAGCAGTGTTAAGCCGTCATCACACTCACCTGTCCTAACTGATCCTGTGCTGAAAATCATCATGGAGATATGTCATCATGTCAGATATGTCTGAAAACTCAGTCGGCCCCCTCCTCAGCCATCACAGCTAACAGTTACATCAAAGCACAAAAGGCAGCTTCAGAAATGGTGCTAGCAGAATATCAGAGTTGTGTTGAATATCTTCTCTTCTGCTGCCCATGCTACGGTGTCAGTAATATACAGCAGAAGATCAGGGCACATAGCAGTAACCTGCCACCACCTTTACTTCCACGGCTAGATTCATCTACTTAAGCCCTTGTTAGGAGCATGTGTGAAATGCATACATTTCACTTTGGTAGTGCGGTTTTATTGTAATGTTACCAGGCAAGAATTAATAATGTATTTTTCCTCTTCTTTCAATGATCAGTGTAGTCAGACACACAGCTGCAAGCTCAGGAAGTTTTTGAGCCACAAAATATTGGAGGCTGGAAGAATATTTTTGAATTACTAAATCACTGACTGAGTATATCACTATATGTTTTCTCTGTTCTGAAATTCCTTCTGAGACATCTGGTTTTGGCCCTAGTAAAGGAGATGGAGTTGGTGGAGGTGGAGTCAATGGGCTGTCTGGTCTTAGCATAGCATCCTCTCTTTTCTTTGAGCAAAGACATGGTGACAGCAGAGAAATCAAGCAGTGCTTGGCAACTAAGAATCAAGAAAAATAATGAAAAAAGAGGACCAGTTCCAACAAAGTACATGGAAAACAAAGAGAACCAAAACCACATGGTAGGAAAGTATTTCTCGATCACATATCATAACCACACAGAAGGCAGGAGACGTACACATATAAATGCTAAGACCCAAAAGAAAAAAGAGCACCTGAAACTAAGATAGGATTTGATCTTCACCCCAGTCTATAATCAGTCATTCTTGTAGTCAGGATCAGGGTCTGTATGATCTTGAAAGAGACTTTAATGTAACCATTCTGCCACAGAAGATTGACTTCCCTTATTGATAATGGCAACAACTGAAACAGTACTGTAACTCAGAAAAGCTGACTAGGAAAGCAAAAGACTAAACAATTTAAACAGCCATTTCAGGATGGTTTTATATGAGAAGCAGAAGATGAATAGAGATTGAGAAAAGAATTTGTGAATCACCACAACCATACTGATAAATATACCACAAGAAAAAACAAAACTTTGCTTGACCAGTAGTGTTTCATTTCATGCTTACTGTATAGGTGAATATGCACTCCTTACCAAGTTCCTAGAGGACATCATAGTTTTAATTTCACTTGTATTAAGCACAGTCAAAGATTGTATCTCACTATATTGGTACTAATGATCACTACCAAGGTCCCAGCCTAGTTAGTTGTGTAAGGTGGATCAACTCCTGAAGTCATACAGAGATCTTTCCATGACAACCACACATCGATCTCAACACAGCTGTGCAGAATCTGGAAACAGACCATGGCTACACCCACCTTGAAAATGCAATGCTCAAAATGTGAAGGGATGGAAGATATATTCCCTGTCTTCAAGAGAGTCCTAGGTGATTATGTACTAACTGAGTCACTTCAGTCAAATTTCAACATTTACATGGCATGAATCCATGTCAAATTGTTTTAATGACGTGTACAAAGTGTAGTGATAATGATGGCATCACTGATGGAAAATAGGAATCAATATGATAACAGATGGGTGAAATTAATCAGGCCAATAACTGTGCAGTCTAATAGCTCATACTCTGATCTTATATAAGTGCTATCCTAGAATTAAACATGCCATTGATTTGTCCATATTATAATGTGAACTAACAGAGGTTCTTTAGTAATTAGTTTAGTTCTTTCAAATGAAATCAGAATTCATTATATTTGCCAGTCAGTGTCTGTTAAAAAGTACCATAACAAAAAAATGCAAGTATCTTCAACTTTACATATTTTTTACTTATCTTTTTGCTCTAGTTTGAAGTCATAACATTGTCAGATTTCACAACCAGCTCTTATTTTCATAGCAACTGCCTTTCACTACACAACAGCAACTGCAACTGTATTTCCTAATCATAGAATCATAGAATCACAGAATCATAGAATCATTGAGGTTGGAAAAGACCTCTAAGATCATCGAGTCCAACCATCG
>NW_008794775.1:386789-406144 GCF_000699145.1 Aptenodytes forsteri | reverse complement strand
CTGCTTCCTCTTGGATTACGGGGGGTTCATCCTGCTCGCCGTCCCCGTCTTCCAGCTCGGGGGGCTGAGTACCCTGAGGATAACTGGTCTGCCTGTTAAAGACTGAGGCAAAGAAGGCATTGAGTACCTCAGCCTTTTCCTCATCCTCGGTGACAATGTTCCCCCCCACATCCAATAAGGGATGGAGATTCTCCCTGGCTCTCTTCTTGGCATTAATATATTTGTAAAAACTTTTTTTGTTTTCTCTAACAACAGTGGCCAGATTGCATTCTAGCTGGGCTTTTGCCTTTCTCATTTCCTCTCTGCATGACCTAATGAGATCCCTGTACTCTTCTTGAGCCCCTTCCCCCTTCTTCCACAAGCGGTAAACTCTCCTTTTTTTCCTGGCAAGCGCTCCCCGTTCAGCCAGGCCAGTCGTCTTAATTAAGCCATAAATCTTCCTTCTCCCTCTCTGCCTGGCACGCTCCCCGTTCAGCCAGGCCAGTCGTCTTAATTAAGCCATAAATCTTCCTTCTCCCTCTCCATGCCTGGCACCTGTATAGAACTACCATTTCCCAATTATCTTTACCAATCTGAGGTGCTGCAAAGGCACAAAGACATTTCTTTTTCAACCCCTCCCTCCTTCACTCCTTTTTTGAGTGAAGCTGTGCTTCAAGCAGAAAACTAAGGGCTGCACATTCTTTCCACTTATATGCACCATTAACTGCAGCTCATTCACAGAAGAAATCACTAATTGCTTCATAATCCTTTCTCTCTTAATGGACATTTCCAAATGCTTTTCTTTCAACAGCACTATCTTCTGCATCAGGAAGTGCAGGCATTCACATTTAACTCCCTGCTTTTGCAGCATCATGGCACTTAATCAGATCCCAAAATGGCTGACATCATCTGGGTCTTGCCATCCCACAATCTTAAAACGTCCAATCCTGGGAACAGAAACAAAACACTCTAATTTTCTTTACAGAAATTACAGGGGTGAAAGAAAAGCATTAAACAATAAAGTAACAAATGCTGAGGAAGAGTTTTAAGGATTCAGGAGGACTAGAGACAAACTGTTTCTCCAGCCAGTTTTCCTGATGTTTTGTTTGTCTCTTTACAGTGAAGGTGAAAAATGGTCTGAAAATAGACTGCAGTGTGACTGTGCTTAAATATTTTTATACATTTTGCCTGTTATGTGAAAGTATCCTACAAGACATTGGAATGAAATTAGGTGCTTTCTTGCCCTCCAGCCTCGCTTCGTTCTGACAGTAAAAATGGTCACAAATACATTTGGTTCTACTGATTTCTTTTGTATGAAACAAAAAGATCAAATTGAGTTACAATGTACTGAGCACAAATCTACTGTGTTACTGAGGTTGTTCCAATGAATTGGAAAAACATGCAATTGAATGGATCATATTGTGAAAAGCAGTCCACTTAAATGGAATTCCCAAATCTCAAACCAAAACTGAATTATTGCATTATAATGTTTATTGTATTCAATTTTATGGATAACATTGCCGGATATACATTGTAAAAAGCTATTGTATATGATAACATAACATAAATCAGTCAAATACAATTTAGACAAGGAAAACCAGAAGGATGTGTGATGTCTGTACTGAGTTTGTGTATATTCACTTGGAATATTTAGCATTTTGTGTACTCCCTCTTATGCTCCTACACTCACACTTCAAACTCCAGAAAGTACCTGATATTCTACAAACACAGGCACAATTACCTTATTTAATGCATTATACCAAGAAACAGAAAAGTTTTAAGGAAAACTGGACCATGGGACTAGGGGGGAACTCCTGGATTATGAAGTTCAGCAACCACGTTATAAAATTCCTTTATAATTTCTTAACTTTATCAAGCACTATTGGGTCATTAAACCAGAGCTGTTTACTCGTACGACACGTAGTACTAATATCACATGCCAGAGCCATGCAAGTAGCTTGCTTCAGCTCACTTGTACTAGAGACATGGACAGGATTGTGACAGGGCTTTGCTCTGCATGAGGTGGACATGACCTTATGATAGCAGAGAGAGAGTTGAATGAATGAGAAAAGAATGGAATAATTTGGCGGCGACTCAGATGAAGCTAAATCTCAGCAATAACTTAGGCTGCCCCCTTCCTTTTCTCTCCATGCAGGATAGCTGCCACAGAACTGTCATACTAGTGGTTTTGGCCTAATGGCTTCTCTTAGGCACATATTGCATCTAGGGGAATATTTTTAAATCTTCCAAAGGCAGGAGTTACACCAAAAAAATAGAAAAAGTAAGACAAAGTAACATTTTACATGTGCTTCCTGATCCTTTCTGGGTTAGGCCCGTGAGCTTTAGAAAGGTGAGCAGTAAAAGCTGGTGGTGTTGAGTATCCATATTCTGTACAGCATTCTTTGAAGGGAGGTAAAACATTTGCAGTAATGGAAAATCAAAACAATACAATCTTGCCTCAGAGTATTTTTAAAATTATTTTACTGGGCCATTTGCAATGTTTCATTGCATTAATAGTAGAAAACAAAAAAGGTAATTTTTAAATTATTTCCTATTGATCTTCATGATTTTGTCACCAAAAACTTGCTGGTGACATCAAGAATATATTTCTATTGCACACCTCCATCACCCAGCTTGCAGCACTTTCTGGGGGGCCAGGTGTCTCCAATTTGGAAGAAATTATTAAAATCTGTTCAGCTGGTTCTGCATCAAAGAACTCTGTAATTGCTTGGTTCTAGGGCTTTCTGCCATCTGAGGCTGAAATGGTAACCATCTGTTAAGAATTCCTCCACTAAGTAATTTTATTCATATTCTGCAGAACAACAGAAAAAAAAATCTTTAAAAAACAAAAACCTTCTTAATTATAGCTTGGTTTTGAATGAAGTTCTGAAACATGCACCTCAGTTTTTCTTGTTGTCAAGTTTCTGCACTGGATGATTGTACAGCAGAAAGAATAATTTACTTACCATGAAATATTACTACTTTATGCTAATAATAACTCAGAGGAAAAAGAAGCCTTGTTTTGTTAATATTCATTCATCAATATAATGCCTACAAGGTGCTGAGAGCTCCACAGATTAAATTAAAGAGAATTCCTAGTATAGGGAGCATAGGATTTGAAGAATGATCTTCTCTATAAAATAGTTTCTGTAAAACGGATGTTCACATTCTACTATCTAAGGTCATTTTGTCATTTAGGATAAGGTTTAACTTAAACAACTTGTGCCATCTCAAAGTTACATGTCTAATAAAAACCTAGTCCTCTAGGTTTCTTCTGTAGTCAATACTAAGGCACAAACACATCCACCAAACAATTCACCTTAAGGTTCATGTTTAAGCTGGAAGAGGTGAATCAGCTTGTGGAAGTATGTCTCCGTCTATCCATCTATATGCTGCAAAACTCCAACTTTGATGGCCTTTAGACCCTTTCTTTGTGCTTCAGATCTCTGTCCATAAAAGGAAGTGCTTCATTTCTCCAACTCTTTATGTATTTTCCCACTTTTACAACTGATGAGACCACATACAGCTCCTTAATAGAACTTCGTTTTCAGACACTAACTTCCATTGTATTTAATAATGGTGAAGACCTATAAAGGAAAGATTACATGATTAAAAACAATATTATAATGTATATACATACAGGAACATTAACTCTATGATTTCTAGATTCTGAAAAATTTATGTTTTGGGGTTTGATTTTGTTGTTGTTTTTTTTGTTGGTGCTTGGGGAACGGAAGGGAGGAGATAATATCACTCTGTTGCCTAAAACACCTCCTGTCATCTTATGACAATCGCATAAGATAACTTTTCTCCTTGAAGACCCTAAAGACCAAAAGAACAATGTGAGTGGATGACTTTACAGGTGGACAACTGAGGAACAGAGAGGGACTGATCAGTGAGTTAACCAAAGCTTCAAAGGATATCTAGAGCAAGAGTTGGAGTAGACTCTCAATTTGCAAATTCAGGTTTTTGCATTCATCGCTGCAACCTCTTCAGCTTTTCTGCAGGGCTTCTCTTTGTCAGTTCAATACACAATTGCCAATTCTATCTCCTCACATCTGGAGAAACCAACACTCTGCCATCATATCCCATGTGTCAGGCTCCTAACATGTGGCTTTATTCCCAGTTCTCCCAATCCAAAATCTGTGGAAGAGACTAGAATGTTGGATTCTTGCAGGAAGTGACTGCTCAATAGTCATGTTTACAATATTTCAGAGGGAGGGCAAAATGTTGGAATGAAAGCCAGGAGGTTGTGGCAGAGTGAAATAGAAGAGTTCCAACTTTTATTGCTCACCTTTATAAAGCTCATGGGCCTAACATGGAAAGGATCAGGAAGAACATGTAAAATGTTACTTTTTAACTTACTAGACATATCAAGTATTTTCACCCGTTCTCCCACAATTCCCTCTTATGGAAGCCTTTAAGAACAAGTAGTCTGGAGGTACACTGTAATCATTGCCTGCCTTGTGCTTTTGAAGCAGGAATTGATTTCTTGTTCTCTGTTTGTACAGTGAACAGCACAATAACGCCTTGACTGTGAGTTTGCCTCATTGATACTTTATCCTCTAATGCATTATTTCAGGTTGGTTTTAAATTACATGCATTTTAAATATATATGAAAATAGGAAAGTAGGGGCTTCGGTTTTCATTTGTCTTTTTTCTATGTCTGAGTCATTACTGATCCCATAGGAAGACCAAATGACCATATACTAATGTGGGTGTTATTCCTAGGCCCAGCAATATAGTAACAGTTCATAGAAGTCATTCATAACCTGACACTTTTTACAACACCTTCCTGTCATATCATTGTACCAACTTCTCTTTATTCTCCCTGGTGAAGACAAGCAATAAAAAGGAGTTTTCTACCATATCAGTCTCTGAGCCATCATTAATTTCAGGCAGAGCCTTGGTCAAATGCCAAGCCATTCTCACCCTTCCCCTTCTACTGCAAACAACAGGGGATTCAAAGCAACAGAGCACCCAAGAGCTAGGAGGCACCCACAGACAGCTAAGGGGACAGGATGCATACCCTTTGGTTGCCAGTAAGATGATAATCTCATAGATGTATAACAAAATGCTGGACTCTCATGCAGAACAGTGTTCAGCTATCACTAGAGGGACAGACAGATGGCCACGACATGTGTTTTCAATCCATGTGTTTTATGACATTTGGAAAGTGTATTTTACTGGGGACTGGGGAACTGCTTTATCCTAAAGCTCCTCTTCTCGATAGAGCTCTCCTTACCAGCAAAGCCCAGTCTGCAATTCCTTCCCAGAGCCCTCTGAACAAACAGACTTTTCCGTCCTGCTGTCACTTCAGGACTCCCAGCCCCTGACAGCCTCTGAGTCGATGCCCAATCAAAGCAGACCACTCTCAGACAGCCCACTGAGTTGTGGTTAGCCCCAGGGCTGGACACTTACTGATACAGCCTGCAGTCATACCACCTCAGGCAAAGTGCCTTCTGGGGACTGTAAACTAAGCCACGTACTTCTTTATTAATTCATTAATGTCCTTTACTGGCTCTTAGATCATTGTGGTAACAGAATGACTGTGACCATGAATGCTGTTTTATGGCAAAAATAAAACTGGAGCTAAATTGAGTGTGACAGTGACCGTAGAGAAGAATAACATTGCTAATGGAGCTCTTGCACTGCTCAGATTCCACAGACAACACTGGGATTGTAAAACAAGACTCAGTTTCATTTTATACATAGCAACAACATCAAAACTGACAGAAACAAGGGCTGCAAGATAGAAACATACCAAAACCATGCTTGTGTCAGAAGAGTTTTGGCTAACGAACTGAAGACAGGAGGTCTGAAGCAATATATTCAGTGCTAAGGTTAGTAGCAGCACTGTAACTTAGCCAAATATGCTTTTCTCAGTTCCATTTTGTTTCTAGTGAGGGAGCTGCCTTGTTTCTTTGCTGTTGTTAAATTGGGGAGACTTAATACCAAAAGACACTGCTTTATGGAACAGTATTATCTCAGCAAGCAAAACACTGAACAGGTGGCACTACATCATCATGCTCAGCCCTGCCACCTCCAGAACATGGCATAAGGGACAATGGACCCAGGCGTGCGAGGAGCCGTCACTAGCAGGTGGTAGAGTGCAGAACACCGGCATGACTTATAAGAAGGAATCTCCCACAGCAATATGGCTGGCAACAAACCAAGAAGCTGTCAGAGGTGCTTGCAGTTAGTTAACAGAAGTCACGTTAGTATCCTGGTTTGAATGAAGCCTGCTGCAATATGGAGATCTCCATTACGGAAACTTAAAACAGCAATTGTAGCATGCAGGTTCAAATCAAAGACCTGGTGTACTGGAAGATGGAAATGAAAGAAGCAAAAACTGAGATTTGGTCTAACCCATAATGTGCCATGCAAATATTCTCTTCATGTAATCACTTTTCAGAATTCAGAGAATACTGGAAACTTGCAATAACAATTGCCGAGATAATAACCAGGCAGTGCTTTACACAGAACATGAAATAAATTCTCCTTTCTTTTCAACAAAGATTTAAGTAGGAAAAGATACATCCAGCAGCAATCAAACCGATTGAACTTGTCAAAGTTCAAACAGGTAGCTAAAAAATAGAAAAATTAAAAGATTATTTTTCAATTCTTAATATTGAGCTGTCAGTATCATCATAAAAAAAAAGATAAATTCCAACTTTAATAGCATCCAGTCATCCATGAACTGTGTTGGCACTGGTAGTGTCTTTTTAGGGAAGAGCAATAATCTCAAAGATTCAAACTTGGAAGTATTTGCAAAGTTCTGCTAGCAAAAACATTTTAGAGCCTGAAATCCAAAGGAAAAAAAAATAACTGAGAGAAGTAAATGTAGCAATCATGGTTGTGCAGGCATAAACCTATGTAGAAACTCTAATGCAGAACACTTGTACACTTCTATAGATTGTTTAGCTGACATGAAAACTTCCTCAAGGGAGATTTCGAACCCTTAAAAAGCATCCACACCCTTCAGAAAAATCCCCCTCAGAATACAGCCAGATTCAAGGAGAAATCCTGTAAAAATAGTGTGCCATACACTGATGTAACTCATCGTGCGTGTACACTCATTGGGAGCAAGTGGAGGCATAAGTGAAACTGGCTGTGTAATTGAGATTTCCAGGGTTTTTTCTTGCTTGCATGCTTGCTTTTATTCAAACTATGGAAGAGTAAACTAGAAGGAAGAGACAATTCTGATAAACTCCCTCCTGGGACATCTAAAATTAATATTTCTTTTTTTTTTACTTTTACTTTCTAGGTGTTTGAGCTTTTTTCCCTTCCTTCTACAACTGAACAGGCTGCTGCCCTCTGGAGCTGTGCCTCTTCAGTGTCATGATGCCTCCAGTCCTAGGCTGCCTGCCTTCTGGGAAAATGGCATAGACAAGTGGCCTGAGAAGCTACTTCCCTGGGAGAACAAGAGCTGAGGGCACCCTGGCTTGATTGACAGGGCTGACACATTCCTGCAGAGTCAGCAGTATCCAGTGACCCTCCACATCTAGGTAGAACCAGGGATGACACTGACACAGCAGAAAGCTGTCTACCTTACTTAGAAACGTTTCCACCAATGTCTTTCCAAGAAGTACTTCAGGAACCAGTACTACATCTGTAAAAAGGGTGAAGGGGTTGTTTCTGAGCATGCTTCCCCAAAAGCCTGTAAAGGCATTTCATTTTCTTTAGTGTACTAAGTGATGCTGTCTGCTGATGCACCAGGCCAGCGACTGGTGTACACATGTACCAAGACAGAGCGTACCTCTTTATCTGCCAAGATTAAAAGAGAGCTCCAAATACAGGCATAACATTTATCTTTGAGTCTGCTAGTGTTAGAAGCCAACTGCATGCTCAAAACCACTGAAGACAAGTTCATCTAAGGGCAAATTTTGCCCCTAAAATTGCATTACATGAAGGAAATGCTATTGGGAGCAATTAAGAAATCAACATCTGCCAACAAATATACAGTTATTTTCTGTTGGAAGTATAGGGAGGGAGTGATATATTAGGTACCATTTTGTAATGACAACCACTGTACCAATGTGAAAGCTTTAAAACACTCAAGAGGTCTTTCACAAACTAAATCCAATGCCCTTTGTGTCATCAGAACAAATATATGGCACACAGAGGAAAAACCAGGACACAACAGAAACTGTGTGATTAGAATAATTATGCTCAGACCACAGTCACTGGGCGAGGTTGCATAAACATGAAGAAAACAAGACTGCATAATATACAATTTCAGTTTTAAGGATTTATACTTATAGACTGTTTATAATTAAAATTATAATGCAGTTAGAAATTGCAAGTTTTCACCTTAGAGAAGTTGCAGTTGAAGTTCAAATCATATAAAGAATTATAATGTATTTTAACAGGAATGCCAGCAGGCATTTTGGAGTTTTGTGTTACCGCTGAAAAGACCCATAGCTTTATTAGTGAGTATTAGTAACATTCAATCAGAAAGCCTAGTTTTGTCATGAAAAGACAACTGCTTTTCTGATTTGGTTAGCTTAACTAAGGCCTTGCTTTCACCAAGTCATAGATGCAAACATAGACTACTATGACTGAAGGATGGCCTACTACACAATCTTGGCCATATGACTTCATGAAAGTGTATTGTAACTGAAACTTGCTGATGAACAAGTACGATTTTAAAGTATCCAGAGGTAGAGATTTTTTATAAGCTTTCAGAATGTCTCATTATTGCTTAACTTTTCTGTTATCATATCCAACTATCATATTACTTCTCTATATCACATTACATTATCATATTGCTCTGACACATAAATATTCAAATTTTCATATTACTCACTCATAAAAATTAACATTTTACTTTAAAGTTAATTTGCCTACTATTGACTTCTATCCATTTGATTTTATAACATCTTTTTCTGTTACACTACAGCCATCCACTAGTGAAATAGAGCTCTTCTTATAGAATACTTTAAAAAAATGATCCATCACCATGTAATTTTCTCCTTGATAAACAGTCTATTTTTCAATCTCTCACTATAAGTTATAACTTTTCAAACAATTAATTACACTCTGAATTGTTTTTGGAACCTCATGCAATATTTCAATATCTTTCTTAAATTACGTATACTAAATATGAATATCTATGAGGAGTGCAGAAGCATGAAATACTAAGCTGTACATCATGTACCTACTCCTTCTTAATATTTAGCTTTGTGTATAAAAGATAAAGATTGCATTAACAGCTTCAGTCAGAGAAAAGCTTCAAGACTTTACTGTGAACTGAGTGTGCTTATCCACCATGACCAAGTCAATTTAGTCTTTGCTCCTCCAAAAAGTCCTCAATATTGTAACCATGACCTATTTTTTCAGTTCCTGTGAGTATGCATTTATCCTTTGGCCATGAAACAGAGTTGCATACCATAGGTTAGCTCTCATCTACAAGGTGATCCACATCACTCCAGTCAGTTACTTTATCTCTCACCTAAGCCTAGAATCATATGTAACTAAAATCAGTGATGACTTTATGTTTCTTGCAAGTCATTTATGATAATTTTTAAAAGCCTGGGACCAACAAAATGCATTTTAACACAAGCTCTCCTTCTATGCCAGTAGTAAATCCCAATTTACATACACATTTAGTCAGGGTTTAATCCATTAAATATATTATAAAGTATATTCTTTGTAATACTCTAGTTTCCTAAATGAAACCACAATGGTGTAATAATTCAAATATTTAATAGAACATTCAATATACTATGTCATTAATATTCTGTCTATTGACCAAAGTGATTATACAATGTTAATATGAATAGATCTACAAGCCCATGCTGACTATTGTTAATTTTACTGCCCCCCCCTTAATTCTTTTTTAATTGATTACCATACCATCATTTATCAAAGTTATGATGACAGGTCTATAAATTATTCATTTTTTTCCATATCCCAGTTTTGGCCTGACATTAGCTTAGTTTGGATTTTTCTCAGTGTTCCCTGGTTTACTGAAAATAAATATGAATAAATGAGACAGCTCCCAAGCCATATCTTTTAAATCTCTTGGACACAGTTTAATTGGACCAGTAATTTGAAAATACCTTAAAGTTAGTAATTACCTTATGACATCCTGCTAAGATTCTAGTAGAAAAGAAAGTACATGTGTACCATAATGTGATAGGATCCCATTCTTTCATCCTAAAGATGAAATAATAATTGAATTAACACTTTCAAATTTTCTGCATTATTATTGAATCTAATATTAGTATTCTAATTTTCTTTGCTTCTAACATACTGTATGAAAATTCCTTTGAGTTCTACTTTACTTTTCTTGGCTAATATGTTTCCTTTCATTTTTTCATTTCAATAGTATCCTTTATGTTTCTTTCCAGGTATATGCTCCACAAAAGAAGAATCATTGTCTCCAGTTCCTGATTCTTTATTTATAGCCCTTGCTATCAAATTCAAATCAGATAATTCCATTTCCTCTCTACACCACGTTGTTATGCTTATGAGTTGGATTTTTTAATCAGCCTAGACTTTTTTTTCCAGATTGTGGTTTCCGAGGAATCCAGTAAAGTTTTTTTTTACATTTTCAGATATGAATCATATTTTTCTGTTTAAATTTTATTTTGGATAATTTGACTCATAATCAATTTCAGCTTTGAGAAATTAAAGTCCCTTAAGGCATTACATATTTATTTATATGAGGTCATTTGTTTTAATTCATTCACAATCTTTATAATCTAAGTATCCACCAAATTTTGACTTTGGGATTAATTCTTTCCTATCTGACAATATGAGAAGTAATAGAATTTCCCATATTTACTGCAGCTCATTCATTTAATAAAAGTCATCTATCATTTCCAAAAATTGTGACGTTTAAATATAGTCAACAAGACAGCACAAACAACTGCTCAGATTGAATTCCACCATGGTAATGTACTTTTACCTTCAGTCTGTAGTTTTGCATTCAGGTATAATTTGCTGATTTATTAATCAGCACTAGCTGCCACCTAAGTGACCATATTCTGTGGTATCCTTTGAAATACTCATCCTGAGCTGAAATGAAAGTAGACAATGTATCTTTCCTTTTCCCCTAACAGATTAGAGCTCATGATTTTTAATATTTCAGTCATGCAAAGCTTCTGAAGAGATCTGATTAACACTACAAGACAAATTTCAGCCTTCCCTTTTGCTCTTAGCGCAACAGTTTTCTGCCTTATGCACCAATTTGTTCCCTCTGGAAAGGGAGATGCTGTTTCTGCTGAGCTGTGAATGGATTCAGACCACATAATTTCCATCAAAGCTCAAACCAAGAGTGAATTCAGGCATACAAGTCAGGATTCAGATCACCTGTTCTCATGATTCTAAAATTATTCAGTAACACCTTTTGGGGCCATATCATGGAGTTTCTTAAACAGGATCATGAAGTGCTTTGCACTGGAGAGCATGTCTAAGCCCTAGTAAAAGATACTTGATGGAAATCTAAATTCCCCCAGGAAAACAGTCCAATAAGTACGCTTAAACTCCTAGCTCCCTTGGACAGAATTGAGTCCAATGCAAAGCTCACCCTCTTTAATTGCAAAGCGTGCACAGAGGAGCACAAAGAGAGGTGTTTACCTAGGAGCAATGACCTACTTATGAAAGCACATGCTCAGGAGATTGGAAAACAGGATTTTAGGTTCACTTCAGCCTTAGGTGGTTTGAATTCACTTCGCTGAACAGCAAGGTAACAACTGCCAGGTTAGAAATTTTCCAACTTGATCTTGACTCTGTTGATCAAGGATCCTGGTGCTTCAGCTTACCTAAAAAGGAGTGGGGAAATATGTGACAAATGTGGGGTTATGCTGTTGTAGGTGACAAATATCACAGCTCTCTATGGTTGGTTGCTAATTCCACAGATACACAACGTATTATGCTAAAAATTTTTTTTCTCCTGCAGCTATTCCCATTGCTACATTACCCAATATTTTATTTTGAAGCCTCTGTCTGATCACTGCTCCCAAAGGGAAATCATGCAGAAGCCACGTGCATGTGGGCCTGATGGGTAGCACAGCTGCTGTATCACAGCTCTGGGCTGGAAAGGGTTTAGTCTGTGGGGTCTGAGACAGAGAGGCCAAATTGCTCTCCCTTGAATGAGTTCATTTAAAGATACCAAAAGAAGGCAAAGATATGTGGATGGGACTGAACAGCAACCCCAAACTTCCCACCATGTAAGGTGGACTTTGACTCTGCCAAAGTGTAACCCCACATGGAAACACGGCACTGTAAGACAAGCCCAAAACATGGAGGCATTCCTCCAGCCAGGGACTCCAACCGAGTCTCCTCATCTGTATTTGTCACAGACATGCTCTATGACCACGAACAGGACGGTGATACACATCTCCCTCCGCTCCCTGCTCCCTGTAAGACATGTAGGAATGACATAACGGGGTGTTAAAACCCCCGACACAGCTGGGAAAGTGTTCTTTCAGCGCAAGGAAGACAATATTGCACATACTCCAAGGATTCAGTCCAAAGCCTTGGAATAATTCAAGCGCGTGTCATGTTTTCCTAGACCCCGAGTGACTCCTAAACTCGAGCACTTTAAGAGATGACAGCACAAACACCTCTGGGGCAAACAAACACTCATGTAAAGGCATACTTACAATTTCCCTTTCCCCAAATATACTTTTGGATGGAATCTGAGATAAGAATTTCTAAAGGAGAACAATGTCAAAGAAAAATCTCTATTTTTATTCAAATGAGTGTTGACAGATCTTTTCTTTGGTATTCAAAAGCTGAGTTTGTGACACTTAAAGTAAAACTGCAGCTGAGCTTGGAAATTAAACCATTGGTGAAAACCTGTGTTTCTAAAGGAATGGACTACATGCAATGACAGAAACAACAAACCTAAATAAATAAGAAGAACACTGAAAATGTTAGCCTGACCATGGTACAGTGAGGCTATGTATGTATTAACAAAGAGAGAACACTATTTGGTAATAAAACAATAAGATCAAAATTTATCTCATAAAAAGACTTTGAGAATGAGAGAAACCCACATCACAGAGGCTATGTAAGATTCATTGCTGTGTAAACATTGCAAATGAAAGATAAGGAGTGAGACTGATTAGGGCTATATGGCTTTTTTATTTATAACTTTTAACACAATGTATACAGTGTTAATTTTTTTGTGCCCATTAAAATGTGGACTCACAATTTACCATCTAAAGCTATTCTCACTGAATTCAGCCTACTGAGAAACGCAAACACTGGCACATACATGGTAATTAAGTACAGATGTGATTATTTGACAAATAATCATAACAAATAATTGTCACTTCCTTGTTTAGAAACCACTGATTTAAAACATGTGTGTGCTGACCTAACCTCACTAGCGCACCCTTTTCTAATGTGGGGAAAGAAGAGGGAGAGAGGTTCAAGCTGCTATCTTTTCCACAAGAAAACTAACCTTTTGTTCTCTGGTTCTAACTTTCTGCTTCACAGAGTTACTTTGCTCAGAAGCATGTTTCACACTGGCTTCTGTTTTGCAACACTTGTCATAAAAAGACACTTTAGGAGAGTAGAGTGGGAGGCCAGAGACACAAGACACAATGTGTTGTGATACCATTTCTTCCACATATACCAGTGACAGTCATTTACATTATTAGAGTGCTGCACTCTTATAGGCATGAAGAATACACAGATATCTTTTCAGTCAGAAGAACCTTAGCTTAGATAAAGGCAAGAACTAAACTGAGAAATATTTCATGAGCGAGAACATGGGTGCCTCATCTCAGGCTTTGCACTAAATAGCAGCAACAAATTGACTTTGAACTGGGCATACAAGAAGATTGCCCAGGACAGACTGAGGTCTCCCTGTCCATATTGTTGGAGAATGATTGCCTTGAGGTTATAACATGGTTGTAGAAAGCAAGCAGCTATAGAAACCTGTAGGTACAAGGGACTTAAGCAACACACACAAGAAGAAATGAAACATTTCAAAGAGAGAGCAAGCCCCAAACGACCTTCTCACCTCGCACATAGAACACCCCCATTTTTGTTTTGTTCATGAACCAGATATGAAGCCAGTATTGGCATTTAATAAGACCTCCTGTCTTCATAAGAGCCACATGAAACTTAGTTGTTTAAATATTAGAAATTAAGAATTTTAATTTGCTCATTTACATCTGTAAAATCAAAGGTAATTTCACTTCAATTAATGATGTTATACCAAGGATAAACAAGCAGTGTCAGCAGTAATGATTAAAATGGTATATTCCTAAGGTTGCACATGTCATGTAGCAGTGTTTACTTTGAAGTATGTTCTTTATCTGTACTGAAAAATGTTAAACCCAGTCTTCAAACAATTTAATTTAGGTTCTCAATCAAGTGCTGGTGTAGAGTCTTTAGGAAAAAAGAGCAAGACTCTTGGTGAGTGTTTATGTAAAAAAGCACTGTTTACATTTCAGCTTCCCCTCAGAATCTGTAGTGTAATGTTTATGGAAAGCAGCCAGCAAAGTTGTATAATTTGATTATAATGAACAATACCATTATAATTAATTATTACAACTTTCTCTCTATCACCATTGTGAAAACTGGAGATAAAGGAGGTCTTGTATACTCACAGGTTGTGGACTTCTTTCAGGTTCTCTCTTTTTTTGTAGATACTTCCTATAACACAATAGAAATCCCAGGTTTGATAAGTCATTAAGTTTGAAATCAACATATATTGCATTTATATTAGCTAAGATCTTGCTTAATCATTCAGTTGAAGCAAGGCTACTTTCCAGGCCTTATCAGCCTTATGCTTGCTAAAAAGGATGCAGTGAGGACATAATATAGTCCCTTAGGAAGAATTCTGCTTTATGGGCAAAAGAAAGGTGTCCAGGAAGGACACAGTGTTCACTGTGGTAGCAGTAATGAGAGAGGCGTACTCCGAGGCCACACAGCACTCCTCTCCCGCAGTGAGGAAATGTAATGTTTTGCTCTGCCGCTTCTTGCCCTCCACAGGCAGCTGATATCCCTGAGGACACTGCCAAGATCTACTCTTCCTGGTGATATCAGTGCTGTTCTCCATTCAGAGCCCCTGGCTATGGCGGTGGTCCAGGATGGGTGCACCCCACATCCCTGGTGCCTTGAATACTCTGGCTGGGAAGATACCAGAGCACACCACAGATTCCTCCCTGTCCACATTCCCAAGTTGTCTTTGAAAGAAAACTAATGTACATAGGAAGATGATAACCACACAGATCTCATCTTGGAGTTGAGTGAGAATGAAGGGGATTCTGGTAACAAAACAACCAGAACTGGGGAGTGAGATGTGAACCACATCCTCCCGCTCTGCAAGGACGTGATATGTTCTCTGGGTGCAGTCGAGCTTCTTCATGCATCTGAATCAGCCTAGAACAATGGAGCGTGCAGGTAACATGCTTTCCAACATTAATTAATACTTCAGAATACTCTTCTCAACTACGATTTAGAAAATGTATATTCAACTGGTCCCTCAAGGCAGCTTTAAAGAGCAAAACCCACCCAAGATGAGGGAAATATACTCTTCTAAGAAAAGTCCTGAGTCCTACTTCTCAATTTATGTGATGATCAAAATCTTCCATGGCTACACTCTTAATGTCATGGCTACACTAGTGTCATAGTTAAGTCCTCCAGACAGTGTGCACAGCTAATCTCCTATCCCTGGAAATGGTAGGGACAGCAATCCCAGACGCATGACCATGTATAGGACCACAGCACCACAGAAACATTCACCTTGGGAGGGACCGGGAATCATACTCCAGTCTCTTCTTCTCTCCTAGAACATGCCACTGCATTGGCACTGTCTCCCTCCTGCCCCCTTCACACACCACTGCCACCCCAGCCTTTTTCTTTCCTGTATTCTGTTTTTTCTCCCGTGACTCTGCACTCACTCCATGGAGCAGCCCCAGAAGCCCACTCCAGGAGAGGCAGTGGGAGCCCAGCTGGACACGTCAGGTTGCAACCTCAGCTGTGGAACTGAGCCAGAGCCACAAAGCCAGCAGCTGTGGTTGTCCCAGCAGCTCTGACCATCCATCATGACCAAACAGCTTCTTCGGCTCCTGGGACCAGGAGTAAGCCCTGATTACCTCGCCTGCTACTGCCTAACCTCTCCTCCATTCTCTCTTCTGTCCTTTGTATCAAAGAGAGAAAAAGACTAAAAACAACCCTCTGCTTCAGAGTGATTAATACAAATCACCAGCAGAAACAGCTTATTCTTCTCTACTAATAAGGATGCTTCCCAGATCAAGAGCCCCCAACCAACATATCTGACAAAAAAGACTCAGGAGACTCCCAAATAGGTTTGCTTTGCACAATCAGGCAGCTTCCTAACCTTTTAGCTTCAAAACCCCGTATGTTTTGTACTTTGTTTGGTTTTGGTTTGTTGTTTTTTTTCCTCCTCCACAGTCTAATCAACTCTTTTTTACTGTTTTGCATGAATATTCCAGTCTATTTGCCATGGGAATTAGCAATCCAAGGTCTCTGTACTCAAATAACTGAGCTACTTGTGACTGTTTTACAATGACATGATCAGGTTAACACCTTTGTAACCCTGGGTCCATTTACTCTATCAAAATTAATACCACAGAGTTTGTTTCCATAACAATTTTACATGTTTTGAAATATGCTGTTTAAATGCATCCATCTAAAGGAGATATTTTGGCGCCACTTTATTCTACAGAGAGAGTTTCATTTTCTGAATAAAGTAGATGATGTTTCCTCAGAGAAATTTCCTATGTAAAAATATGTATACATTTAAAGCTAAACCTGTGATTTTCTGGATTAGTCCCTATATAACTGCTAAGAATTAGACTCGATATCAGGAGAACTAGTTCAATATCATTTGATTAAATTAGGAAGAAAAAGGATAGAAAACAACCCTGTACTGAGATTAAGTCAGAAGAAGGAAAGTGCTGTTGATGTGACATGTCTGTCTCCCCCAGCTCCCCTTAGTGTCTGATCTCAGCATACTGAGACTTCTGTTATTTCTGTGTATGGCTGGGGTCAGAGAAAGAAATTATCTTCTTCTGTGTCCTGACACAACTGGAGAGAAAATATCCAGTACTGAGGTCAACTTCTCCTTGCCTCGCAAAAGACAAGAACCAGTAGAAGCAGGGAGTAGCTGACTGATATAGTGAGAAGTAAAAAAAAAAAAAAAAAAGGATAAAGTTACCTTTTTTGGTCCACCTTCTTAGGAGAAAGAAATGTGTAAACTCTACAGTGCCAACAAGAGAAGTGGATTCGTCTAATTTGGGGATGTAACCTTGACTATGCCACTGGGAAGAACTATTCTATGAGTGCATGGCAAAAGGGCACCAGGAAACCACACCAGGTTCAGTGGAAAGCTGAAATTCAGGAAATTTTCGCAGCTTTTCTGACTGCATTGCAGCCAACTAAGCTGGCTTGCTAGGGTACGTCAACCTGATGTGAAACTTTTCTCAGTGTCCTTGATTAACATGTCTAGAATCAATCTTTATCAAATGCAACTCTCATACACCTGCTCTGGCTTTGAGAGAATGATTTGATGGGGTAGCTATCCAGAAAAAAAATTGGTTAGTACTTGACTCATAATTTTCACTGACTAATGGTACTGCTCACCCAGACCTGATTCTCACTTGCTCTCCTCAATCTCTCTAGTTGATCTCTAGAGGGAAGATGAAATATTAGATGTTCCTTTCACCCTCAGTCTCACTGAAACAGTCAGCAGTTCAAGTTTTCTCTTTCCTGCCTCCTACAAACCAGCTACAGTTTTGTCTCAGAAAACAAAGCAAAATACAGTATATCACCACTGCAAAGAAAAAAAAAAAAAGAAAAAACACAAAAACCCTACTGAAAACACAATCAATCATACTGAAGGCTCAATGTATGTGGTTACTTGTTATAAAAGTCTTAGCACCTTACATTTCAACAGGTCCTTCACAGCAATTCCCCTGTGTGCAACTTGTTTCTTGAAAGTTCAGATGCAATTTTTTACATTCCTTTAGACTGGGGCTCACTATAAGTGAAACAGCTCATTTACACACCCTCTTACAGGTCAGAAGCAATAGGCCTGCAGAAATTTGTTCACTTTAGCTCATCCATGGAATGAGAAAAAGCTTACTGCAGAACTGTGCAACAAAACATTGGCATACAGGGCAGCTATGTTGTCTGATACACACTTCCTTCAGTGAAGCTTTTTGCGAATTCCTTTAGAAACTACTAGAAATAATTTTTGTAAACTTGTCTTATATACATTAAGAAATTGCCTTTCACACACACAAAGAAAAAACTTATTGTGGTTTATCCATTAAAACCTGATTTTTAGAAATACTTTAGTATATCACATTTTAAATGGTTCTTGAGTGAGTATTTTAGTTATTCCAGGATTTAATTATTTTTCTTTGTTGGTTTATGAACTGGTCAGAATGCAATCTCAGTTTCTGTACTGCATTAGTTACATCAAAATGCTTGCTGTGTGACTTCAGGAAAGTCATTCTGATTAGTAACAGATGAGTAACAGTTGAGTAACAGTCAACTAAGATTCCTCACCAACAGTGTCCAAAATCCTACTGACATAAATATGCATTTATGTTGACTTATTTTCTTCATCTCTAAGGATATTTTGCACTATTATAGAGAGAAATTACATTGATTCAACAATCTCAGAGGTTGAGTAAGAGATATTTGCAGGAAACTACTGAAAGGTGGGTGGAAAAATATTGAAAATTGTATTTAGCGTATAGGTAATTATGATTTATCATCAAAACATTTCAATTTAGGCAGAAATAATGGGGAAAACAAACCAAAATATTATCTAACAGTTCTTCAGAAACAATTATGTATGTTATGGTGAACAACAAGCTGAACATGACAAGATAATATCACATTGTTCCTTCCAGAAAAATGTATAACAGCTGGAGAGATTCCAGAAGAAAGTGACAAAGATCAGAATCTGGAAAAAGTCTTCACTGAGGAAGGGCTGAAAGAAATAGGATTGTGCAGCTTAAGGAAGAGGGGGATGGAGGAAAGAGTGGAACATAGTAGTCTTCCAGTATGCAGATCATTGTTACAAGAGAAATAATTATTTCATTGGAGATTCTGCCATTAGCTATGTCCACAATGGACAGGAAAGGCAAAGAAAATCAAGAAAGTTATTCAAAAAGATTTTCCTAGTGTTTACAATAATGAAATATCAGAGTAGCTTGCCTGGAGAGAGGCTTGGGAGGGTCCATTACTGGAGACTTTAAGGGCTGGTTATAGAAGTATCTGTCAGAAGGGACACAGGTAGACAAGGCTGTTGGGTCCTGCACTTGGGTCACAACAACCCCATGCAGCGCTACAGGCTTGGGGAAGAGTGGCTGGAAAGCTGCCTGTCGGAAAAGGACCTGGGGGTGCTGGTCGACAGCCGGCTGAACATG
>NW_008794775.1:347671-386405 GCF_000699145.1 Aptenodytes forsteri | reverse complement strand
TCATCCCTGGAGGTATTTAAAAGATGTGTAGAGGTGGTGCTTAGGGACATGGTTTAGTGGTGGACTTGGCAGTTGGACTGTGGTTGTACTTGATGATCTTAAGGGTCTTTTCCAACCTAAATAATCCTATGATTCTATGATCTTGTGAATCTACCATGGTGGAATACATTTGGTCCAAATTCTGTGGTTCTGTATTACTCACCTGCAAGATGAATGCTGCTGACTTTCTATTCTTTACTGTGCTGTGATCTGTGGTAGAAAAGCAGTAGGGTAGAATATAAGTGCTACGAAATGCTAAGTTGTGTATGGAATTAGAATTCCCCATCTCAAGGTCACTCATTACTGTTTGCTTTGACTCTTCATTAGCTGTGTTGAGGGAAAGGTTACTCTGTATTCTTTCAGGTCCTCCATGGATAGTTTTGAAAGCAGAAGAATAATGATCAAAATGACAAATAACAGTGCAAATAATACATTGTGACCAGTGAACACTCTTTCTCTTTGACAAATGTGCTTGTTTGCATGTGGATATGGGTATTGATACAAATAGAAACCATTTATCAGTCTTGTGTGAAAAGAAACCAGCTGTTTATTGGAAGATAATAGGTCGCAAATAGGATGAAGCAAACAACAGTTTAGGATTCCACCCATGCTTATAAACCGTATTCAAGGTTCAGCCAGCTCCACCATAGGATATGCAGGCAGGGCCAAGTCCACCACTGATGCAGGCACTATTCAGCACTTAATTACATTAGCTAAACATAGGTAAAGGTCACCAAAATTCATCATCTCATTAGGATGATTACGGGATAAGCTATATTTTCTCCCACTAACCTGCTGGTTTTGTCAAAGACATTATGCACTTACAAACCTGTCACTTCATGGAACTGCAGCATTCTTTTCATCATGTATTACAGTGCTAAGGTCAGTTCTGGTTCACTAAGCCAGAAGAAAATCTATCATTTCCATATCTAAGAGTCACGGTGAAGTGTGCCATTTTTTGCTTCCTTTTTCTGATGTCTTCAGCCTTCTGTAAGACTCTTATTCTTATTTCTCT
The DNA here is from genome assembly GCF_000699145.1 of Aptenodytes forsteri. Taxonomy (NCBI): domain Eukaryota; kingdom Metazoa; phylum Chordata; class Aves; order Sphenisciformes; family Spheniscidae; genus Aptenodytes; species Aptenodytes forsteri. The sequence continues at coordinate 385,351 of NW_008794775.1, read as the reverse complement.
TATCAGCTCTTGTTTAGCTCATGTTTCTCTTGGTCTGAGATGCTCTTCACTCTGTCATTACCTCCACTGTCCTCCCACAGAATAGCCATTCCTGAGCAGCTTTTCATCTCTCTGTCTCTCTTTAACTTGAGCTGTTGGTAATTTATAAATATGATAGCCACTTTCCACAGAACTGAACTACTGGACATAGCACAACATGTGTTGGGGGACATCTACAGGCTGATTCCTGCCACAGAAGGTTAATGGAGATGTACTGCTAGGCAAATCAAGGACATCTCAGTCACACCTAGGTTATCTTCCTTTTTTCTTTTAATCACTCAATCTTGAAAAATTATATCCTCACTTCAAAAATAAAAACAATAAAACCTCAATTCCACATGACATAGATGCAATTACCAGAAACTGCTTATTACTATCAAAATAGCTGGAAGGCAATTATTTGATCTCAGAACACTAAACATTTTTTAAATAATTATATGATGTAACACTATAGCTCTTATGTTTGAAGATTTTTGATCATTTCAATGTCATTTCACAAAGAAAAAAAAAAATAATTAAATACTCTCACCTCCAAAGCAATATGTTTTATATACAGTGCTCCAATATCATAGCTGTGAGGTAAGCAATAGGTAAGTTTTTTACAAGACAGTTGTTACAGCTTTTTTTTTTTTTCCTTTTTACTGGCTTCAAAAAAACAAACTAGTGAAAGAAAGGAAGGTCTGCTTAAAAGGGCAAGAATGTAGGTAAAAAATTCAATTTCCCATACAGAAAATGAATATATTTCTTCTTATCCTATGAGGATGTCATTAAGGCAGTGAGAATCAGATCTTCAAAGAAATGCAGGCATCCATCTCCTAGTGAACCAGAGACGCTGAGAAAAAGAGTAGGCATAATTAGCCTTTAAGAAGATGCAAATTGAAGTGCATACAGTGTATCATATTTAATGTTTGCATGAAAAGATTTTGTGCGATGCAGAGTTACAGACAAGCTTGGAAGATTTTCACCTGGAAAAGTCCTGTGGCTTCCATGTATCCTCAATGGCAGTAACCACCTATCCACCATTATAGCCTGCCTCATCTATAGCATAACTTTGCTGGAAGGAGTGTACAGCTGTCATTACAAAATGTTTAGCTTACATATTCTCCAGTTCCCAAACTGTTTGGTCACATTTCACTTCAGCCATCACTGTTGAGGGCTCCCTCAGTTGGGAGAGTGGACAAGGCAATTTCCTAATTCAAGATCCTCAGCCCTACCTTCCTAGTAGTTGAGCATCTAATGAGCCTCAGTCCTAAATAAAACAGGAGTAAACGAAGCAACATCCACTTGCACAAAAACTATATTTGAACTGTGGCTCCTGATATTGTCTGCTTAACTCTAGTTTACACTTAACAGCCAAGAACATGTTTATAGAGGTAAAGGTTGTCTCATAATGAAATTTTTACTAAAAGCCTAGTTTGCTGTGTTTTCAGTGGACAGGAGGAATCCAAACCTGATATTATCCTGAAGACTTGTAACCAGGAGGCGAAGTTGCATTCATAGCACCAAGTAGATCAGTCCTATTCTCTCCTCTGACAGCTTGTACCCAGATTTCACCAGCAGCTCAGCTGCACGAGTGCCAAGCAACTAGCACAGACAAGGTTTGTGTGCTTTCAACGGATGTTCATGACTGTGCTCCTAGTGCTTATGCAGCTGAGTTATTGGCAGCATCTCATTACACATTTTCCAGCATAGATAATATTTTCCAGACCACTGATTTCTTTTTCTTCACATGTCCCAATGCATTCAAGTGGTTCCATGCAGGTGAAACTGTTTTCCCACATGAGGCTGAAGGATGTGGGTTTTAGGCTGGGAGCCCTTTGTGGGATACAGACTTCTCTTTCCTGTGACTGTATTTGTTTAAATCACTGACTAATGCCAAGGTCATTTCCCTTTATCCTATTTCTACAAAGACTGAACTCTGCTGCAAGGTGACCAAAGGGACACAGAGCTGATAACTAGTGGAGGAGGGGAGAGGAAGTTTTGGGGAGAAGCCCTTAGTAGACTCTGATAGTCTATTAAGACTTCTGGAACAGAAGGTTTGTGAACCACATCACGGTTCCTTTGGGATCTGTTAAAAAGACAATATGGTATTCCCATTTGAATCTATCTTAGACCTGGAAGAAAAATACAAAGAAGTACCAACTAATTTTCAGTTTGTAGTTAAAGACTCTAGTCAACTAGTTTAAGGTGCTATATTTTGCAATTTTCCCATAAACACTACAGAACATGTTTTTAAAAAGGTAAAGTGGTACTGTTATTTGATGTGAAGTTCATCATGGAGGTTTCCAACCATAAATTAGTTGTCTATTCACTTTCTTCATGTAATTATTCACTTTCCTCTCTGGAATACTTAAGAGATTCAATTTGCTTTCCTAACTGTTCTTGTTGAAATACAACCAATATATGTGAAAGACAAAAAGATCAAAAACATTTTCTTTGTGTCTGGAGTGAAAGGTGAGTTCAGTGGTGTGTTGGTGATATTCTTAGTTACTCCAAAAACGTAATTCACAGCCTCAGACCAAACTTCAGAAAAGTTGTTTTAGTAATGAAATTTAACTCATACATCTAGGTATTCTTCCCTAACAGCAACCTGTGCTAGACAGATTACAATACCATCATTAAAGTGTGGGTCAGTTTTTAATATAGCAATACTTTCTATGTTAAAAAAATTTAGCTGTGCTATATGCTCAAATTACAGCCACATATATAATAAAGCTATTCCTCACTTTCAAGGTTTTCAGTCAGCACACAATTCTTCTGAAGTTACTGAAAAATAGCTAACTTACAGACATAAAGATCTCAATTGCTAAATGAAGCCATATTCATTATTTATTTGGCTGGGAATCTAGAAAGTGACAGCTCTCTGCAAGTCATATAGCAATATAAGAGAAGCAAAGCAGGAAGAGTGCCAATATGAGAACTATGATGCCATTTCTGAGCAGCTGGATTCCCTGGCAATTGGTGACAGTATCAGAAGGACCATACCCAAGCTGGGAAATGCTCTACCTTTACATTCAAAAATCAAATAATTTTAAAGGTAGATTTCTTTCTCTAAATATTCTGATATGAGCTTTAGGAAAGAATTTCTTTTTTATATGCCTGTAAATACTTTACTACCTTGAGGACATCATAAAACATGATGCAATCTGCTGTGGTTCAGAAATTCAGAACAGGGAATTATTGTATATTACATTTCAATGTTAACATTTCAGCAGCCATTAATTACAGTGTTTCCTAATAGCGCACACACTGCAGTTCTCAGAGGATCACTTGTCTTCTGAACAACACAATGTTAAACTTGATGGGAGACCAGGTTGCCAAAATGCTCTGTCAAATCACAATATGCAACTATGGAAAGGGCAAGTGAAAAAAAGTCCTTGTCAGACAGAAGGACAGCATTGTAGGGTCAGTCAAGTGCTAGCCAAAGTCAGCTCTGCTTCTGTTAGTTTTGCACCTCACAGGAAAAGTATCTAACAGGCCGTCAAGCAATAACATCTCTTGGCATAGTTCTTTCCCCTCCTGCAACAGAGATGGAAGCCCAGCACTGCACTGTGGAAGTAAAGCCATGACAATAGTCATGTGCCTGGCTACCTTGTATTTCTTCACAAAATACTCGCTAAAATAGTCACTATCAAAAGCTAAGATTATAAATCTACATCTTCAATCTTAAAGTCATACTAAGGTGCCAGCATGGTACAGTATGCCTTTCTAAATTGACTTCATGAGGATGTTCTCTTCACAGGGGTGAAAGCTATCAGCTTTCAGTTTTTTTCCAAAAGAAACATTTGCCTCTGTCAGTCCAAGACATGGTCTTAGGAGTGCTTCTGTCCCTCATCTGCCTCCTTCAGCAGATACAAAAAAGGTTGAACCTCCATTAGATACTTACCTTTCTGAGAAGAGGTAAGGTTTTCAGGCACGGCAGACCTCCTTTTCAAAAGGTCTTTTTCGGTCAGCTCCTTTATTTTAGTATGGGATATGTGGCTACAATGGTATAGGATCTGTTGTAGTGCCATCCTGTGCAGTCTGATAACACAGCCTGCCTCTTCTACCCAAAAGCTAAGGTTACACTCCTGCATCAGCACTGGCCATTAGCACTGATGATCTAGCAACTCTATATGTTATCTCAAACGCTGCATAGACTGCTTTCCTGACCGTCCTTGTCAGTGGGTGATATGAATCAGTGTCTAGCCCTAGACTTTCCATTACCCTATCACCTCCTACATCCTTTCGTCAGATGGAGACCTCACGCCACATCCCCCTCCCACAAAACCTGTATTTCTCAACCTCCTACTGTGTCCTCTTAACTTGACTAGCAAAGGCAACCCCTGTGTCCCAAAAACTGTGCTCTTTTACTTCACCTGTATTGTCCCTGCCCCAGTGTCCCTGAGAGAAATGTGGATCATAGGACTAGGGGGGTCCCCAAAGCAGGCACTATGAGTAGAATAGGTTAAAGATCACAGCAGCAAGTTATCAACATTCAAGTGACCAGCACTCAATAACACCATCTGCAATAACTGCTTGTATGCATCTCTTTGTAGCACAGGTCATCTGAGCCTTGGGGTAAACTGAACACAGGAAGAAGCCGAAGACCAGAATACTAGAGAAAATAGAAAACTGCTAGAGAAAAATCTACTCCTCAAGTAAAAAGCCCCGAGCAGATAGGGATGTCGCTTTGCCAGGATGACAAGATGACTTCATACAGAGAGATCATGCATAAAGTAAGTCTGCAAGGAGGTACAGGGAGGGGCTGCACCTACAGGGCTGGTGCTACATCTATCGGAGTAAACTCAGTTGCAATAGGGAATGTACCCAAGCATAGGGACTCAGTTACCTTTTCTATTAAATTATTAAAATGGTCCCTGGACATGTTTTGGCCTCCCAAACAACCTGCTTTTCTCTCCCCGTGCATGTTTTTGGAGTCCAAATGGGCACGTGTCACACCCAACAGGCAGTTGTCCTGCAACTGGCCGCCTTGTTTTGGGGGGTGGCAGGGTATAATAATGAGAACAATGGCTGCTCCACACCAGGCATTTTCAGTGCGAGAGAATGGACATGGACACATTTAGCTGGCGTGGCTGAGAAACCCATGGACTGCAGTTACAGTACTAGCTAAGAGAAGTAAGCCAGGAAAGCTGCCATGGGCAGAAAGCCCAGCTGAACAACAGGAGACAGGGATGCATCCTGCTGCATCCGGCACTCTCAGCTGCTCTCGCTGTCCTCCAAGGCTGAACAGCCTCAATCAATTACAGGCCTCCCTCCCTTTCCTGCAGGCTCAGCAAGCCTATCCCAAATGATCTCCAGAAAATAGTATTTCCTGTGCACTGAAGATTTGCCCCAGAATGCTGTAACTCTATGCAGCACTGCTACATTCACTTTTAAGGGGTTCATGCATCACCAATGCACCACAGCGTGGGAACTCTACTTCATGTATCATTAATCCTGCCTTGGGATAGGAAAATGGACTAGGTGACCTTTTGAGATCATTCCTAGCCCTTTCTTCTATGATAAATATGGATTCAGGATACAAACTTTCCATTTTCTTTTTTTTTTTTTTAAAGTCATTCGACAATTTCTATACTTCACCAAAAAGAAAGAAAACATTTAAGGAGATAATCCAAGCCATGCTCATTTAATGCCTGAGAAAATATATGGGTCTGCCAAGCTCTGTCAGGCTCTGAGATCAATCAAGGAAGCCAATTTTAAATTCTGTGGACCTCCCATGAGAATGCTGTGCTAATATTTATATCTTTGCTCTGATTTGGGTGATTGCCCAACCTCCTCAGCTGAACTCATCCACTCACCCAGTGTCAGGAGAAAAGAGACAGTTGTTTCTTCTTTGTGAAAGCTGCACCACAGGGCATCCAGTCCACTTCCAAGTCTCAAGCAGTAGCCACCAAGTCTAAAAGATGCATACGTCTAACTGCTCTTTTGGGTCAGGATACTTGGGGGTTTGTTGTGCTGATGCTTGCTAAGTGAGACTTCCAGTGATACTCAGAGTAGCATAACAATTTAATCATGCTTTCATACCTAAATTCTGAGAGATATTCACTGAATATGCAAACATGGATACTTTCCCTTGAGGATTCAGGGATTCCTCCTGGGTAGCATGATCAGGGTGCACTTTCTCAGCCAGGATATGGAGTATCCACGACAGTTGCTTCTAATATTACTTCTCCAGCTGTCCATCAAGACATTGCTATTACCAGCATATGGGAGACAAATCACAGTATAAGAAGATGCTGGTAGAAGACTTCTTTCTAGGTTCTTCATTGAGTTTCAACCATGGTCTATCTGTCTGCATTGCATAGATATACTATGGATCAAAAAAGATTATAAAAACTTTTGAACTTGCAGAAAAAAACTCAAACCAAACTCAAATTATTTACAATGATCAGTGACACAAAAGAGCTTATCAACATGGGGTTTATCAACAGTTATATGTAAAATCAAAACATCATAATGATCATGGACAGTGAGCAACATTTCCAAACACCTGAAAGTCAAAAAACTGCAATTCTTTTACACAGATATTGATCAAAGCCAACTCAAAGAAGAGGAGGAACATGTTCTTTATTTGAGGTATTATTTTAGGCCTTCTATATTTATCTTTTTAAGAAAGCCCTTTTGGAAAGCAGAACTGAGTAAGTTTGCTCTTGCTCAGCTTTAAGCAATAGACTCCTGATTTTCCCAATTCCCTCAGCTTTTCCAGATAGCTTCATTTTTAACATACCAAGTTGCTTAAAATCAAGTGCTTCTTTTCAAGTCATATTGTAACACAAGCAAAACAGTCAAAGGTCCACCATGAAAAATGAAAGAATATGCTTCATAAATCAAAGGCTCTGCAGGTAAATGAAAGGAAGTCACATCTCATCGTTCACCTACCAAAAAACTTACAATTGCAGAAAAATTGTTTTCGCACCCTAACTACTGATTTTTTTAAACATCAGAATGACCACAAACTTTCCTGCTCTAAAATATTTATAGAACAAATGCAATAAATTCCAGGAGAAAGAGTTCTTACACATCCAAGTTGGTGAATAACTCCTGTACAAGTTGACTGAGTTTTTTCCAACATGAACACCACAATCTTAAACCACAGCATAACTGAAACTATATGCATTGCAAACATGGTCTAAATCTACCATGGATTTCTTCTCAGAAAATACAATATTTCATAATTCACTAAGAAATGATTGATGGACTTCCCATCTTTTATTTGAGAGGGAAGTCTACTTGTTTCTGGTAATTTGTTCTTTTTCAACCCTAGGTCACAAGAATTTCATCTGCATCTGACAGCCATTCCTGACTGCCTCACTCTATTAAGGCTTATTGAATTCTGTTAAAACCCTCACAACAAAAATTTTGTCGCAAATTTGAAGTGGAACAGGGAAAACTAAGTGTGATTTTTTCCTTACATCTAAGAAAAACAAATCCTATTACTCTGCAAACCGTTCTGCAGTTGCAGGTGTTTTTCACAGAAGAGTAGAAAACATTATTTTCATTTAAAAGGCTGGTCTGGACTTCAGTTGTACAGAATGTGATCTTACAGGTACTGCACTTAACCCTTGGATTGTTCCCCTCAAGGAATAAGTTGTTCCTAGTAAAGAGGTCTTGCTCATTTATGGCCACATAGACATTACACAAGATATCATTAAGTAGCTCAGCTTAAGTCAAAAGGCCGATTCATGCCAAAACCATACAGAGGCAATGGCAGGGAAACATTATCTCTAAGCCCAGAACGTTTTCTAGTGCGTCAGGTCAGAAGTCCTAAAGAAAGCTTCATAATTTGTATCAAATTTCCTCAAATCTATTTCTGAGATAGGTATCTCAGTGTTTTAAGAGATTTCAGGAAAATAATATTTTCAAATCCTTTGTAAAAGAAGAAAATTTAGTTCAAAAATTGCCTAAAGGGAACAGTAAACAGAAGCTTCTCAAAAGTCACCTTCAGAAAAGATGAAATTAAGTTTTATTCTTCTAACATTAATTATTGTTATATTGTGGCCTTATATTGCACTGGATAATCCTGTTCTACTGTAAACTGGTCTGACAAGTGGACCAGCTCACTGGTGTTATTTATCTTTAATAGAAAAGAAGATTGACAAGTGTCTGTCACTATTTCATTATAATGCCCATTCCTCCAGGCACAGCTTTTTATGGTTTTGTTGCAAAGAAAAGGAGACCACTTTCCCATATGTCCTATTCTTTGAACCCAAGCCAATTGCTTTTAAACTTTCCCAGACAGGCACCCAACATAGGAAACTTCATTGCTTAACTTTAGGAAGCCAGCATAGCAGGGAAGAAATGAATTCTTCTTTATTTCTTAACAGGACTTTCATAACCACAGTGACTTTACTTTCAAAGCATATGAAAACTATAGCTATTTGAAAGCAATAGTCCCAAGATGCCTTGGGTCTGATGTCACCCCTTCATGCCAGATAGGGAAATTGTCTTGTCTGAGCCTTTTGTAAAATTATGCTTTTACACAGACCTCTCTTTCTTTCTGCTTCCTACCATACTGGGGAGGCCTAGCTCTCCCCAGCCATACCTGCCTGTGTGAGTCCGTACAAAAATGAAGTGTATTTTCCACTGGGATGAAGCACAAAATCCAGGGTCCACCTAATGTCTCAGCATCAAGCAGTAGAAAAGAGGTCTGCATCAGTCACCATCCAGCTCAGAAAATCTTATACTATGAAACTACACAGAAAAGTTCACACCATAAAGCAGATGGCACTAAAAACAATTTCTCCCTCCATTTCTGGGTACTGCTGTTTTGTCATCCCAACATAGACAGAACTAGTGAGCAACTAACTTGTGAAGGAAAGCATGTGGGTTTGACATTTTCATGCATGGATATTTGCCAGAAGATGAGTCTGGCAGGAGGTCTGGGAGTCAGATATCCCCTTTTGCTTGTTCCTGCTGCTCACAGAGCGAAGAGCTGTCTCTGCTAGACCAACCAGCTTTCTTCTGCATCATCTTCTGTTACACACTCTTACCAAAAAAATTTCTGCATTTCTGGAGAGTTTCAAGTGGGACTACCTTACTTCTCAGACTGTGGCCACATGAGCCGTTGCATTGGGTACAGATTTAATCATTCCAGTCTCCAGATTGTTCCTTAATGCTCATTTCTGCTATTCCACTTCCGTGATGCCAGCACGATATATCATTTGTTTGACCATTTTATAAGCCAGATTGATAATGAAATGTTTTTTATAGCAGGCATAACTGGAGGAGCAGGAAGTTCAGGCAGGTGCAGAACTAACAGCTGGGGGTGAACTGAGGATGAAAATAATGTAAATCAGATCTTTTTCTTTAATGAGTTCGCTTGTGCAAACAGCCTGTGAGTGCATTTGGCAAGACAGTGGAAAAGCTGACCAGAAAACTTCAAAAAGGAGATATCCTGGTATAGAGGTCAGGTTAACAGCTTATCCAATGGCAATTTTAGCAGCACAGATAAGGGGAGAGAGAGCTGTGGCACGGAATGGGAGTCGTGACTGAGGATGGGAACAAGGAAGCAGGAGAAAAGGATTTCCTAAACCAGTGTCTCTGCCAAGGCCACCACAGAACCTCATCCTTTGCAGTGTTTCCTACCTTGGTTTACCCCCCCCTCCACTAGCAGGTGCTCAGGAGTGATGCAGGGCTCTGTACCTCGGCCTGAGTTCACAGCACCAGGTCTCACAAACCTCAGCATCACAAAGCCTGTTTGCAGCCGCCCCTGGGGAGCACAGCCCCATCAGTCCACTGTCTGCAGAGCACCCACTACCTTCCCCACAATAGTCCTTCAAGAAGATGGCAGGCTGCTTTCCCAGTCAGGGCTGCCACCTGCCAAACATCCCCCCAGGCTCTTCAGAGACTAACTTTGACAATTCAGAACCCAATCCCCAAGAGTTTATAATTTCATACAGACATATCACCTTCTGCCGCAGATTAGCTATTTTCTCACTTTACAGATGTCTGTCTCTCCCCTGTCGGATCAGTTCCTGTGTCTATACAGCTCTCCTACACATGGTGAGAAGCTACTGTGTTGTGACAGAGCTTTCTGTCCTTGCAAAGCTGGGGGCTGTCTACACTCCCACCGGTGTTTGCACGGTCAGCCTGCTAGGAGGGAAGGCAGCCTGGCTGAAATTGCCAGAATAGTTTGATCCCAAGAAAAGATGTAATTCCTCCGTAATAGTAGTATTCAAAAGCTGTTGAAAGCTATTTGAAAAATCACAGAAGGCAGGGGCATTTCACAGCATAAAAAAGAGCGTGTCGAAGGTTGGAGCAAAGGAGCAGAGACGGCTGAAGGAAGCAATTTTGTTCATATCTGTGTTCCTCTGCATTGCCAAGAGCTCAGACTAACCTTGATTCGTATTGCCACTACTCCCCGTTTCTGTTACAAACCACATTACTTCATATGGTAAATGATATCAGTAGATAACAGTCCAAGAAAAGCAATGTTTCTAGCTGCAAGTGCTGAATGTGGCTTACAAACAGAAAGATGAGTTTCCTCTCCCTCGCAGGTGGTCAGAGTGTGCACTGGGAGAGCCATAAGAGGCACTGGTGGTCATAGACTTATTAGGAAATGTAAGCCTATTGAAATCCATCTTAATCCCCAAAACTGAAATAGCACTACAAAGTACTCTGCCTAAGAGGGATCTGGCCTTTCTACTTCTTTAATCCACATAAGGCAGTGGTTTATCAGCTTTTCAGCATTAGTGCCAATGATCATTATTTCAAAATGTCAAGAATACTATTTAAAGTCTTTCTCCCCTTACCGCCCCACCTCCCCTTGCTTTTCTTTTTCTTGCAGTCTTGAGAAATTGAATGGGAATCTAAAATCAGTTCCAGTTCACCTCTCCCTGTGACAGATTTCAGCTTCCCCATAACAGTGCATCAGACTGCCATGATCTGTCTGTCAGGCTGTTTACTATAGGCCTAGGCTACATTAATTCAATAGTAAGACTGGGAGGAAATGCAAGCAGGAATGGGGAAAAAAGATGACATCCAGATAGCAGGTTCCTAGCAAAGCATCAAAGTAATGCATTTAATGTCGCTACTTTATGTTTTCTGAGTATTATTAAACTAGTTCATATGCCTCAGCTAAGACATGAACATAAAAGTCTTTGTTTAGCTATGAAGATGTAGAGTAAGCAACAGAAATGACTGTGTAATAAACTGGCATCCAGCTCACAGAAGTGAAAAACTCCAGTCAGGTAGGCACTCATGTACTCCTTTATAATTCTAGACTTAAAAAAAACATTTTGTCATTTTATGTTGTGGTAAGAGTAAACTGCACTTTGTTTAAAGTGACTCCTCATTCTCCCAAACCAATAAAAGTTCCTACAGGAAAACATTAACAAGAGTAATCTGGTTGATCTTCTGGATGAACAGAGTTCAAACACAAAAAATACCATAGCCTTCACCCTAGTGTAAGAGTAGGAGAACTATGGGCTTCCAACCTGGGAGGCAAATGGACAAGGCCTATCCCCTGAGGGATGCACTTGGAGAAGCCAGATAGATGTGTATATGTCACCAAATCCTAGCTTCAAAGCTCTTCACTTCCTTTCTCATATGGATTTGAAAAAAGAAGTAAGGAAGAATTCCTTTTCAAATCCTGCTTTTAGTGTAGCTTTCCTTCAAAATAAACTTATCAATCTATGTAATGGCCTCAGGCCCTAAGAAACATGTTTCCTTTTCCAGAAGCTCCCACATCTGCCATCCTCCAAGCAGCCCAGAGAAACTTGGCCAACTCCAGCCCTCTGGCAAACCCAGAAAAGTCTATTGACAAGCCAAGACTTCTGCCCTTTTTCTTTTTTTTACTTTTAATAACCTACATGTCTTAAATGGTGTCCCTCTTGAAAGACCAGCATCTTCTGTCCCAGAATGTTTCCTTATGCAACTCTCATATTTTTGTTTATTATTTTTGAGCAAGGAGCAGCACTGAGCTCCTTGTATTATCCTATTCTTTCTTGTCATGCAGAAAAAATGAAAAACACACAAATGCAGATCTTAGATACAAATTACCATCTCATTTCAATCTTCTGCCAGCAATAAAAGCTTCTGGAGCGCCCATGTGGACCATATCTTCAAAACACATTTCCTTGTTTTGTAGTCCTTATGTAGTCCTTATAATTAAGAATGATTTTTAACATTTCCATACAATCATTAAAGAGATTAATTATCCTAGCGTTGCCTTTTTACCAAACAAGGCACAGCCAGAAATGGAGATAAGGAGTAAAAATGAAGATCATAAATAAGTAAGGTTATAGGAAAACCTGGACAAAATGCACCAGATTGTAAAGCTTTCTAGACAGTCAAGTCTACTGACAGCAGTAGTAGACACTGAGCTCTAAACTTAAAGTAGGATGAAATTTTGTTCTCTTTATTCTGGGCACGCCCTGCTCTACTGTAGGTTCCAGTGGTTTCTGAAAGAAAAAAGTAGATGTTACTCAATCTGCAGCAACATACCTGTACAACCCAACTGGTGAAAAAAGGCTCAACCACAGGGAAGAGTCTGAAAAAGTGTAATGAAACAGTCTGTAACTCAGAAGAATAATACAGCAACTTGTAACAGTAGTGAAACGTAATGTTGCTTTGCACTGAACATTTTGCAAGCATTTCATAATGAATTAGAAGAACAAAAAATATTCCAGCTTCAGCTACGTCAAATTTAAGTTAGACAAGTTAAATAAAGGGTTCAAGATCTCTGCATGTTAAATGCAAGAATTTGGATGTCTCTGGTTGGGAAAATGACGGGATCTGGCCGGAACAGGATGGATGCATTCATTACCAGCAAAATGTAAAAACTTTAAAGTAAACAAAAATTATGAAGGCTACCAAAACAAAGGATTTAAAATCAGTTTTCTAGGATCAAGGCAGTTAATGTCTGCAGGCAGGAAAGATGTTTATTGTAAACACCTAGTTGGGGCCACAGAATACAATACAGTTAACAGAGTTGTAAGAAATGGATAATTCTCCACTGTGTCTGTGGTTGTGGATTTAACCACATAGATGCTACAGGGAAGGGATGCCATCCAGAGAGACCTTGACAGGCTTGAGGAGTGGGCCCATGCAAATCTCATGAAGTTTAACAAGGCTAAGCCCAAGGTCCTGCACCTGAGTCAGGGCAGTCCCCAGTATCAATACAGTGTGGGGGATGAATGGATTGCGAGCAGCCCTGTGGAAAAGGACTTGGGAGTACTGGTGGATGAAAAATTTGATATGAGCCTGAAATATGTACATGCAGCCCGGAAAGCCAATCATATCCTGGGCTGCATCAAAAAAAGCACAGCCAGCAGGTCAAAGGAGGTGATACTCCCTCTCTTCTCTGCTCTCATGAGAACCCACCTGGAGTACTGCATCCAGCTCTGGGTTCTCCAGTACAAGAAAGACATGGACCTGTTAGAGCAGGTCCAGAGGAGGGCCGCAAAAATGATCAGAAGGATGGAACACCTCTCCTATGAAGAAAGGCTGAGAGAGTTGGGGTTGTTCAGCCTGGAGAAGAGAAGGCTCCAGAGAGACCTTCAATACTTAAAGGGGGCTTCTAAGAAGGATGGAGAAAGACTTTTTACCAGGGCCTGTAGTGACAGGACAAGGAGCAATGGTTTTAAACTGAAAGAAGGTAGGTTTAGATTGGATATAAGGAAAAAATGTTTTACGCTGAGGGTGGTGAGACACTGGAACAAGTTTCCCAGGGAAGTTGTGGATGCTTTATCATTGGAAGTGTTCAAGGTCAAGTTGGACAGGGCTTTGAGCAACCTGATCTAGTGAAAGATGTCTCTGTCCACAGCAGGGGGATGGACTAGATGACCTTTAAAGGTCCTTTCCAACCCAAACCATTCTGTGATTCTATGGTTCTATGATCTGAGTTCTCCAGCACCCCAGAGCAATTTGCACAGCAGCCTCAAGTCTGGGAGGAAACATTCTTTAGTCTACCTCCTGAGTATGGCCCTTGCTCCTCTCACTAAATGAGATAAATGCTCCACTCAAAGGGTTGCTATCTTCTCCATACAGGTTTGAGGTGTGTACAGAGCTCTGTGCGTGGTAGCAATGCTGGTTAGGCTCATGAGCCTCGAGTGAGTACATTTGCTGCCAAGATAGAAACAATAAGTTGCAACAAAGAAACGCAAAGAATTATTTTTGCAGCCAGCAGTGTACAGGCAGTAAAAACACTGTGTGTGATAACTAATGAAAGACTTTTCTCCAGCTATCTAGAAGGGTACCATAGATTCAGTCTTGAAAGAGCTGATGGATGGCAATTTGAATATGTAAGGAAGAATTTATTTGTATAATCACTGAATGCAATAAATTAGGATTGCACGTTATTTTAATTCCATGGGAAATATGGTCCACTGCATTTACATTTTCAAAACTATGCTTACAAAGAGCCAGCTCTGTAGCCTAAGAACAGAACTTTTTGCTGCCAAGGACACGCATCCAAATCCCAGGCTTGGGCCCCACTCCAACAGGTCCATGGATGTGTTCTTTTATGATCAGGAACCTGGATGATTTTTAACAGTGGTAAAATTGTCCTGCTGAGCTACCTGCCCCTTTTCCCAACTACCAGTTTTAAAAAGCAGTTGTGTTTTAACACACATTCAGGACTTAAATTCTGGGAAAAAAAATAAAAATTGCAAGGTTATCATCACTTTGAAAGATTTGGCCAAAAAATTACAACCCCAGATATTGTCACTGTACTAGCAATATTGCTAGATCCTTCTACCTTCTCTCATTCTTTATTTTAATATTTGCTACTTTAACTGTTACATAGTAACTTTTATTCAGTCATGTTTTGATAAGATTTCCTGTTTATATGTGTTTCTGTTCATAATGGTTTCTGCAGTAGAGCAAACTTTGGTGTTTTTTTATCCTATCTTCTTTTTTCCAAATAGCACATAATCTGAAAACAAAGCAGTTCAAAACTTGTCACACATAACAGCAACCTGAAGTTCAGGATGAAGTTTATAACCGTAGGTTGCTCCTGCTGTCTAAGCTTCTCTGATCCATGGAGGGAACTTCACAAAAAGACACAAACATTTAGGTGAGTCAAAGTAAATTTCCTTTCTCTTCGAGACATGCAAGTGATCTTGACTGGTTAATGGCCTTCGATAAACTAAAATAGACTGGCTACATCTGCTTCTAGAACTGAATTTAAATAGCTGAAACTTGATTACACATACTTTACATTTAAAAGCGTAGATGTTTCTGGTATGTGGTTAGGATTGCAATTATAGTGTTCCTTGATTCATGCATATTAGCATATAAGCAAATCGGATAATGTGCAGATGTAATTCAGATTTGTGTTTGCCTGTGTGCTGAGAGCTTCTCTGTGGTTTTAAGAACAGGTCAGACTGAGCATGGCAATGAAAATTTCCTAATGACACAGTAGATACTACTTTTAGTTCTAGCCTGAAATATTTCTTTAACACCCACACTCAGGGTAATATAGTCTTTATGTTCAAATTAGGAAACTGAGACATGAGCTTCAGTCATGCAACGCTGAAGGAATGGGAACATGGAATCACAGTCTAGCAAGGATTTTTAATATATTTATCAAATTATGGTACAGAAGAGCAAGTACATTTAAATGTACATTTATGTACATTTAAAAAGAAGAAAACAGTACACACAACTACAGGTCTCATTTCCCTCCCCCCACATTTGTCTCTGAATGTATTCTCTTACTCCCAAAAAAACACATTTGATAGGCTGAATATTAAAAGAAATAGAGGTGCCCAGTAAAGGTGTTAAGGTATATGAGTTGATCAAGGACAGACAGTGCCAAATTGAGCCCGTGTCTGTCTTTGCTGATTTTCTTGGCAATCTGATCTATCTGGACTTCAATGAATTTGATAGACTATTGCATGAGACATGAATAGATAAACAATAAAAAATAGAAACAATAAAAGAATTATGAAAGGCTGAAAACAGCTATGGGTAGTGTTGAAAGGTGAAGTATCAGGCTGGGAGAAGAAAAGGAGCTACAGTGCAGCCCTGCAAGGCTTGGTTTGAGGAGGAGTTTCATTAAAGATTTTGGCACAAAAAGTAGCATGCTTGTAAGACTTGTTGATGACACATAGTTGGAAAGCAACACCAGAGGGAGATCAAAATAGCATACAAGAAGAACTGGTGATCACTGGCATTAGATGGACATAAGGAACAGTACTGGGAACAGGATGAAAGTCCAGGTGCATGCTCATGTACAAAAATACTAGTAAGAATTTCAGGTATAAATTGGGACAGTCTCATAGTGGGAAATGAGAGGCAGTAAGACACTGTTAGGCAATCACAAAATGGCTAATTGTTCTCAAATATTATAATCTAAATGTGAACCTACAAAGTAGATAGGCAATTATCTCCGAGGGTGTGTCAATGTCATTTCATAAGGTACTGATGAGATGTGAAGGGAGATCTTGGGGCAGCTGTGTCTGACAGGAGGTTTGAATGCCTGCAAGCCCTGAATAGAAAGAATGATTTTGCTAAGCTTGCGTAGAGCCTTTGTAAGGCACAGAGTCTGAGTGCTTTTCCAATGAACTGTTGTCTACCTAGGACAACAAAGTTTCCTTCTAACAAGTCATCATAGCAGATCATGTTTTACAGGGGAAAGTTAGATGATGTCCACTGTTCTCATTAATACATGTAGGGTTTACAGATAGTTATCTGTTTGTAGTGAAACAGTGCTGGGTCTTAAGAAGATTACAGGAAAAGGCAGAGGTTGGAAGTTAGAGTATCTCTTCTGCTTATCAGTTACTAGAAAGCAAGGGCAGAAAAGCCAAACTGTCGCTGACGGAAGTAAGACCAGATGAAGTGTGTCAGTGGCTCCTCTCTGGTCTTTCTCAGTGGTCTTTGAAGAAACACTCAAACAGCTTGTTGTGAGGTGAGACGACTGAGTAAGCTCTAGCGTGCCCCTAATTATTCAGGGTAAGGCCTTCAGAAAGGTCAACTTTAACAAGAAATAAGCAAGTTTGGTGCTGAGACACCTTAAGTTCCTAACTCAGCTGGGTTTCCTTCCCAGTACCACTTTAACAGCAGACAGTTTGAATTGAACAAGCAATTGAAGTAAGAAGGCTTCTCACTCAATCTCCTTAGCGGTAAGCCCACAGAGATAACCCTTGTCAACACAGTTTTTCAAAATTCAGCATCCACCAGCTCATCTACTAACATCTGCTGTTAGATTATTGCTAAAGCTCTGTAGACTTTCCATACAGTTGTCACCATGAAGCTGACCTGCTCTCTCAGGATCTCCCTAATGTAGCCCACCTACAGGAATAAAGTTTTTATGGTTTATCTGTTACTTTTCTGGTGCTCACAGACCTCAAGGATACCCTGTCTCTGCTAATTCTACTGCTAATAGGATGTAGCAGAAATCGGACAAACTCTTCTCCAGGAGACCTGCACCGTCCGGTTCTCAATGGGAACTTTATAGCAGGGAACAGAACTAATACTACTGGCAAAGACATTTAGAGGAAAGTAAGCTTAACAGAACAAACTAAACCGTTCAGTGTCCTTTGGGTGCTTGACAAGCAGAAGTAGGTGAGGACATCGGCTTTCGGTCTGTCTCCTGATTAACAGCTGCAGGGTTGTCACCTCAGGATCCTGGGCTTCCTTGAGGTCATGATAATACCAGTGGGCTTACTCCCAAATGCCAACAGGGGTTTTCTCACAAGACTACCTCAGACACAAAGCCTACCTTTCCAACATGAAGACATGCTCTGTGTCCTGGCTAAGGTGTTATTTTGCTTTGCAAGGCAATGTCTTCCATCTGGGAAAAAATACAGAAATTGACATACACTCTCCCTTATTTTTATCCAGATTTCTGGGTTAAGAATCCAACTTTTTTGGTAGTCTTACCATCTTCTGTCTCTCCACTTACCATGATCAGAGACTCCATTACCATACACCCATACACTCACGGGGAACTGTTTTCTTCTGCCTAGATGTTATATGCATTCAGTTTTATCACAAGGTCTTCATGTCCTTGAGTTTGGTTACCACTGGTAACTCTCAAAAGGCAAAAACTAAAGTAAGGATGTTGCTATACTTCCCACTGCTGCCTCAGTGGCTGGAGAAGACTCCAGCTTCATTCCTGTGTAATGTAGTAGTGGAAGATCTTTGGCTAAACAAAAGGGAAGAATCTTGCTTAAGATTTTTTTTTTTTCCTTTCTCTTGCTCATCAAAGGCAATGCTGATGATCGTCTCTCATCTGAGATCTGTATGGATGTAATAAATTCTCAACAGCACTTCTGGGATAGCCTTCTTTAGGTGTCACGGTACATCTCACTCTACATTTGTTCCCTGGTGGAGGCAGGGAATGCAGCCATTGCTAGTGCAAAAAACATCAATTACTTTGTGGATGACACAATGATGGACAGTGCCAGCCTGCCTGTAGCAGGACTCCAGAAACAGAGCATCCCACTTTCCTTGCCCAGGGCAACTGGAGGGAGAGCAGGTGAGGGTTTTGCATACAGTCTTGTCCATCTAGGTCTACTCATAATCTGCTACTATAGCTCCTGTATTCAATTGTGCTCTTAGGAATTAGGAGGGGATGGGAAAACAGAAACTGGAAAAACATCTCTGTGCTTCTAGTATTGGCAAGTACACTTCTTTGCCTGGTTGTGCTAAGCATCCACATCCAGCAAGAAAAAAAACCCAATGAATCCAGATCCTACAAAGAACCTACCAAGAGGCTTGGAGAAAGATGCCTGCTACCATCTGATTCATCAACACCATGTAACACACCATAAGCTTGTTTGTGGTTACCATATTTTGTACACAAAACTACACACAGATATTTTCTGTGTACAGGGCTGATGTTCCTGGCTGCAAGATGTCCTGCTCTGTGGCCAGCCAGCTCTGCCAGCTGCTGCAGACAAAGAACGGGCCACTGCTCCCACTGCCTCAGCATCCTACACTACAACTAGTCACTACAGAGGAAATTATCTTTACTTAAGGAGTTTCCAAAGGTACAATAATTTTTTAAATGTATCATAATTTTAGCCTCCTTTAGTGCAGTCTCAGTTCCCCACACAAGATGGCAGCTCTTCTTTCCTTCTGCTCAGTTCTTCCTCAGCACATGAAAAGCATTTCCTTTTCACCCTGACGCTGCAGGTGCTACCACAACACAAGAATAACCAAACTAGGGACCAGCCCTGTGACTCTAGTCATTATTCACTCCCCAAACAACATGTCACACGGCACAGCATGGTTTGCGAGGAGTAGCACTGTTTCACTGAATACTCCATTTGTCTAATTCCAGCAAGTAACAGTAACTGGTTTGTACTGCATGTCACAGTTTTTGAGGTTTGAAACTGCCACATAAAAGGAAAAAACAAACACTCTTCTTTCAATTCAAATTACAGGATATTCACATGCAGATAAGGACATGTAACCCTATGCTCAAACTTTTCGACCACGTCTCCTACTACCCTGGCTGTCATTTAGAGAAGTGCAAAGTTATTTGCATTTCACATTTGTTTTACACACTAAATAAGTGAGTGTATTTCAGGCAAGGCAACAGAGAATTAGGTCTTTGCGTAACTCAGGCTTGCTAGAAAACAAATACTGAATTTTATCAAGCCTATTATCTGTTTGACCCCAGCATTGCACTGAGTGCCTCTGTAAAGTCAGAAACTCTGAAGTGGATCTGACAATTAATGGTTCATAATTACCTGCCATAAATGATACCAAATTGCCAGCACTACTAACTGTTTAATTTTGAAACAAATGATGAACAAATTTAAATTGTACAGCTTCTGCTCTGTTGAAGCTCTTGGCTCCTTGGGCAGGTTGTGGGACGCTTCACCCTGCAGCGAGCCAGCCCACCGGCTGGAGCTGAGGGTGTGGATCTCTGCTCCATCATCACCAGCATGGCCCGTACGTCTTTAAGAAGAGCCTAGAAGAAATGCTGAAGCGCCTAAGGATCATACTTACGGTCCTCCCAGGTGCTGAGGAGAGATATCCTGCACTCTTACGCCATGTGTATGAAGTAATGTAGGCTTGGCCCAATAAATACTTGTTCCAAAGACATTAATCTCCTCTAAAGGTTCAACGACCGACAACGCAGAGACTAAAAGGCAGCGGCAGCAGGAAGGCAACAGGGCTAGCCCACTTTCCCCATCCAAATTCCCCCCCGCACCCTGAGTTTCGTGCGAGCAGGAGGCCAGCAGGTGTCAGCAAGAGCTTGGGAACGGGACGCACACTCACAGGCCTCAGGACTCCAGGAGAGGCAGAATCTGCTCACCGATGGAAAAAACGACTTGCTTACTGATTAAAAAAACAGCTTTTTAAGTGGGTGGTTCGCTTAAAAGAATTAATGAGCCCTTTCCTCCGGCCGACTTCAGAAAGCAGTGGAGGAAAGGCAACCGGCGCTGCAGGCAGGGCATTGCCGCACCACAGGGCCCCCTTGCCCCATGCTGGCACACAAGCTTGTCCAGGCAGCCCCAACTTTACACTGGGGAATTTACCGGGAAGCTGTAGGGTTTTGGCAGACCAACTGAGTGCTGTGGGTTTGAGGACTGCCTGTGAGCATGCCTTTAACCCACGGCCAGACTCAGCCACACTGTAAGTGATGAAGGTGCCAGGAAGGGAACAGGCAGCGGCTGCTGCAGCAAGGGGAGACGGATGCTCGGGCTGCTCTACTGAACGCTGTAAAAACTGCAGTAAGTCTTCTCTTTGTCTCCCCAGTCAATCCATGCCTGTGTACCTCATGGCAAATGTGAGCCGATTAATTGAAAGTGACTTATTTCTCAATTAAGGTAGAAATTAATTTATTTTTCATCTCTTGAAGAGTTCCTGAGAGCTGAAAAACACACAAAGACAGTTACCATAGAGAAGCTAACATGTGGTAACTTGTCCTTTGATAGCTTGTTTGTACATCAAAGCCTTTATTTAAATCTTTGTCTTCCAAAAGAAAACCCTAACAAGTCTGGCTAGAAAGACTGAACAGTTACTGCACTTCTAGATTAACTGTCAATCATCAGCCCTCTGCATGGGTCCTGCACTGCAGCTCTCACTTCTGTAAACGCCAAAAGTAAAGAATACTTCAGAACAAAATCAACACTGAGGCTACTTCAAAATTAATTCTCACAGCAGGAGCAGAAAGAGCCTTTTATAACAAGCAAATTTCTCATTTGGAGTATTTGACTACCACTTACTAGAAATGGCCAAATAGATATGGTCTGTAATTGAGAAGAAACAGAAAGAACATCTTTTCTGAGATTTTCAAGAAAAGACATGCAGTCTGGACTTCCTAAACACAGTGCTTTACAAAGGCAAAATTTTGAGTGTAGAAACGACTAACAACAAGTAGCAAAAGGAATCTCTTCTGTTCCAAACTACACACCAGCAACTACAGCATATTAGCAGTGCACCCGACAGGTGAAAAATCCATCGCATTATTTCCCGAAATGCTTATTCCAAATTAAATGAGTCAGGCCTTTTGATTCTGAATGAGTTTTGATTTGCTTTCCCTTTTTTTTTTTCTTGCTTCTATACAGAAATACAGCAAGGCAGCAGTATAACCACTTTAAATAAAAACATGAAATTTACTATTAACTTGGATCTCAAACGCTTAAAATATGTTACTTTAAGGATGTAAGTAGGTCTAATGTTACATCTTGAGGAAAAGGTGAGGAAAACAAAAGATCAACAAAACCATTTCAGTAACAAAAAATATCAGGTTATGAACACAAATTTTTTTTTTCTTGAAATATTTTTATCTGACATTTTCAGATAAATTTTTTGTGTTAGGAGAGGTTGGGTATAATAAGGTTTTCCAGCAGCTCTACTGGAAGTAGGGGTAGAGTACAAGTGGAGTAACATCACTTTTTTTCAGGCTTTCCAGGATGTTGGTGAGCCAGTCAGGCTCCATGTGTATCCTGTAACTAGGGCACAGTGAAAACTGTCCCACAACTCATGTAATTGTGTTGGGAAAGGAAAAATGTTTCCTTATATTAGCTGCCTTACACCAACCCATAAGTTACTGACAGTTTATGCATGTATATTTTTTACTCTTATTCTCAGTTTTACAGAAACATTTTTAATTACCAAATAGTAAAAATCCAATACGTATGCAATTTAGTAACTCCACTAGTAGGATGAAGTGCTGAGAGCATAATGACTTTCATTGACAGTGTCCTGATGAAAAAAAATCCTTGTGGAGTTAACATAAATACCATAAAGTACAAGAAGGTTCTTGTAGAAAATGGTGCAAGCTGTTTTCATTTAAAGGTCTGTCTCAGGGTGTGTTAGGATCCTTTCCCTGAGATAGCTATATGAAGTGTAAAGTAATACTGATTTTATTTTTTTTTTTAATGCTAGAGTTGAAGGCTCTGTAGATGGCAACATTACAAACTGGAAACACAACCTGCTACTTCTGGACAAGGTCGTGCAGTCAGTATGGCAAAGAGCAGGCACTCAGCCACGAACTGAAAATGCCCGCTCACCTCAGGGGGAGTTGCGCATTCCAGAAGAGAGTCTCGGGAACAACCCTGAGACACCACATGGGCTGCAGCCGACCTTGGTGGCAGCTTAACATGCCCACCCCTCCATTTCCCTCCTGCATCTACCACATTTGAGTCTTCCTGAACTCTCAGGTGATGTGGCCTGTCACCACACTAAGCAGAGAGAAGCTGTGTGTGCTCACCTGAGCTTCAGAGGAGAGGACTCAGGGCTGTCCACACAACGTATCTCCCAGTGCACACCTGTAGCCCAGCACCAATGGAGCCCCATGCCTGCCCTCAATTCCACGCTCCCTTCCAATGAGCAGCAGAAGGGAAGGAACCACCTAAAAGGATGGTTAACCTGGGAAAGGTACTAGCCCAAATACAGACCCAGACTCCAGGAGAGAAAATTGTCCCTCCCCTCCCTCCAAGCCTCTACCACCAGGGTGTTTCTTCCCTGGAAAATTGCACCTTGCTGCACCAGAGTGGCAGCTCTACACACAGAGGAGACAGCTGTAAGAATTAGTTTAAAACATCTAAAACATTTTGTCCTCTCTCTGCTTGGAAACAGTTGGGTCAGGTTTGCTGGGACCTTCTGAATAAGGCACCCAAAGGAAATGTCATGCTGAACAGCGGGAGTTACAATACAGGGGGTTGCCACTGGAAGTGTTGAGTAATCTTACAAAAAAGTGCTACGAACACTACCTTAAAAAAATATGTGATCATCTTTTATCCAAGTTTATAGAAATACTTCAAAAATAATTGCTCCTTCGTTTGCTTGACAAGCCAGGTTCAAAATTCTGTTTCCCTGGCAACAGCTGAGGACATTAAACTGTGCAACATGTCTAGGAAAGAAAATAAATGGGAATGGAAAATTACTCCTGAAAGTTAGTTAAAAGGATTTGCAAAGAGAAGGAAAAACAAGAATGGGCAAGCAGTCACGCATCAATAACCTCAAAGATCAAATATTTCTTCCTTCTAAGTTATGCAGGAAATAAAAGGCTAAAGCTGGTAGTTGCTGCTGTTGGTTTTATCATCTAGTTGATTTGTTTGCTGCAGTTAGTGATACATGCTAAAAACTGTTTTGGCTGCTTCTAAGAGACAAAAGAGGCCGAACGCTGCATGCTTTCCTCTTTAAGCACTGCACAGCATTGCACAAGCTGTGCTAGGTAGTCATCTTCAGAAGCACTCACTGGTGCCTTTTGTTAAAAGGTGCATCCCTGCACCTAAATCTATGTGCAGGGATGAAATAGCCTGGACAGCCATTCTTGGGACTCTGAAGCTAACGATCAGATAACATGGTGAGGGTCTTTAGGGTCCCACCCTCTGCCTTAGCGTGGCCTTCTGCACACCCACCTTGCGCTGCACAGAGACCTGTGTGCGATGGAGGGAGGGAAGACGAGTCGTGCCCCACTGCTCCGTCCAGCCAGCACAAGCCGCAGCACCTGAACAACAGCTCTCTGCGATCACAGAGCACTTCACAGGCAATATCCCAACAAAGCTACTGCCAAGCACCCCACAGCCGGATGAAAAGCTTGGCAGCACAATTTGCACAGAGTGGCACTGTTTGCAGTGTGGCCTTTTTCAGTTTTTCATTCCTATTAAATATAGCCCCAAATTTATTAATCTTCCCCTTTACCTGAATTCCCATCAAAGGACTGGCATAGTTCCCTAGCTGAAATATTTCTGGAAAGTCACAGAACATCAACTGATTAAGAGCTTTCAAAAATTATTCTGTACTTTCCGAGAGTGAACAATCTCTGAAGAAAATGGGCAGAACCCAAACTACCCCCTGTTCAAATGATAGGACCAAGTTCTTTCTACACAGAATCACATTTTTTATATTGAATAAACCACTAGACCTTCCCCTACCATCTGAACCATACCAAGAGGAGAATATTACTGCAGAGCAGTGGTACAACATCTACACATCCTCCATATACCACTAATAATTACCTGGAAGGACATTGTTGGGAGAATGTGAATTGTTTAAGCATCAGACACTAGCTGTGGCATCCAAGGTGATTCGTGTCCATCCACCTCAGTGCTCAGCTCCACTAGCTGAACAAAACAAAACAAAAAAAACCTGAAATTGCAACAAGGTACCAGGTGTTTATTGAGACATTTATTGTGTTTCCAGCTTGTTCATCTCTAGTTTGATTTAGGAGCTCCTCTCCATCTTTTGTAAATTAAACTTCTTTTCTAGCCTCATTTCACATTAAGAGTGATTTTAGGGTGATCTGGCATGTTTACTGTCCCTTTCCTCAGGGAACTGTGAACATACTTAATGCGAACTAGATTACACTCAGTGTCAGCCATCCCCCTCGGCCACAGGAGTCTCTCTTTGTCCGTAGGGCATCATCCAGTAGTCTGGTTGAAAGCTGACCACATCAACTGTCAGATTTCTGGTGATATTTCTCCTCTGCAACTGCTAGCCACTGCCAGTTGATAAAATGCGGGAAAGCAGAATGAAAACTGCCACAGCAAGGAACAAGTGGCATTATGTATTTTCATGTTAATCGTTCAGTGTTATTGATGATGCTGGAGGGAGGGCAGCTAATACCTCCTGTGCAATTGTCTATGGCTGTGACACTTTATTGTCAAGTTCTTTTTGATTATGTTTTGCAGGAGCCAGTAGGAAGACATGAGTGCTGCACAAGGTGCAAGATTCTCATTGATCATAGTTTGAAGCTTCTTTCAGGACAAGTTCCTGTTTCTGCACGTGCCCTCCCTCTGTAAAAATTAGAGGAAGGAGATCAAATCTGATCCCTGAAAAGAAAGATCAGAGCCCTAGGTATGGGGAAAAAATGAAACTCATGGAAAAAAGTCTTTAAAAGAAATAAAAAGAGCAGTCCTAAGGATCAGTCTGTGGCTGAGAAGCCATTCAGGTGATATCAGCTAGGATTTGACCTTGCTGTTGATGTGAACAGCATCCCTCGGTCCTCAATTCTGTAGCCTTAATATGATTTTAGGATGTTAAGACTAGAAAGACTGCAGCTGGTGTTCTCAATGCTGAGTTATGTGCCACTGACAGAGAAGCAGCAGCAGCTTGTTCCAGCCACCAACTTTGGTCGCTGATAGTGGGAGAGCAGCAACTACCACCGTTAAGGTAGCACGGCTGTGCCCACCTCTGCCCAGGGTCCAATTTCACGTTCACTACACAGTCTGAAGTCATCCTCTGCCTTCAGCAAAACAACCATTGATGCCTTTTCTAGTACGCAGATGGAGGAGCTTTCCACTTTTGTTTTTAACAGCCATGGGTGATTGCTAGTTGCCCAAGTTCTGCCCTTAGTTGCAAATCAATATTGACTGAGACTGTTCTACCAAACTGATCATGCTTCCTTGACCTGTGCCTTTTAAACTTTAAAGGCTGCTCTGAGCTGCTTAGAGAAGCAGTTTAGGTAAAGCAGGAGTTGTATGTGGAACAGCAATACATGAAAAGTCATTTGCGGAGGAAGGTGACAAGGCTTATCCTTTGCTCTTGTGTAAATTTATTTCACAGACAGAACAGCCCCAGGAAAGTCCTCTGCCTCCTACACTTCATTATTACAATAGAAGGTTTTGTTGTACCAGGGAAATATTTTTTTTCAGTGATGAACTTCATCCTAGAGCTTTACGCAATCATTTAAAAAAATGTTTTACTGTTTTCAAGATAGGAACAAGATCTCCAGTCTGACTTCTTTTCTGTGGAAAGACGCTGTGGAGAAACAGGAGAGATCTGAGGTGCTTGTAAAAACATGTGGTGTTAGTAATCTGTGCAGCAGTGCTTTCTGCTGGCTAAAGCTTCCTAAATATGCTTTCTCTATGTCCATTAATGTCATCTGGCTTCTAAATAAGCATATGAGCTTAACTGAGGACAATTCTTATCCATCAGGTTGGAAGACAAGCAGTAGAAAACTTATTTTATTAAGGCTGAGAGAGGACATGTATTGTTTAAGGAGCTTCCATGCGTTGCCTTTCCCAGTAAATGGTGATAAACAGCTATGGGAGGAGAGAGGGAACGATAACATGACAGCCTTCAGCAGCTGACGTCCAGCCACAGCCTTCATCTATTCCCCTTGCAGCTTCATACAAGTTTTGATAGACTTGTGGGGAAAAAAAGAGATTTACAGAATATGGCAGTAGGAAGAAGATGAGGTCTAGTGGCAGACATTCCTTTCTTAACCTTTTGGGGACCCCCAAGAAGAATCTATCAGATTTTAGTACACTTCTCAAGGTCTTACTGTTTTTCTGTGGTCTGCAGAGAGGTCTAAGAACTGAGGATCAGTTCCTGCCCAGCATCTATTACCAACAGGGGACCATCCATCACTGACTCTAAAATTATTTCCATTCCTTGTCATGACCTGAATCCATGTTGCGACTGATCTAAAGTGTTACCTTCAATTAGAGAAACTTGTAACGATCTTAGCATTTTCTTTGTGATTGCTGGGGAATGGAAGGTTTGATACTCCATAGCAGTACTAGGTGGCATTTCTTTAGAGTTGGCCCCTCTATGATGTATTAGCAATAGGAATAGGAAAGTTCTCCCTGAATGATGTGGTGCTTATTTTAATCAAATGTGGCAGCAGTTCTCCATGATTCTCACATTCGTTAAAAGATCATGGAACAGAGTCACAAGGTTTGGGTCAAGATGCCATTAAGATAGTCTTTCATCACATCACATCACACACGGTGTTTCTTTTTTTGAAATGTTTTGTGCATTTGAAAGACTTCAGGACCAGTTTCTTTTTGGAGTAAAATGCAATTAAGAAATGTGTTAATGTCTAACATTTGCAATCTAGTTTGAAGCATTTTATTGGAAATTTTAAGCCCAAGGCTCTATTTAAACAAAACAAAAGTAAAACTCCCTCATCTTTGATTCTGTTTATAAACTTTTTAGGCTATCATCAGCTTTGTTCAAAGGATTACTGCAGAACAGCCCAGAGAAACACTATATCAAATGGAAATGCCAATGAACAACAAAGAAGGAGCCAGCGAGGTGCAATAAAACAATTAAAAATCAACATAAAGCATGACCATAGCACTTTGTAAATTAACTATCACAGCACTAATACACACTGTGTTATTACGTTTAAATTACCCTAAGACTTATTCAGGTCTGGTGAAAAACCACCCTGTGCAGCCAATGAGACAAGAAAAAGACAAAAGAAATCTTAGTCCACAGAATTACTGAGCAGCCTAATTTTGGTGTAACAAACATTTGAGTTCACAGAGCTCTATTAGCCCAAGTCAAGATGAAAAAGGCCAGAGATGCATGTGGAAATGAAGTTCCACTATGTGTCATTATAAAAACATATTTATAGGCTATTTCCAGAATTTCTGGGAGACTACAGAACTGCTGAGGTCTCAAAGGGCCTGACAACTGCTGACTGAAGGTACTGCAATTCTCATCAGTTTTATTCTGGAAAGACAAAGTCTGGTCAGTGTGGCAGTGACAGTCAAGGGGAGGGCAGCAAGTCTGACAAGGACTGCGGTAACTTAGTTCAGCAGCTGGCAGTGCTCACAAAGTACATGTGTGTGAGACATTGGGAGATACAGGGAGAAAACAAGTGATTTCTCTTTCTAGATGTAGCAAAAAAAAAAAAAGCTTTCCTTCTAAAATGAAAAATCAATGGAGGAAGCAGAAGTATTTAATTAATTTTTTTTTTTTTTAAAAAAAAGGTTTGATTTTTGTTTCATTGCAGAAGTAAGGCTTACAGTGTGAGGTTACATTTAATATTACATATAGTAAATTCTGAAATAAAACACTGAAAAATGAAATGCAATATTTTTCATTTTCAAGCTCTGAAAGTGAAAAGTTTTGAGTTTTTACAGTTTTCAGTTTTTCCTTACAAAATCTTTGGGCTTCAGGGGTGCAGGTGAAGGGCAGGGTCTTTTTTACGTGGCAGCAAAAGATGCAGTTTTGAAAATTCCTGATCTTCTGTCAGAATTTTGTTGAAACTGAACTATTTTCAAGAAACATTTACTTTTTGTATAACTTCATATTCCGATAGAGAAAGTGCTCCATATAAAATTTTCTAGTAAACTTTAAAAAATGCCTTGTGGCATGCAAAAAGCTGCTTTTGTTGAAGTTGCATAGTCAAGCACAGTACTAGGAGTACTACTTTACAAAAGTAAAAGCTGCTTCTGCAGCTCTGCTCCCCCTCTGCCCCAGGTGTCTGTCTCAACCCAAGAACTCTGTCCACCTTCCACAGAAACCTCTCCTCATTCAGTGCACGGGACAGAAAGTGTTTTGTAACAAGCCATTATACTTCATTTTTGTTATCCGAGGTTTGTTATCACACACTATCTGGAAAACATCATCAATAAAAAAATATTCATGGCAACATTCTTTCTAATGTCCAATGTAAAAGATGGCATTTTACATAGTTGAAATAGAGATGACTGACAGCTAAGTGGAACGTTAAGAAGGGTTTTCAAACATAATTTGCTACAATTCTGATAATCCTTTTATCATTTAAAAAAGGGGAAGTTCCATTAGTGAATCTTTCTCCTTAACAAACATGTTTACAAAAGACACAGAGGGAGATGGTCTAAGTGGTTTCATGTGCAGAGGAACGTATGTCTTCTGACGGTGTCATGCAGCAACATGACAGCTCGCGGAAGGTGGTTTTAGGTTTCTGAATAGATTGGTGCTGGGTTGGTATTGCTGCTAAGTGAACATGCCAGTCAGGATCAGAGCTGAGTCTTTCATGTTATAGTAAACCCAGACCGGACCCTGGCAGTATGACCTCATTAACCTCATGACTCTTGATCTTTCAATTATGTCCAGCTCACCACTCACAGAAGAATTTGGGACAAGCCTGATTCCAACAGTAATTTGTTTATTTCCATAAATGATCTATTTATGTTGGCTTGGAGGTCAGCATCTTTTTTTAAAGACAGTCACACTGAGTACGGATTATCTATTATTTCGAGATGCTGTAATGGTCTAATAACATAAATGTAGGACAGATAGTGTTGTACAAAGAAATTTAACCTGTGAATTCTTTTGCCATCCGGAATTTCAGCAAGAAAACAGAAAACTATGAGAAGTGTTGAAAGTGACAGTAAGTCACTTTCTCTTAGTAAGTCTCTCTAAGACTTGAGACTTACTGCAACCGTGCAATTATATGAACTAGTCCTGACTAGGCTATGAAAATCCCCTTATTCAGAAGGCAGGTGAAGTTTAGAGAAGAGCTAAGCTGTACTGGAAACATATCGAGCATGAGAATAAGTAGGCAACACCAGTGTGGAAAGAGAGGGAGGTCATAGCTCCATGCCTACACAGAAGTTACCCACACCCCTCTAATGGAAGGACATTTTTGACTGGTTTTGTCCAGTAAGAGAGCTCTGGATCAATGTTGGTGTCTTAATTCTGTCATTATTTCTTCTGCAACCCCTGGTGTCATGGTTAAAGTAAAAACAGGTACAAGGACCCTTGCTGCTTGTTCTGTCCTTGAGTCACAGAGAATGCAAATCTCCCAAAGCAAAATCAGGGGTGCATTTGGCAGAGAAGTGTGCTGACTCTTGCTCCATAGCTTCACATGCTTCTTACAAATTCTGTCCAAGTGAAGCCACTGCATTTTCACTACAGAAGTACCTGAGCAACCTTGGATCAAGAGCTTCATTTTGATGAAAGATTAAAGTCCTCCTAGAGTTATGCATGTATTTGACTGTACTATGGCAAATGCTCAAGGTTATTCATGACAGTAAAGATAGACAAATTAAGTTTTTGTTAGAATGGAGTGGGCAGAAGCTAACTCATGTAACCTCTAAAGTTATCTCCAAAAATGACTTGTGATACATTGATGCTCCTCTGATTTTCAGTGTCACTAAGGTACTTTTAAGACTGTTGCTGTTGTTATGCTCAAACACTTTAAAGTTAACAGTTTCCAAATGAACTGGAAGAGCACTTTCCTAAAACTGATATAATAAGATGTACCATGTCCTCAACAGGGAAAATCCATCCAGCACTCAAGAAAACATTGATCATATATTCAGATTTATTTGGATGATTATGCAATGTTTATTTACCCTTCTGTTAGCATGTGATATGTGCATTCATCACTGCCATCATTTAGCTCTGCATATCTAGCCTGGGCTGCCATGAACCTTTCAGGGTGGTGAATTCCATTCTGTGCCCTGCATCCTGTGGTTTGTCAACACTTGTCCATATCCTCTAGTCCTAATAACATGGGCTTGTCCATAGTTGTCTATGCTGTCTGTACTGACTGTTTTGTTCAATTAAAATACAAGGTTTTTTTCATCTTCTGATGGGCCACAACCCTTCATTATATCAGATAACAATCACTTATCTTGCCAGTATGCTCACTGGTATCGTTGGGAGTCCCCACACAACAAACCTTAATCAACAGCGATAGATATCAGAATTTGACCCTTTCAGATTTCCCTAATTTGAACTGCTTTCTGTACTAAAACATTAAATATGCATGAAGAAAGACATTCAGTGTTGTTTGTAGGTAGAAAAAATATAATATTGTTTAAATAAGAGAACTACAGCATTTTGATCTGTGTCTAATACTGAGGTTTCCTAAAAGTGCTGTTTCACAGCTGGACCTTAGTCGCTGGTCTATTTTTAATAAATGTCAAGGAACCATGCCAAACTAGAGGCAATAGCACATGGAAGGTGCAATGGCTCAGTGTAATTATTTACTGAAGATTAGATAAAATTATACTCAGAAATACTAAATATGCTTATGATAAACATATCTGAACATGCTAAACAAATCACTAAACTTCCAGAATCACCAAGAATTACTTTTAAAATAAACTGTAGAATTTCTGTAAGGATAATAGAATACCGTGTCATCGTCCCCCCAAAATAGTGGACAGAAGGGTGTTCCTGGTGTTTGTATTCCTTAATGCAAGTTTAGTTTTTCCATAGTAGACAATGGAACAAAGAGTTCTTACTATATGCTACTTTCCCAGTGTTGCAGCATTCCCTTGAACTTTCCAGCAGTAGATAAGGGAAGCAGTTCTCACTGTTTTCTTTGTGTTGTCATATATAGGAGCTACAATCATGCCTAACAGATATCCTTGGAGATCCAGAGAGTAACTTAGCAGTCAGTGTGTCCTTTACAGCATACGGGTCATGTCAATGCCTTCTGCAGTCTGCTAGCTCAGTCTGGCACTGACTTAGTTGCTGTGACCCAAGTTGCTTTTGGTCGTGCCCGTTCATTCAGGCTAATGGAAGGCACAGCAAGTGCTTGCAGACAAAATTCTGTCTTGAGGACCCTACATTGATGACTGATTGGATAAAATGCATAAACAACATTGAACATAGGGTGAAAACCCCGAATGGCTCTTCACAGTGCAAGTGTTCTCCTATGGTAGAGATTTTTGGGGTTGTTCTTTGCTCCTCCCTTGCCTCTTGAACACTGGGTGTTTCAGGTTACAGCTTTGCCAGGAGGTGAGGGATGTGAAGAGTCACTCCCTCCTCCCAACCTCTTGGGTGACTGAGCTCTCTCCTGGCAAGCCAGGGATGTTTGTTTGAACCAATTCAGCTTGAGGAGCGCTTTAAAATGCTGAAGAACTTAAAGGAAACCTAATCTGGTACTGCTAAATTGGAGAGGAGCACCCTTGAAAGCACCCCATACTGAGCACAGCCCATACTATCTGACCACACTTCTTCAAAGACTGGAGGCGTGGGGAGGCCCATGTGTGAAATCAAACAAGAAGCATGGAATCATTCATAGTGGCAGCTGCGCTGGCAAAATGGGAATGCACAGGAAACTCTCTCTTGGAACTGCTCCTTCCTTCTCTAAGGTGATCACCAACCAAGGCAGACTTACTAAAAGAATAGAAGACCATTTTAGCATCTTCCACACAACAGAGAGAGGAAAACCAGACATCTTCTGAGACCTTAGGAACAGAAGAAAGCCTGAAGAAAAAAAAAAAGTTACTTTATCACTACTTTATCAGACAGTCTCTGTGGAAACAATGTAATGGAACAGGACATGAAGACATAAATAGCATGAGATGTTTAGGGCTCATAGGAGCTTGAGGACATGGAAGGACATCTAAGAGAGAGACTGAGAACTGTCCATGCATTTTTCTTTTGCAAGGGAAAAATGTAAGAGTAACTAGCAATTTTGAAAGCTTGTACTGAAATATAGGCCCCACCTCAGATAATTTTTTCTGCGTGAAGTAGCTGGTATTATCAAATTTAATAGATTCTATGACCGAGTAAGTTCAGTCATAGAAATGAAATCTTTTCTTTGAAGTTCTTCTGTATTTTTAACCTACTTTATTTACTATTAAATATTATTCCTAGTAACCAGCTCAGAATGAAAAATTCTCATTAATAATCAACAGAAAGTCTTCCTCCCTTTTACCTCCTCAGCTGGCCAGTTGTTGTGGACCCCTGCTCTGGGTACCTGACTCTTCCCATGACACTCTTGAAAGACCTTTGGTGGTGGGCAGCATGAACTCTGCTCCCGGTGCCGAGCTGAGGCAATCACCAGCAGCAGTACTCAGCCTTGTTGGCCTCTGTGTGGATCCAGTCTCACCTGCACAACACAGCACAAGCAGGACTCACAAGAAGCACCAGCAGGGAGGAGCTGCACACGGAGCCAAAAGACTGTATGCTTCATGAGAGAGCAACGTGGGGGGAACTGATAACAGAGGTGGAGGGGATAGGAGCTGCACCAAGCGTTCATCACAGCACAAGGCCTCTCTCAAGTATCTTCACTGTGAATCTCATGAGAAAGTGCCTTGAAGGCTCATAACCAGCACCTCCAAAACAAGGACAATGAGAAATGTTCTTCCTACATCCAACTATTTTTATTGTACTTTTAATGTACACACAGCAGATATATTTCCTGCTAAGGATTTTTCCTCAGTTGGTTGCCAAATTGTAGCCCTGGGGTTCGACTAAACCTTGCCCTTTTTATTATTCAACTCACAAAATAAGAGAGCCCTTAAAAGAGAGCTTGAGAGCAGGTATTTGGCTCAGTGCATTGCCTGGTGCCAGCCTTTGCCTGTGGATTCCACTCACTGAAATGCTTCTCATGCAATTCCCAGGGGGTTTCAAAGCGTATGACAAGAAGTCTTTTATCTTTATTACCACTCTCCTACCATTCAAAGTCTCCCAGTCACTTTCTCTTTCTTTCCTAAATCACTATGTGAAGAGAAATACCAAGAGAGAAATAAAGACCAACATTGATATTGCACAGCAATTTCAGCAAAAATATTTATTGGCAATCATCTGGCTAAGAAAAGAGTAAAAATAGATTACTTACGTCTGACTTAAGTTTCTGATATTGTTATTATACTGGAAAACCTGTTAAGCCCTCAGGGACGGATCCATTGGCCTCTGCCACAAACCTTAACAGGCTGCACAGACTAAAAAAGGTGAATGCAGTAGCCCCAAAATTACCATACCCAGTCAAGTGATGTGAGTACCATAACAGTCTTCAAACATAAACATGTGCTTCTCTTTTCTCTTTATTTTAAGAAAAGAGCTAGAAAAGCTAAGGTTGCATTCTGGGGCTGTTAAATAATACTGAATTTGTTATCGTTCAGGCAAATCCCACTCCTAACCATCTCCTGAGATATACAACACTGGATTAAGTCAGCAGTGACTAGTGATGTAGGGAATGAGCTAGAAAGGTCCGGTCCAGTGAAAGCTAGAAACAGTTACCTGCCTGAGAAGCAAAACATCTCCAACCAGTCATGCATTTTCAAAAATCAAAATCCACTCTTGAAAATTCACCTCCTCCTCAGATTTTCTATGCTCAAATGGCTGATGCCACTTGTGAGGGAAGTTGACTTGGTTCAGTCAAGAAAAGGGTGTGGGGAGTCTATTTTTCCCTCCAAATCTCTGTTAATAGACTGATCTATACTTTAAATCACTAAATCATCCACTGGATTACTAAGCATACCTGTCTGTGTGCTTAAGAAGAGCATGAGGAAGCCACAGAATTAGCACATCAAACTGACAACAAAATTGGGTTGCTATACCTGTGAACCCCTCCCAGAACAGTTCGTTCCAGTTTGGGTGCTGCTACCAGCAATTAGGTATCCTTGTATCCAAGAGGAAAGCATAAGCTTGCTCCTGTACTGCGAATCAAATGATGGGTGGTTTTAAATAATGCCCACGGGGTATAGTCCTCAAGATCCCACTCCTCTGTCCTCATCTCCTTCTTGCAAAGAATTTGCATCTTAATCATGGTCCATTAATTACTCTTACATAATGTAAGAAACAAGGCAGATGTCTGAAGAGTGGTTTAAAAATGAGGTAGCCATGTAACTTAATCTAACATGTTTTTGAAGTTTTTGATCAAGACTACCCTCAAAAGAGCCTTGGGAATCTCAGCTCTAACTTCACTGGCAATTGAAGCCCAGTCGTGAGCCATGGAAATACCCACACGACAGTGTAAATACCACCTGGTCTCCTGGCAATTCCCATCACTCACTTCTTGACACCGAATGTCAGCCGGGCTCACGCAAGTAACTTCACAGAGCGGCGCTCCTCTCAAAGACTGGCCACGGGACTTTCACTCGGTTAAAGACAAGCAAAGTTAGGGGTCTACCTCTACTAACAATAACACAGCTGCATGCTGTTAAAGCAGTTGGTGGTTAAGTGAGAACTAATAAATAACGGTATGTCCTGCCTGTTGCAGTGGAATGCGATAGCGGGGGGGAGCGGGCAGAGCCGACAGCACTCAGGAGACTTCGTTTGCATTACCCAAAGGTCAAGAATCACAGCCCCAGTTTACAGCTTCAGTATACTGGTACAATTTTTAAAATGAGATCCCCTGTACTATGAGAAACATCGTGATGAACTAGTCAAGAGGATTTCTGCTTTCTACCACAGCTACCTCCAAATCTGGGCCATAATGTCACTTGTTTCAAACAATCCTTTGTGTCAGGAGCTTTAAGGATATGGAATAACAATAGAGCCGAGTATGATTTTGACTGAGGCATTGAAAATATGCTAATTGCTTTAGCTAATTGATAGATTAAAAAAAAAATTGCTGTATTTGCCTAATTCAAGGTATTTCCCTCATTGAAGATTAAAAAACCTCACAATAAAATACTGAAAAGATACTGAGATAGGCTTGTTTCCTCAGTTCTGAGCCTGGTCCCGAATTACAAAACTTTAAAGCAAATAATGAAATATTGGATTTATTTTATATAAAAACTCTGTTTTTCTGTATTTTTTTCTTTTTATGTGTAGGTTTTTCTGTGTTTGAAGAGCTTGGAACATGTTTCCTAAAATGTCCAGTCTGTTTTCTTCTCCCTCCTCAAATCATGATTTCAGAAACTAAGACTTTTTTTTTAAAAGTTGCAAGACTTACAATATAATGACAATAATTAGCAACACTGTTAGAATTTAAATGCAAATTTTCAACAATCCTTCAAAAACCTGTGGTAGGTCAACTATATGCATCAAAGGCACAATTGTGTATGTTGTATTGTCAGATTTTAAACAAAACTGGTAGGCTGTAAAGATAATACAGGAGAACAAATAATACCTGGAAGTAAATGCACTTTAAACAAACCGATGACAAAGCAAATAATACTTATAAAGTTATTCATTCGGTTCTGATCTGTACTGCTCTAATTACCCAGAAGACACTGTCTCTGAAAGGAAAAAATTTTGGAAAATTGAGAAAATTCTTTTTTCTTCTCACATTTGTCACCTTGAAATCTGAGAAACACCAATAAACAGAAACATGCAGTTAATTTTAACAGAAAAAAATTAAAGCCATAATGCATGGGAACACTGACTTATTAATACCTGGAAGATAGTGATTTGATTAATTACTTAATTAATCTTATCTCTGGTTTTACAATATCTTTCATCTGTATAGAACTGTGCTTTTTTTTTTTTTTTTTACTTGTTATTCTTTCTTGTAAATGTTTAAAATACATTTATCATCTACCATATTACATCTAGGTGTCTGATTTCAGGTTCTCCTATTCTGGTATGGCTCCCATCCATCTTGTATTGCAAAGTTATGTGAAGACTTTAAATTCCTTGTATCCAATGTTCTGCTCAGGGACAGGTTTCAATAGCAGCCAATAATGTCATATTCTCAAAGCCATAAAACTATTTCTTGGTAAACTGTAAATGAAGATACGTCAGCAAGTTGGAACCACAAAATTAAATTGCTCATAATATTAAATAATTTTCTTATCAGAAAAAGATAATCATTCACTGACAAAGAGATATGATCGATATAAACTTGAATAGCAACATATTTGTAGGTATCTTTTAAAGGCTATCTTGTTTTCATGATCTTCAGAAATTCCTTCATAATGCAAATAGAACTGAAAGCCTAATGCAAATGATTTCCTGCAAATGTTTGCTTACACTTTTAAATGAAATTGCTTCATTATTGCTTGTTCCTTGTTTCTGTTCACTCCCTACAGATATTCAGATAAAAGATGTATTTATGCTGGAAAGTACAATGGGACAAAAAGCAGCTGAGCTTACCTCCTCTTTCTTTTCCTGTATAAATTTTATTAAACTGCATAGATTCCTTGCAGGCATCTAACTCCCAAGGAAAGCAGTGGGCAATATATGCAAAAGTAGGAAGAGAGTGCCAAAGTGCTTTAAGGCTCTACATCCTAATCTTAGTTTTCTTCTTCTGTAAAGTGAAGACAACTTTAAAGGAGTAACACACTCAAGACAGCAAAGAGTTTTGTCACTTCAGTAGCAGGGCTTTGCATAGGAACTTGAAGATATATGGATGCATTTCTGCATCCTGAGTTGGGTTTCTCTCAGGTCTAACAGCTAGGTCTCTCTACCAGACTGTGGTGAAAAATCATGCTGAATTCTCATCTTCAGCCAGTTCAGATTCTACAGGTCTGTCTTCTGTTATTTGGCTGGCTTGCATTTAAGTTCGTCTCACCTAGAGTGAGAGGAGCTCTGGGGCTATGCTCTACAATTCATTAGCTATAGTTGCTGCTACTGGATGGTGGGTCTTCCCTCTCCCCCCACTACCCTTCCACAACTAAGAGTCTTTCTAAGCCGCTATCTTTGCTAAGCCACTATCCATCGTATTTGAGAAGTCGTGGCAGTCCAGTGAAGTTCCCACTGACTGGGAAAGGGGAAACATAACCCCATTTTTTAAAAAGGGAAAAAAGGAAGACCCGGGGAACTACAGGCCAGTCAGTCTCACCTCTGTGCCCGGGAAGATCATGGAACAGATCCTCCTGGAAGCTATGCTAAGGCACATGGAGGACAGGGAGGTGATTTGAGACAGCCAGC
>NW_008794775.1:320591-346533 GCF_000699145.1 Aptenodytes forsteri | reverse complement strand
ATGTCCCTGCCCATGGCAGGGGGGTTGGACTAGACGACCTTTAGAGGTCCCTTCCAACCCAAACTATTCTGTGATTCTATGATTCTTTCAACCCTGGTTCTGACCATGGTTTTCTTAACAGTTTATTGGGAACTGCACCAATGAATGCGTAGACTGCTTTCTGTTAACGCCTAGAGAGGACCCAGTCCAAAGGCTCAGGATGGGTCCATTTCTTAGAACTCAGACACCTGGATTGTACACAAAACTGCACTCTGAATGAGACACCGTTGCTCATTACTATTGTTAGAAGTGATACATTTGACATGAACTCTAAAAATAAGGAAATCCAGAACTCCAACCCTTTGCCCAGGTTTTCTGTGATCACTGGCAACGTATGATGTTCTGATACAACATACTTTAACAGTGTCCTGATGAAAATTCAGTCTTGAGTTTCCTATTGATAATGGCAGCTGGTTATACTTTACCATGAAACACAGCTTGTTTTCGTTATTCACCACTAACTCTGAGGGAGAAGACAGCAGCTTTCATACACTTACAATTGGTTGAAAATTAAATTCCTTGTTTTAAGGCATAAAAAACATTGAATAACTTATATCAATGTCTATTGATATCAATATATCAATATTGATATCAATATATCAATTGATCTATATATCAATTACCTATCAAAGTAAAGCAATGGATGAAAGATACAGTTCTAGTTTTAAAATTAAGCATCTTAAAAAAAAAAAAGATTTAAAAAAAAATGACAAACTGGTCTCTCAGAGGTTATTAATAATCCACAGCATGAGAGAGAAAATAAAAGGATTTTTAAATAGTATATAACTATAGAGAGAACAATACATCCAGGGGAAAAAAAAAACAAACCACACAACAAAAAAGTCCCAACTTTTAACACTGACATTGGCAGCCTCTCAGCTGGTCCTTCATAACTTTGGATTCAGGAAATCAGAGGTATTAAGTGAAATGCAGCAATCCAAAAGCAGCATCAAGGTCTTAGGAACACGAGCAGACTTGTCTCAAGATGTCAAAGAGATTAAATCCCAGAACTATACGCAGCCAGGGGTAAGGAAAAGGGAGTTTACAACTTTCAACCTAAGTTTCAAGCCCACTCATCTGTTTACTTTCTCCAATTGCTATTCCTCCTATATACGTTCTTCAATAAATCGTCCCTCAACTCTGACTTCAAGCACAGGTTTTGAACTTCTGAAAGTCTGTGACAGTCACCCTCACCAAGCCTTGCTGTGCATTGGAGTATACCTTGTGAGGTATGGAAGACATAGAAAATGTGGTCCAGGCTCAGCCAGCCTAAAACATACCCATGCCCTAAGGGCTGGCTATAGGTTTTTAGAAGTGCCAGTAGAGAGATCAGGCACAGAAATTTAGGTGTAGCCTTGGCCTGTTATTCCACTAAGAATAAAAATTAAAAACCATGAAGTTTACTGCAGTAAAACATATGTAAAGTAAGGAACTCTCAAAGTAT
Source organism: Aptenodytes forsteri (assembly GCF_000699145.1). Taxonomy (NCBI): domain Eukaryota; kingdom Metazoa; phylum Chordata; class Aves; order Sphenisciformes; family Spheniscidae; genus Aptenodytes; species Aptenodytes forsteri. The sequence goes on along the minus strand of NW_008794775.1, from coordinate 345,050 downwards.
GTATCTGACTGGATGACTCAGACCTTATTTATATTTTTCTTATGATTAACGTTTTGCTGGCAACATCACCATATAAAATAAGACACCGTTCAACACTTTCAAGGCAACAACACCATATAAAAATAAGACACCATTCAACACTTTCAAGGCAACATCATTGTACACCCTAAAATTAAGCATCATAAGTTTAGTTATCCTCAGAATAATTACATTAAAGTTTCACTGGCACTTTGGACAAGTCTGTGATGTTATAACTTCAGCTTAAAATAGTGACCAATTTAAACTAAACATTTGTTTAACATATTGTCGTCCAACATGGATTTAATAGTAGTTTAGAACTGTAATCTTGGTGTTTTTCATTAGTCTGTATCTTTTTGTCATCATTTATCTAAACTATGTAAGCATTAAGTCTGTGGGACTATGACCAGTACACCAAGGTCAAGTCCATTAGAAAAAAGGAGTCTCTATTAAGAAGTTCTTTGAAATGTGCTGTAATTTCCAAACGTTCCTCAGGAATGTAATTCTTTTTTAGTACTATGAATTTCAATACCACTACTTGCAAAGATGGTATGAGAGTAAAAGTGCCCAAGAACCTCAACAGTAATTACAGTAGTAAACCTAGCAGAGGCCTTTGGAACAAGGACAGTTACAGCAATTTTGATTTGGCAAATTACATTAAACTAATCTTAATTCTTTTTACAGCAAAGTAGCAGCCTTTGAAAGATCACAGAATGGCTGAGGTTGGAGGGGACCTCCAGAGGTCATCTGGTCCAACCCCCAAAGATGGGAAAGAGCAGCAGATGCTGCGTATCTTGATATTGGTCAAGTTTTTGATTTTTGTCTCATATGCAAAATTAATTGGAATAGTATAAAATTAATTGGAAAACCACATGAAAATAAATAACAATAGCTCCCCATCAAACTGAATGTACTTTTTAGCTGGGTTTACTTTATACTTACCTGCTATTTTAATTTGTGATTCCAAAAGTGGAATAAACAGTACATTTATGAAATATGATTTGAGTTGCAAGAACACTGGAACAGGGATTAAAAATCAAATTAATCATGACAAATTGAAAAAGTTATCTGAACAAATCAGAACACAATTTTATAACAACAAAGGTGGTCACATACGAAGGAACAGTCAGCTCTGTGAATACAGATAGCCATCTAGCAGGAAAGTCTTTGGAAACTTTGGGGATTACAAGTAGAATATGAACCGGGAGCACAACGTACAAGACATCTGTCCCTTTTCATCAGTATGGGCAATGCTAAACCAGAATACCATCCCCATTTTGGACATCACACTTGCAGAAAGATGTGGACCTAGTGTAGGGAATCTGGAAGCTGGCAAAAGCGTGATCAGGGATCAGGAAAACACAAGAAAGGTTGGGAAGAATTGAGGCCATTTAGATTTAGGAGGAATACAGCAGTCTTTGCAAAGAAAGGCTGCCTCAGAAAGGGTGGGATTTGTCTGTTCTCGGCAGTGGTAGAGGCTTAAAGTGCTGTGACAGAGGTGGTGGTTAGACCTTGGAAAAAGTTTCATTTAAGCCAGTTAACCCCTGGAACAGATTGCCTAGGCAGAGTAGGGAGTATCTACTGCTGGTAGTCCTTAAGAACAGGTAGAATAGGAACCTGAACAGATGCAGGTAGAGCTGATCCTACCTTAGGACAGGGGTCCCTATTGGTCTTACACTCCATGATTATCCTTCCACAGTCTTTTCACTTAAGTTTCACTGCACTTCTTCCTTGGCCTCACCCCTTACTACTTAGCTTTCAGCTCATTCCTAAAGCCTTGGCCACCCCTATACTCAAGAAATCATAGGGAATGATATAAAGAGCTGGTGTCATACTCTTACTCTTCATGTGCATTATTCTCTTCTTTCACTTGCATCTTCCTTGTATCTTAGGGAACATGCACCACCCTGCGTGCATGCACGCATGCGCATGTGTACTTTTTAAACACAAGAAGCTCCCATTCCTGATTAGCCTTAAAAAGCCACCAAAATAAATGTTTGGTAACACATGCTTCTTAATCAAGTTGCATCAGTACACCTCACAATGCCATTTCAGAGTTATGATGCAGTTGGTAATAGCTGAGATTGTACAGTATACAGAGGTGACACATTTCTTTCTAAAATAAAAGTATGAGTAAATATCAAATAGCAACACTAACTCACATTATGTCATCAGTTTTGAAGAGGAAATGACCTTATAGATTAATGAGGAATTCTGCCTAGAAGTCAAAGGTATGATATAGTCTTATATTATTAAACAAGAGCTAGATATGATCTGACCTACTTCAAACAGCCCAGCCTTTAATAGAGAGAAGAGAAAAAAACAGAGTACCAAGAGTCCATATTTATCTCTGGTGTAACACCAACGAAGCCAACAGAATTCCTTGAAGTTCACTGTGCCTCAGAGCACCACATGGCAAGTGCCACAGGTCATCCTGTAAGCTGCAAGGTATGATGGATGGAAAAAGCAATGCCATTTTCCGTTCCTATTTAGGAAACATTATACTAAGAAATACGATACCACAGGACTGTATCTCAGAAAATGTCTGTTTATTTATGTAAAAATTGATGTATAAATTCACTAAACATTTTTACAAATAAGTACGAACATACTCCAGGAAGTCCTCTGGAATGAAGAAATCGCAAACTTTCCTAGGAAGTTCAATTTTTTCTATACTTTATACACTAAACATAATTATGTTATAAATAATATACAAGTAAACACTACATTTTATATACAAATTTCTTGAAAAGCAGTCAGGAATTAAACAGGCTATACTTTATTTTTTCAAAATCCTAGAACTAGGAGATCATTCATCCATCTGATCAAGTCAGACTTACTATATTAATCCCCAGACTAGAGAGAGTGATTCCCTTATTCTTAGCGCTGACACCAAACACGATAGTGTTCCCAGACCCTCCCGAAGGTGTGTTCTAAATAGACAAGACATTAATAGATAATGACTGGGAACAGAGCACATAAACACCTTTTAAAAAATTAACAAACCTGGATTTCCTTGGACATATGAGCAATAAGAAGAAATCACCTAGCATCTTTTTAGAAAATGCATCTAAAAATTTCCCATTCATAGTCTGCTTCTGGCTTTACACTCCATGATGAGGGCCACTATTACTTGTGATGATAAGGGGTCTCTGCTCTGGCCAAAGTTGTCAGCAACTGACAGCACTTCACATTTAGCACTTGCACTCCATTCAGTATTTTTAACCCAAGTTCTGCACTTCCAGAACAAGACCCTTGCCAACAAATTGAGAACTGAGCAGTCCCAGGGAAGAGGGACGAAAGGAGCTGTTAATTTCCCACTATTTCCAGTGCGTCTGTGTCACCCTGTTTACATCATGCATCATTCATCTGCTGTGATGAAATGCAACCCCGTGTTTTAAAAAAAGACCTCTGTAACAGTGAGGATACTATATCTTTGTGAGAAGCGTTTCACATATTTTCCATGGGCACAAACTGCTCCTGCTTCTATTTAAATCTCCGTAGCTCCTTCGGGGGACATTATTCACTTCAGGAAGTTCATTCAGAAGGTGCTTAGCATAAGAGGAGGAAAAGCCAGCATGGCAGCAGACAGCAACATGGCTCCTGAAGAAAAGCCGAGCGCTACTCCTGCAAAAAGGGCTGTCCACAAGATCCGAATGGCCAGCCTAGTCTTCAGCTTGGCACGAGGTTGGCAGCAGTGGGTATCTGACCACCATGTAAAGCAAGCCCAAGAGCCCTCTGGATGGGTCCCCCCTGCAGAAGACTTATCAGCTTACCCTGTACAAGAAAGATCCTTTGAAAAATGGCCAATTCCATCTGTCAAGAGGGACCAAGGAAAAGATGACGAAAAATCCTCAGCAAAGGAATCAGTAACAATAAGGAATGCTGAAAAAAAATCAAGGGAATCAGATGAAGCCCTCAAAAAGTTCAGTTTTAAAAGCAAAGAGGTGACCAAAACAGTTGTAAGCAAAGCCTACGAACGAGGAGGTGATGTTAGCCTCCTCAGTGAAAGATACGAGAATAAGAATAGTAGCTCAGAGATGACCAAGCTTAAAGAAGAATCAAGTGCTATTGACAAAATTCTTAGTGACAAATTATCTCCAACCATAAGGAGAAAGTGTTCAAACGTGGTATCAGAGCTGACCAAGGGCTGGAAACAGATGGAACAGGAGGACAAAGAGGGGGCTAAGGAAGAACTGCTGCTTAAGCGTCACGATGACAGCCTGGATGCAGAGGACAGTGGCTATGGGGAAGCAGAGGACAAACTCGAGCAAGAAGACAGCGACCGAGAGGTGACGGCTGTGAGGATTAAACGACCTGTGCCATCTTTGTAAGTAAAACATCTTTATTACATTATCACAAATGGTCAGCAGACCCTGACAGAGGTACAGGTGTCCATGAGGAAAATGGAGGGAAAAAAATGGTAGGAAATGGTCAAAGAGAAACTATTACTCTTGAAGAAAATAAATAAAAATATCCAGGAAAACTTTCACATATCTCTCTGTGCTTAAGTATTTAGTCAACAACATCTGACTGCAGTCTTGGGTTTTATGTGCTATATACGTAATAGACACAGGAAGTTATATTTGGGAAATATTAATTATATTGAACTTTCACACTGGATTTACTGGTTCATCAAAATCACTACTTAGTTCTTAATACTTCAGTCCATATTTCAGAATAACAATTTTTACCTCAGCAAAAGCCCACAGCTATTCATTTATTTCAGCAAATGTTGTTTAAAGTAATGTACTTGAAAAATAGTATTTCCAAATATTTATTCATTGTTTTGCTTAGTATAAATTGTAAATATTCTTGGGAGTAACTTGCAGAGAATGTCCAAAATAGACATTGCAGGAATTACTTTTAAGTACATCTTAACAGAAGCTGGGTTCACTGCTTCTCTTTGGAAGCTTTCCATGGATTTGGAATTCATCAAGTTAAAGAATGGAAACTTTCACAGGAGTTGGGACCCCAAACGTACGTTAGAAAGCATCCAGCCTGCCTCGAACTCTGCAGGATTGATTTGAAATGTGCTATATGTTATAAAACATTTGACAAAAAAGAACATTTAAATCATCAATAGATTCTTCAAATTCAAGGTCTCTCTTTGGGTACACTATCATAAGGGGCAGGGGGGAGGAAGTACGTTCATTGAATATGTTGTGGAAGTAGCAGTTTCTGACATACAGACTTCCTTATGCCTGTAAAAGGTGTGAAGAAAAAGGAAGCAGAATCTGTTACTCATCTACAGAGTTATTACAGGTTCTACTTAAAATTTTGAAGTAACAAATTCATAGCTTCAGACGGTTTTGAGTGATACTTCTCTCAGTAAAGGGCTCATGCTTGAAGATTACTACACAACAGCAGGCACATATTAAATTTGGAGCCCAGGCAGAAAACAAGTAAAGTTCAGCCATAGCCATGCAGTCCTTGGGAAGTCTCCCAGAAGAGCAGAGGAACAGCAGAGGCTGGTAGAAATTCTCCAGTTTCCTTTCCCAGAGATCTCCAGCAGAGCCACCTTTCCAGAAGACAGCTACAAACAGTTGTGCTGTGGCCAGACTTGCCAATGGGCAGATGCCAAACTAATTCATCACTCTCTTGTCAGTAAAAGATTAAAAGATCCATATGTCCAATGCTGCAAGATGGGAAACTGTAGGCAGCTGTTATAGACACAACACGCTGTTTGCTCCAGTCCTCTGTTTTACAAACTTGGTAATTCCCTGGAACAAAGACAGCAGAAGTGAACATGTGGTTGAGCCTGAACTGTTTCAGTGTAAAACCTCACTTCTAGCTGTAAAATTGTGATGAAGGAGAGCGCAGCCTCTGAGGCCAGGGTGCACCGAGCCGTGGCCAAGGCGCAGCCCACGGGCTGCCTGCTGGCTTCGCTGGGCAGGGAGGACAGATGGAGGCGTAACTTCAACCAAGACAGGGTTCAGCAGAGCTCGTCTGCCCGAGCCTGCAGGGAGGGAAGAGGCTGGCACCAGGACATGGGTTCCTACCAGGAGCCATCCTGTGGTGGGGCCCGATTCTCCACTACTTCTACTCTGTGTCCATCACCTGCACGCACGCGACGCCAGCACAAGCTAAGCACGAGGCAATTTGAGACAAAAAGGCAGGGTTTTCACCCACCCAATTAGCCTGTATGTAACGGACTAGCAAGGCAGCAGGAATCGGAGGATCAGGGCCAGTATGTTCATACTGTATCCTAAACGCTATTTCAGAAATGAAAAACTGGGACTAGCACTGATGAAAATGGCAAAAGACTTTGCAATCCTTCTGCAGACAGGCAGGCAGGCTGTACCATTCCCACTGCTCAGGTTTTATAACTCACTACTAGCGAGCATTTACCATGATCAACATTAGACTATGACTAACATAGTAATGGATTTCAACCATATGGTACTTTTTAGCACAGCTATCTGAACACACGCAGTTATTTTAACTATTCAGATTGGAGATTAGAATGATGCTTTGCTGTACAGTTGACCAGTCATCTACCACAAGGAGCAAATGGTTAATGGCCAAACTGAAAAAAGCTCTCCAGTGACCTAGAACTTGAAAGTTTGTGGCCTCTGCTTTGGGGAGAGACCACGTGCACTGTCCTTTGACAAAAGTTAGGACCTCAAAACAAAGATTTCACACATACAGTGGGGACAGAGGATACATTTGCAGCTGATATTATCTGTAAATAACCTCAATTAAAACAAATTGCTCACATTAAAATGCTATAGTAGAAACAAAATTTGCTATCTTTCTGTTAAACTTTACATATATTTTCCCCATACGTCTAATTTTAGTGCTGCTACCTAGGAAAAAAACAATTAACCATATTTACTGAGGTGCAAATGATTGAAATAACACACTCTACTTACAGCTTTCTCTTCCACTGAAATCTGACCTAAGTCATTTTCTGCACTTACAGTGCTGTTATCAGGACTGGGGAATTGAAGGACTTTCTCAGGTGTCATGGCCCTTGGAGAGAAGGGGGAGCAGCTGGCTGTGGCTGAGGGATCAGCTCTCTGTCATGGGATCTGCTCATCAGCATTACTGAGAACTGTCTTCTAAGCAATTTTGATTCACTTAGGGTTCCCCCCCCCCTTCACTGATACCTTCCCACATGAAAAGCTGGGGAAGTAATCAATCTGAGCTTCAGCTGGAATTAGGACTGCGCTGGCACAGGGTTTCTATGGCTTTTGGGAGATCCATAGGTTTCAGGAAACAAATTGCTTTGCGTAACCAAACCCTGTGCCCACAGTTCCTCTGGGCAATGAAGCCACAATTCAGGGCAAGGGACAAAGGATCACAGCTTTCCCTTTCTCTGTATGACAACAGCTTATATACAGGAGGATTTGGTTTATCATTAGGAAACAAAACTGTCTAGCTTTACGCCACTGATATATTTTAATGCTTTCCTGCCAACACCTACCTGTTAATCATTTACATGCACAAAACCACAGGTACATACACACTGCCTACTCTGCAGTCACACCACAGAAGAATGTGTTGCATTTACTTGGCAACACTATGTGCTCGATTCTTCTGATCCTTTTCACCTTATTAATAGGCAAGTGTATTTTCCAGCTTTTTAAATACAGTTTCTCAATATAGCTAAGCCAAGCTAAAGGCAACCCCACAGCTAAAAGAGTGGTCCTGCTCTCCTGCTCCTTCTTCTATCCCTGGCACTAAGCGCCTGCACTTCTTGCTCTAGCACTATAGTGCTGCCCAGTACTGTCATCCTTCTGGTGCACAGACCTGAACTGGGGACATCTCCATCATTCCTATTCTCTCTTTCAACAAGCTTAGTAGAAAACAAAGGAATGCCCAAATAGCAGGGAAACAAATTTTTCTGCAGGTTTACAGTCCTCTATACTGTTTTGCTAACTGTATTTTGGGTCTCTGGTGTTACTGTTAATATTCAGCTGACATTACTGGGGAGGTTTCAGAGCAGCCTTCTGGGGAGTAAAAATATTAGAAAACAAATTACTTTGGCACAACCACAGCACAACGTACTCCCTAGCCGAGCTCTGTACAGACACAATGACAGGATGTGGACAGCACAGAGGCTAGCTCAGACTATCTATACCTCCCCCACAACATGTGAGATTGGCCACTAGAGAAAAGAGTATCAACAATTTGTCTGCCTGGAGTCATCCAGCAATATGATGTTGCTGCAGGCACGCGCACACACACACACACACACATCAATAAGACCTCTGAAGGTCTTTCCTTATCCTTTGACCTTGACACAAACCTCAGTAGCCCTGAGTTTCTTTCAGGCTTGTACCCTGACAGTGGGAATGGGAATTTTGGACTTCAATACTTGTTCAGACCCATACTTCAAATACATAAATGTAGGCAGAGCTACCACACTCTATTAGATTTTTGTTGTTTTAAACATTGACATCTATTACAGGGGACAGATTTTTATAGACACTACCCTTTGCTTTTCAGCCAAGAATAGCTGAGGACCCAGTCCGTACATTTACAGTTATGGTCCTCTATAACATCAGGGCAGGCGGAAATGGGGAGCTGCATGACTGACCAAAGGTATAGAAAGTGCAGATAATCAGCAACATAATGCTATAGGGGGGCGAAACAGTAAGTCATTCTGGGCAAAAGTTTGTCAAAATGGGCTCAAATCTAGGCTGGAGAGTGGTAATGTAGATGAAATCAAGCTGTGATCAGCGGATTTGCTTTTGAGTGCAGACTGGAACACGGACTAAAAGCCCCCAAAGAACTAATTTAGAAGTAGTGAACTCATGCCATCTGGTGGTTAGCATCTCATCTGGAAAAACAGTTACCAAGTTAATAGAAGAGATTAACTGTGTAATGAGATGAAATGCAAAGCCCAAATGCCCTTTTTGTTTCTTTCAGTGCAAGCAGGTTTAGCGAAGAAGCAAGTACCAAAGCCCACAGGAAATACAGCCCCGTTAACAGCCTGAAGGACAGATGGCAAGAATGGGCCGACCAGCACATGATAACGCAGAAGCTGAATCCCTTCAGCGAGGAATTTGACCATGAGCTGGCCATGTCCACACGCCTGCACAAAGGAGATGAAGGGTACGGCCGTCCAAAGGAAGGAACCAAAACTGCTGAAAGGGCCAAGAGAGCCGAGGCCCACATCCACCGGGAGATTAGAGACATGTGCTTCATCATTGAATCAATGGCTAAGCCACGGCCCGACGGCAAGATCCAAGTCACTTTTGGGGAACTCTTCGAGAGATATGTTCGTATTTCGGATAAGGTTGTTGGGATTCTCATGAGAGCCAGGAAACATGGGCTGGTGGACTTTGAGGGAGAAATGTTATGGCAAGGAAGGGATGATAATGTCGTAATTACTTTATTAAAATAAGCCTGCTACAATAAGAGCAACTTGTTTTGGTAAACCTTTTTCCACTTCTCCCTTGCTACTAGCGTTTGCACATTTTGAATACAAGATTCCCCCCGTTCACCTGCACAGAAAAGACATTGAGCATTTTTCTGAATATTTATTTTATAACTACTGTGTGATAATGCAAGCATCTGAATGGATTTTTCTCTGTACCAGGAGGGCTTGCAGGACACTTCAGTTAATTACTACATGAATAATAAAGAGAAAAATCTGTCCTGAATTTAAAAACCCATAGCAATATAAATAGCTACAAATAAATTACAATTTTTACTTGTTCTTACATTCAAGATCTTCCCAACTATTTAAACTGCGATATTGGGAATACAAACCATGTCAGATCAGAAGCTGAATGACAATATAAACTCAGACCAAGTTTTTCATCTCTGGAAGTGATCTTGTGCACGTATTTCCTAATTAATCTATTTATATGCATGTAAAAAGTTTTATTTGAACACAGAATCAAGGATACATTTGTTTCTTTTACAAACAGGATATGCAAATACTACTGCAGTATTTTCTTGTGACAACTATTGACACAACTTTATCTTACATATCACATACAAACTAAGACAAAATACTTTTTATAAATGAGTTTAATAGATAGCCACATAGAAAATACCTCCTACGCAGCATTGTGCAACGTATCATCTGATTATCTATGTAAATACGGTTCTTATAAATACAGGGGAAAATAACATGTAACATAAAAAACAGTCAGGTACTTGTACTGTTGTGTATAGTAAAACAGTGACCACAATCAGCATCTTCCATTGAAATGTACTTCTGTGAGAAAAGATACAGAAACAGTGTTCATAACTAAAATCAACTAACTTTAAGGAAAATGGTGTTTCATATTACACAGAAACACTGGCCTAGTTTTACAGCATTTGCCGTTTGAACCATTCTGATGTCACTGAAATAATATATTTCAGTCCAGGTGATGCTGAAGATGAGTAAACGCTAATGAACTAATACTTCTAGGTCTTAAAATTGTTTGTATTATGCACAAATCTTAGACATCTGTAAGGCCTATAATGCTTACTGGATTATATAGATCACTGTTTCTCTAAACTACTACTGTAAAAATAGCCATCCTAGTAAAAATGTGCTTCACATGAAAAGCATTTGTTTCAGAGCAAGATGCCTGGGCAACTAATTTCCATAATGAAAAAAAAAAAAATGTTTTTTTTCCCCATAAGATTCTTTCAAACTGAAAGAGCAAATATCTTCTTAGAGAAGAAAAGTATATGAACATCTTGTCTCTGTGATAAAACAAGTATTGCTAACTTACTATGAGAGTACAGGTACTCCAGTTTGAAGCTCCAATGAACACATAAATCAAATATAAGTTAGTGATACAAGAACTGATTACTATGTCTATTGTCAGTCTGTATAAATCATTAGTATTTTAGGCACAGTTGTATGTTGTGAACCTAAGGAAGAAAAAAAATTAATTACAAGATGGATTCAGTGGAACTTACTTAACGTTTTCTTGAGATCTCTCAGACTACTCAAGTTGACCTGCAAAACTGACCTCTAAGTTTAACACATATATCAGGGTATTTACCTGCATATTCTTACCTTATTCTTTACATCTTTATATAACGACCTTTACAGCTGTCTAAATTGTTATGAGGAAATTTGGTTGTCAAAGGAATACAGGAACTATAAATAAAAGCCTTAATTGATTATTTCTTAGGTTATTCCTCCCACACACTAGACAAGAAATATGCGTGCATATTCTGTGAAGTAAAACATCACTAAGTTTTTTCAAAATGTAAGTACATTCTCCTGTTCACAGGCAGTTAAAAATATTTCCCTGTGAAGGTTTCTCTGTCCAAAGCACCAAAACAAGATTCCAGAGTGCATGGAAATGAAACAGTTCTTATACAAAATACCTGTACAAAGAATACACACTAAAGGCACATAAGTATTAAGTGAATTACGTATTTCTGCTCACGAGAACTCTCATCCTACCACAGGACAGCACAGCAGAGATAGAGTTCACCACAGATGTTTTTTCAGTGTTATGTTCACGTGTGACAAGGCCCAAGAGCACCTCACCATTGCATGAGGAATCATACACATCTATTTTCATTCACTGACCTGAGCCAGCAGGAGTGATATATTTTTGTACTGAAACACTCAAACCGTAATATACCACTAAGAGGTGCATTTCAATATTTTGCATGTTTACAGCATGTAATAAGAGCTTGTGCTTTGTTGTGAAGTCTATGCTATCTACTACACCTTCAGGGGAACATCTAGAATACGACTAGGCATGTACTGCTGAAGCAGGAATCAAAAAAAATACCTTAGGTCTTGAGCCACCAAATTAGCCTGTAGAAACTGAAGAGTAAAGTAAGTTTTTCCACTTCTTCCTACCTGTTCGATAGGAACATGGAAGTTTGAGTGCCTCTTCTACTTTATCTTCTACTTGCGGAGCACTGCTTCTAATGAAGAAATCGTTACACAAAAGGAAGGCAGCAACTGTTGCCAACAAATTTCATTCACGAGAGCTCTCTCTGCCTTGTTGCATGCCTACTGACAAAAAAAGGCTGGGCTGACCGGATCACAAGCAGATTTGGGTCTGGCATTTTACTGCTCTCACCCCATACGATGTAGGGAGGCAGACACCTGACTTGGACTGAATAAACTGCTGGCATTCTCAAATGCAGCCATCTTCCTCCAGGTTCATTAGGGCAAGTTAAGCATTTACTTTGGAGGAAAATTGCTCCTCACCCAGTCTTAATGTCTGAAATTTAGGCATATCTGCACCTACGTTAATGCTGAGATTCACAAAAGTTTAATTCACTTAAACATTTGCGAGCAACAGATTATTGACATCTGACTTTTCTGCAGGCTCCTGTAGGCCCACCAGAATTCACTGTGGACAAGACTACGCTTTAACAGTTTCATATAATGCATATACTAATACTGGGGGCAGAGAGGCAAGGACAGACCTAAGCTGCAGGGCAAACTTCCCAGCTGAACTGCACTTCAGTGACAGAGGAGATGGGGAACTTTCCCATTTTCTCCTTTACGGAACGTAGCAGAGAAATTAATTTCTGTAATTTTTCTTTAAACACATTTAGCAACAGAATGGACCAGTGGCACTCTACTTCTTAATCTCAACATATTGTTTAGTTGATATTTTCTTGCATATTGGAACACCCAGATATATGTGCATTTATACTTACCATATAGGATAAAAACAAGATTATAGGATTAGAGATAGGTAACGTTAGATCAATTGACATTTGAGGGAAAAAAAGACTAGCCTTCAAGCTCGCAAGCCCTGAGGGAAAAAAAGACTAGCCTTCAAGCTCACAAGCCTTCTTCAAATCTCTCCTTGCCTTTAAATCCTTAGATTAGCTGTGTTACAATGTAATCGCTACCATGCATCATAAATCTATAGCTCACTGCAGATAACTTCTTAAGCTTCCCGTTCATAGTCATCCCAATGCAATGTTAAAAACAACACCAAAAACTTTTGCCATTTTCCCAACAAAATATTTATTTCCACTGGGTATGAAAACCATACATGTGATATGACTAATGATTTGCCTCATACTGTCCTCCATCATTTAGCTTTGAGTAGGCAGTACCATGCAAAGCCTTGTGAAGTGGGAAAAGTATTTACAGGTTTTGTGTAAGAAATATTAAATATTGATATAATTTATGATGTATGGAAGTGTTTCATGTAGGTTAAATATTTTATAACTTTTTTTTTTACATAAAGATGTGTGACAAGTTTATCCATGCAAAGTAGGTGGAGAAAATAAATCTGAACTCATTAAAAAACAACCAAAGTACTCCATTAATTATCCAGTCTAACTCTCCTAACTATATTGTAACTGTTACATTCTTGTGAAACTAGAGTGAACTCTGCTGAATTTAAATATTCTATTTAAATTTTAAGTAGTAAGATGATAAAAGTCAGAAACTGCTTGATTAAAGCAGTCTTTGTAGATTTTAAGACCTGCTTTCCTATTTCTGACTTGCTTCAAAAATAAAACCCTTAATCTTTCAGACAAAGAGCGAGCAACTCTTAGTAACTCTCATGGTAGTTTAGCACATTATTTTCTTAAATACTGTAATTGCCCCCAAATGTTTTATTTGAAATGAATTTCCTTCCGATAAATAACATTTCCCTCATTTTCCTGTCTGAGGCTTGTGCTGCTCTTGCAAGGGTTGTGTAGTTTGCTAGGAAAGCAGAAGTTCCTTCCTTGGTATTGAAAAACTTGCCTCATCTTCTGTAGGAACTGTGAAGTACATTTTCCGTATTCTGAATGTACTTTTCATGCTTAAGTGACAGCATGGAATTTGTATCAGAAGAAATAAATTTGGCTTTCACACCTTTGTATTTTTTCAGGTCTTACACAACAGTTGCTGCAGTGGCTTGAAGCGAGTGGATGGTTCACTGGATGTGTATCGCACCCACTGGAAGTCAGCTTCCTCCTCCATGGCAGTAATTCCTTCTTTAAAATGTTTCTGTACAGCCAGGGTTCAGTATTACAGCTCATTTTTAAAACAAGGGAAGGCTACTGAAATAAAATTAGCTGTAGTGGAAAGTATAACATTTGTGGTGAGATGTTCCATCACCACTGATCACGCAACAAATATTGACAAGCCCTGTTGCTGCAGCTACTTCAGCTGCTATGTATACATTGCACCACACCAACATCTCAACTAAAGTCACTCCTGCCACCACAGGGCACAGTGAAAGTAGTTTAGCGTCCAACAGCATGTGTGCTACTAGCAGCACAACTATTACAACAGAAACTCAACAAGGATTAAAAGCTTGTCAGATAAGCAGGACAGCAGAAAGCAGAGCTTAAACAGACCTGACGTTGGTGATACTGCAGTGGGACAGCCAGCAGGACCACTTTGGTTTGTACATAATACACTAAGCATACACCACTCACTCAGCTGGACACTCTCTCTCTCTCTCTGCTCCAGTACCACAGTGTAGCTCTATTTCACATTGCAGTAGCATGTATTCTTAAAGGGAGCCAGAGCAGAGATTTGATCCCATAATTGAGTTCCCTGTTGCTGTGACAGTAGTAAAACACCCAAATGACGTGTTCATTTACGAAGGAAGAACATAAAAGTGAGATTTAAGTCCTCAATGAGGAATACTGGAGAGTATCGAAATCAAGATTATTTTTTAATTTGAAATTGAGAGTAGTAAATGTTTTTACTCCTCTTCAAAGACTGGATTTTATGCAGACATGCTAACCCCTATACAAAAAAAAATCTCATGCAGTATATATAGGTGAGCAGGAGGATGCAAGCACAAGCCATATGTGAGAAACCATGTCCTTTTGCAGATTATACAAAAGCAGTAATTAACATAAATAGGATTTAGAGCTAAAAGATGATGTGGTAAGAATCCCAGGTATCCGAGCAAAACATCGTTAGTCAATGAGTACATCCGAGTACTGTATGCTGAGAGTCTTCTGGCACTGAACTCTTTCAAGATGTAGCTCATAAAGCCTTCAGCACGTGTCAAACCCCAACTCTTTACAATCATAGAAGCAAACCTTGCCAAAAGATGGAAAGGAATTACACTGCAGAAAATTCATATTGAACTGAAGGCAGGAGGTACATCAAGACAGTGCGTTTGATCTCATCTATACAGTCTTTTATATGTGTCATACAGAAGTTAACTACACCTTTGGTTAACAAAATTCATGGTCTTTCATTAACAGACATACATTACTCTCTGTCAATCCTTTACACAGCTAGTCACACCACTAAGTGTTACCACAGTCACTTATACTTTAACTCGAATGCCTTTCTGTTCCTTAACTAATTTAGTATTTATACAAGTGTGATTGTAACTGTACTGCTTACTATACTGTTCTTGATTTCCACTTTTTTCTTCCCCATGTGCCTTTCCAAGACTGGTTCAATACTCAGAGACATTCAGCCACTGAGGATTTTCTGTGCTTTTATATAATTCTTCAAAGTATAATTCTTTATAAAATTCTTCACAGTAGCATTTAAAATCTAAAATAGGCTTTATTTGCAATAGGAGCTTAGGATAGAGACTAAGCACTTGAATTAATTGGTTTTGTCAGCAAGGGTAATCTGAGACTTCCCCCCCCTTGAAAATGGCCGAAGACAGTATTTCACTCTCGCTGCTTCCCACTGGTCTTTCAAAAACCAAAAATCCCAAAAAGGATGAGCAAATGCATCCTATATATTCAGTAAAGTTATTAAATTAACTGCAGTAATCTGCATTTGTGCTTAAGTGAACTCCAACTTCTAAATAAACTCCAACTCAAGTTTATTTTTACATATATTTAGATTTATTTGCTATACATCACTGTGACCTTATAGGACTTAAAATCCATTACAGGATTTTTTTTTGTTGTTGTAATAATCAGCCTTAACTCCACAAAGACAATAATACTGCTGTGGAAGACCAAAGGGGAGAAAAGCCATTTCAATTTATTTACAGTTCCTTATTTTGTAAACATTTAGTCTACACATTGCACTAAGTTCTAATAAGGATAAAGAGCTATACATAGAGACAGGAAACAAAGCCCTGTATTTCTATTCATATTGAGCATTAGCGTATTATAGATGAAACATCTGCCCTTTCTCATTACCATAGCAGTAAGCTGTCTTCAAATAAGTTTTTAAAACTTTCCAGAGATGTAAATATTTTGAAATAATATACAACTACATCTACTTAAGCCAACCCATTTGGCTTTTATTCCATTTCTAGAATAATTTAAAGTGCTATAAGCAACCCGTCAAACAACACTTTTCTATAATAACAAAACTACTTTAAACATTAATTTACAAGATAATATACAATGTTCATCTGAAATAGCTGAAATTTCAGCACAAAGTCAGTCACTGTCACACTTAACAGCAATTTTTTTTTGTTTTGTTTTTTTTGTTTGTTTGTTTTTGCAGAACATAGAATAAAAGCTTTGAAACAAACAGTTTTGTTGAGCTGTTATTGCCACAATGGCTTATCAATTTTCCTACAAAAGTGGACAAGAGCTACTGGAACTGTATTCTAGCCTGTCATTTTTTTTGAGGTCACATGACAGTAAGTTTGCATATTCCACGAGTCTACTGAATTACAATATTGTCTACCTATAGTACATTATCTCATTTTAATCAGAGCTGGTGCTAACTGTAAATTTACAACATAGACCCACTCAAAAACATCACAACTATTTTTTTCTTTGGACAGGAATAAGCTATATTCTTGGAGTTGGTGTGCTACACGGCTACAACAGTATAACAGTATATATCTGACACTTTATGTTGAAGAAAGATGCATCTGTTTCTGTACTTTTAATGCCCTACTATAGCTACAAATTGTTCACTGAGTTTTGCTTGCTTTAGCCTTTTAATTTTGTGGAACTATCATATTCTTACATTCCCTTGCTATTTCATAAGTCCTTGCCACGTAGCTCAATATTGTCAGTATTTGTCCCAAACCTGCAGATCATTAACAGCATGTGCAAAACACTCTTTAATACAATCAGCATGCAGCTAGAACACGTATTAACTGACTTTTTTCTAAACATGAACAATAAACAAGACAAGTAGCACTGTTGACTTTGGATATCTTCTAACTTCACCATACGTGTACTGGTATGTGTTAAGAAGGAATGCTAGGCTTCTCATCTGTTTGTGGCACCATATGAATTAACCCATCATTGGTCCGGACCAATCTCTGCGGTACTGCTACCAAATACCCACACGCAGCTTTCTTATATAGGTTCACAGAGGGCAACTTCATTCATAGACATAATTTAATACAAAAATAGTAACCTATACTCAGTGAAGCAGCCCCCTAACAGGATTGCAGAAAGATGTGTGTGGGAAACCTGGGAGGCAACTGTAATAAGGATAAGAAAATGTAGGCTGCAAGGCTCAAAGTAACTAATGTTAGTTTTTAGTCTAAACTGTCTATATTTTGTAAAAGTGTCTACAGCTTAGAAAAAGTAGGACAGTATATTACAGATGTGAGAGCATGAAAAAAAGTCTTCTATTTCAAAATAATCACTAGATGGCCACGCTGAAGACTTACAAAAAAATTAAAAAGGTAAAATGGTGCATTATATTGCTCCTAGGGATTTTTGAGCTGCACTGATTCTTGTCAGGTTTGGGACAATACCCTGTAGAAATAGTTAAATACTCATTCAAAAGCCCAAATTTCTATGTCTTGAATAATGAAGTCTTCTCGCTTAGAAAGTGTATGATTCCCAAATGTTTTACATGAATGACTTCTTCCATGGTAGAGATCACCATCGAGCCAAAGAGCAAACTCCCCTCTGCAAGACAGACAATATATTAAAGCAAAAGACTGAGGGAGTAAGCATTAAACTTATGAATGTATTTTTCATTCAGAAATGAGGAGGAATTATAGAATTCTTTTTCAACACAAGTACCTCATAGCAGTTGATAAATTTGAAGCCACAAAGACTTACTTTTTTACTATTATTAATTTGGGATGGGAATATCCCTCTTTCAGATACTCTGAAATAAAAAGCTAACCAGAATTTCTCAGTTTTCAGCCCCTTCCATTTGCATTAAGAAAAAGGCATAACAGTACTCTTATATGTGAGGAGAAAGCTGATAACAAATAAGGGAAACATCCCAGAAGCTTGTGCACTTGCATGGGGGGAAAAAAGGGGTGAGAACATCACATTTCTGAAGACACTGGCATGTCTTGGGATGGTACAGTTTCATTCAAGCCTCTTCTAGTTACACATAATTTTCATATTTACCTATCTTCAGAATCATACGATTTGTGTCCGTTCTGAATATACCAAGACACACATGTAAGTAGAGCATGCAAGGCATCATAACCTTGCAGGGCTAAAACTTGATGCCACACTATGCTGAAGACAAACCTCCTGTTTAAGCTTCCTGAACGTAGGAAGCTAAACATCTGACATTAAATCTTTCTTGGCTAATAACTGCTGAGTCTTGAGCTATCAAACTGAAGTCAATTCTGAATTTTCTTTTCAAAGGTGTGCAGACATACGCACTTTTAACAGACTCTAACGACAAAAAGAAATTATAACTTACCCTCCTCCACCAAAAGCAAGGGAGTCCATGTCTCCTTTAATGAAGAACATGTTGTCTCCTGTCCATTTGAAAACCTAATGAAAAACACCAAAACAGACTAGTAAGTTAGAATATCTGAACTTCTTGTTTGGGTGGAGGGGAAGCCAAACACCAGTAAAGACAGACTATGGGTGGCTGGAGGCCAATTTAATGAAGTTACCAAGTTTACACAGAAAATTCAGGGAAAAGATACATGCAGACAAAAATTCTCTTACGTTTTATACTATTTA
The DNA here is from genome assembly GCF_000699145.1 of Aptenodytes forsteri. Lineage (NCBI taxonomy): Eukaryota > Metazoa > Chordata > Aves > Sphenisciformes > Spheniscidae > Aptenodytes > Aptenodytes forsteri. Next base: position 326,300 of record NW_008794775.1, on the reverse strand, counting down.
AAATAAGACCATTCCAAAAGAGGTCATCTTTGAGCACTGAAACTTCTACACAATGAAAAATACCAAGAAAATATGCTTAGGTTAGATGATATGCCCTTTAAAAGGATGTAGTTTGTGAATTTTCAGACAGATACCTGGCAGAATTTAGAATAGTAGAAAAGTCTTCAATACAACAAAAGAGTCAGGTTGAATACGTTTTTCACTATGCAAACACTACCGATTTACTGTGCACTTAGCTATTTTGTGGAAAAACTAGCATGATGACATTTTTTGGGTGAACTCCTATAATTTTTCAGATTATTTACGGTTAGATTTATTCAGTAAGTATCTTAAGATAATTGATAGGACGAGAGGAAATGGCCTCAAGTTGCGTCAGGGGAGGTTTAGATTGGACATGAGGAAAAGTGTCTTTACTGAAAGAGTGGTTAAACATTGGAAGAGGCTGCCCAGGGAAGCGGTTGAGTCCCCATCCCTGGAGGTATTTAAAAGACGTGTAGATGTGACACTTAGGGACATGGTTTAGTGGGCATGGTGGTGGTGGGTTGAAGGTTGGACTGGATGATCTTAGAGGTCTTTTCCAACCTTAATGATTCTATGATTCTATGACAATGCATATGGGGAAAAACAGCAAAAGCATATGAAGCTCTTACTACTTACCTCAAAATCTGGAGAAAAAGTGAACATAAAGGTCTCTCCAGTCCCATAAAAGCCATCACTCACTTTAAACGGTTCAGATGCTAGTGCACCAAAAACCTGTAAGCAAAAATATGCAAGAGAAAATACTTAAGAAAAACTACACAGCATCTGAGAACCTCTAATGATAGTAACTGATAAACTAATCAGGTTGTAAACATTGTCGAATTTGGAATTCACCACAGGATAAGCCTTACATGGTATCACAGTTCCAAGTGCATTGATTGAGATATGGTATGGTGCTTCGTGGTACAATAAAAAGAAGGTAAGAGGACTCTCTCTCAATAAAAAGTGAACATAGTAAAAAAAAAAATAAAAATCAAAGGGATAAAAACTAAACTCAGGAAATTCTCAGAAACGATGTACATATTTTTAAAATTTCAGATCAAAAGGTTCTGCTCCTTCATGTGTACCTCCTCTTCCACTTCAAGTAGGCTATTTTAAGCAAGTTCCTAGCTGTAACTAAGTTGTTATTTTTCATGTTATTTATTAATTCCAATCCAAATAACAAGTAACACTGGTTACCCTGTCTTACAACAGAGGCAGATTTTAACTAAGCCTTTGCTGGGTAGTAAAAGTATTTATAATATTCAGTAACAAGAACATTACAACAGTAGTTAAAAAGATCTAAGGACAGATTATTGGATTTTTAAATCCAATTAAAGTAGTATCGATTTCTCAGGAACTAGAATAACTAGAAAAAAAACCCCTGCATAATTATACAATATCAACTATACCCCGTGAAGTACAACCTTCCCAAAATCAGTATTTCTGTTGGTAGTAGGAAGCTTGTTTCAACATCTGCAAGAGCAGAGTAGATGTAAGTACCAAAGCACTCCTCTAGCACACTCTCATATGTCTGTATAAGAAAGAAAAAAACAAAATAAAGTTTCTGTGTTTTTGTCACATTAAACAGTGAGTTTGAGAAGCATGGGACTGATGAGAGTGAGACATTAAAGCTAGTGTCCTGACTTGGATTATGTTCAGGATATAAAGTAGAAACTATTTTCTTCTGCCCATCCTAAGAAACTCTTTAGCTGTAGGTAGGTTTTCCAAGCATTCCTTTCCATGTTGAGCTCTATAGTAGCTGTTAGCAAACACAAAACTAGGTGAGCACGAACTTCAGATCAGGAACTCAAGGATTATATACAGCTATCAAGCATCTAATAAAGACTGCCTCAGCTCGATTTTGAGTTACCAGTTCAGAACAACCACTGTCAGAAAATTCCTTATTTCTCAGGAATTTTATGCGGTCCAGAAAGTTTCTTGTTCAGAAACTTCTAATTGAAATAGAAGATAGCAAGCCTAAAAGAAGAGTCATGTAAAGAAAGGATGAGCTCATTATGAAACAAGACACCCGCCTGCCCTCAATACACAATCTTCCACTGACTTGTTACGAGAAAAAAAAATTACTAGTCTTCTAAAGAATATCAGGGGTAATTTTCTTCAAACATCCTAATAATGCACATCAGACTGCATCTTAAGTCTAACAGATCAATCATGCCAATAGCAGATGTTTTGAAATCTTGTTGAATTCAAGCATTAATCTCTTGCAATGAACTTTTAATAATTTTGGAAAAAAGTATGCCCAATAGCAAAGAAAATTAACTTGATGCAGGTAGCACTGCACATTTTAGAAGTCACCGTTGAGATCCCATTGTTAAGAGCAGAAGAGAGGTAGGACTTACATACCGAACTTCCTTTAAGTCATAACACCTACAGAAGCTTCCTTATATTATTATTACTACTTTATTTATTTATATTATGTATTTTTAAGAACAAAATATCACTACAGTGACAAGATACTTTACTCATGTGTAAAACTGTTCCTTTACTTAGATGAAGAGAATTACGTTTGAGCATACATATGACCAGTATTTACACTCTAAAATCCGATTCTCTGGAGGATTTTTAAATTTACTTGACAAAGTGATGAAATAAAGTATCACAGTCAGCTAAAGGTGCTGACTTTCAAAGACCTGTATCAGTTTCAGATGCATTGTTAAAGAGCAAACTCAGTCTAAAAGTTTGAAGTTCCATGAACTGAGGTGCAAGTTTCTGTACCTCTGTTTTAATGCAAGCTCACAAGAGAACTAGCCCAATCCTCTTTTTGCACAGACATTTATTTCATTCAACATATAGGATCAAACACTGGCAAGACATTTCTCTGTTATCCCCCAGTCTAAATGACGAGAACAGGCTTAAGAGAGAACGAAACTACCATTTATGTTTTGCTTTCTGGGAAAATCAGACCAAAATGAAGAAATTCTTTAAAGAAGAAATGTTTGTTTTCCTGTTACTCTCCAGAAGGCTTTTTTGTTTTGCCTTTTTTTGTGTGTGTGGTTTTTTGTTTTTGTTTTTTTTTTTTAAGGTAGGCTTGAAATGAGTCCCCAGTGTTATCCCATCAGTTATGAGTCCTACAGCTTTTTATACTTTTCTTTTTTTAGCCCATAACTAGTTAGATGGCCTCATGGGTCAGAGAAAGTTCAAGTGAGAGTTGACCAAGTATAATATCCAACACAAGATTTGTAGTAAATCGTGCTCAGAACATTAAGTGATCATATAGTCAAACAGTAGCCACAATAGTTTAAAAAAAGAAAGAAAGAAAAAAAGACCAGAGAAGTCCACCTTAATTCTGGCATGATAGGGAGGAAATGCCTTATTAGAACAACAAGGGGCGGGGGGGGGGGGGGGAGAGGAAAATGAAATTAGGAATTAAGTAGATCTGAACATTGCTATTTGACATTTGTGGAAAATCAGCTGGCTTAAACAATCACACTCATTTAGTCTAGTACTACAAAGACATGCAAAGTGTTCTCTTCCCCCACAATTTGTGAAGAACTCAAAGTTTACATTATAGACAAGACAGTTAAAACTGCTGTTTGATTTCAGGTTTAAATTAAGAGAAGCAATAGTTGTCCTATTATAGAATCATAGAATAGTTTGGATTGGAAGGGAATACTAACTCTAAAAACCTTTTTCTAAAAATAGCTTGGCTCAGTTGAAATATGTTTTAAGTAAGAAGACTTTACAGAGTGATTCAGACTAGATGATGACATTTTAGATTGATAGTAGTCAATCGTTCTAAGCTGGTACTTCGGGTATTGCTGAAAAGTCTCTATGAGTAAAGGCTGGGAGAGGGATTCTTCTATGCATGCTTTACTTAGTTTTGGCTAAGGCTTTTAATGACAATTATAAAATCAGGTCTTCCATTAGAACTTTAAGCATTATTGGTTCATTGTCCTTCAAGGACAACACACCAAATATCAAAGCCTTAGATACTAAGTATTTGATTACCCTAATCCTCAAGTTTCTATCAATTGAGTTGTTTAGCAACGTAACTTTTTAGGGTTTTATTTGGTTACTTCAGTGTCACAAAACAATTACCTCCAACCCTGATTTCATGCATATTTTCTGCAACACTAGAATTTGAACTTCAAGACCGTATTTCATTTTTACCTGATATTTACTACCTGTTCCACTAACTGTAACTTTTAAGGTTAAAAATTAAATATGAAAGTCAGAAAGAATGCATAATTGCTGGAGTTTATTCTATTGCTGGAGTTCTGCAGAAACCCGTACTCAAATTTTTTTTGTTTCTTTCCCCCCTTCCCCCTTTTTTTGTTACCTTTATGCACACAATCTCTAAAACGCAGAATAGGTGAGATTTTTTTCCTTCTTGTGATTTCAAGTGTCTGGGGCAGTAGGCTAGACTTCAGAAACCTGGGTGTAACTTCTCTCTGTCAAACATTTTACGACCTTCGACTGTTCTAACTGTATGCAGTTAACTGAACTTAAATAGAGCATCTTTTAGGGTAAAAATCCATACTGAATTAAAATTAAGAGTGATTCATGAACAGAACAAATGGGCTGCTGAAATAAAGAAAACTCCATATTTAAATAGCTACACGAATATTTTCCAGCAACTCCACAGCAATGTAAAGCCATTGAACCTTCCAATTATTTCTTAATTTATATGTAGCTTCAAACTATCTGAGTCTCTGGATCCTAACTTCTTTTAAGGGCTTAACTTATTCTTTGAAGAGCAGCTCTAGTACCTACATTCAGGTAGCTAAGACATGACTTAGTTCAGATCAATACCCTCAGGGCTGACATTACATCTAGTAAGTAAATATAAGTAAAAAATGAAGTAAATATAAGATTTCATTAACAACTGACATTCCTTGAGAGGAATTAACCTTCTGTTAAACAACATACAGAGTTATGCCAATCCTAAACTATCTCAGTTCAGCCTCTACACAGGTATGAACTTGTCACACAACACTTATTTCACTGTTTGTCTCAGATCATCTCAGGGCTGTTATTTGTATTCCAGTAAAACACAAAGCTAGTACATCTTAGCTATATGGAAAACCTTACATGTTTTACTTAAGAGACTCTGAAGCTTGCTTCATATACAGATGCAGGAGTATTTTAGTTCTAATTATAGAATAACTTAGGTTATAAAGAACCTCAGATGGTCTCTTGTACAGTTCCCTACTGAAAGGAGGACTAATTCTGAAGCTATATTGGGTTGACTCAGAGTCTTGTCCAGTTAAGCTTTGAGTACCTCCAGGAATCAGGGTTCCACAACCTCTCTATGTACATGTTCTATACAATTCCATCAACAAATCTGGGTCTTGAAAGATCACATTGTTGCTACAAGCAACATTAAAAGAATCATGCTTTACAGCAAAAGAGCAATTTGCTTCCCAACAGTTAATTTAGTCCTTTGAGAAGTGATGTCTATAGAGTTTCTGCATGAGATTGGATTGTTGTGGCTAGTTGTTGGGAGTGGGTACCTAAAACTCCCAAGTTCTAGGCTCCGTGTCTCACACTTTTCCAGTGTATATAATACAATCTGAAGAATGACTTATTGTAAAACTAGATAGTCCTTTAGTTAACTGCATTAATTCCACTTCTGGAACACCACTTGAGTGACTCATGCTCAGGAATTAGGTGTGTCGTGGTTTAACCTCAGTTGGCAACTGAGCACCACACAGCTGCTCGCTCACT
>NW_008794775.1:306798-320094 GCF_000699145.1 Aptenodytes forsteri | reverse complement strand
CTTGTGCCCCTCCAGCCTTCTCAGTCGGCAGAGCATGGGAAGCTGGAAAGTCCTTGACTAGTGTAAGCATTACGTAGCAACAAATAAAAACATCGGTGCTTTATCAACTTTGTTCTCATCCTAAATCCAAAACACAGCACTGTACCAGCTACTAGGAAGGAAATTAACTCTATCCCTGCTGAAACCAGGACAAGGTGTTAATTTCTTTTTAAAAGGCTGTCAGAGTAGACACCAGAGCTTGGTGTCTTCACTAACAGAAGCACATACCAGTAGATAGACAGCCAGTCCATAACAACTGTAATGTAGATATCTATAGATTTCTTGGACACCTTTATTAAAGGATCTCCTAGAATTGACTACGGCAGGCAATTCAGGTGGCTTCAGATTCCAACCTTCAACTAGACAATGTTCAGCTTCTACACAAATAAAGCTTTAGTTTGTGAAAGCTGAGTGTTTTGGCTGCTTTTTTTTTTTTTGACAGCCCTTTAAGTAAAATTGTTAATTGATTTTGAAAAGAAATCAAGATTGGAGAAGGTTTTGGAAAAAAAGAAAAATAGGGTGAGGCTTAGCAGCCTTTAATGAACCGTAATATGAAAAGTTACAAGGTACTTGTTGAGGTGTTAGAGTGTGTCCAGAGAAGGGCAACAAGGCTGGTGAGGGGTCTGGAGAACAAGTCTTATGAAGAGCAGCTGAAGGAACTGGGGTTGTTTAGCCTGGAGAAAAGGAGGCTGAGGGGAGACCTCATCGCTCTCTACAACTACCTGAAAGGAGGTTGTAGCGAGGTGGGTGTCGGTCTCTTCTCCCAAGTATCAAGCGATAGGACGAGAGGAAATGGCCTCAAGTTGTGCCAGGGGAGGTATAGATTGGACATGAGGAAAAATGTCTTTACTGAAAGAGTGGTTAAACATTGGAACAGGCTGCCCAGGGAAGCAGGTGAGTCCTCCTCCCTGGAGGTATTTAAAAGACGTGTAGATGTGACACTTAGGGACATGGTTTAGTGGGCATGGTGGTGGTGGGTTGACGGTTGGACTCGATCTTAGAGGTCTTTTCCAACCTTAATGATTCTATGATTCTAAGGTACACTTGGCTCCTTACTCAACTTAATGTCAACATCAGATAAAGACTGTCTTCATAAATATGGACAAAGAACAGGGTCTCAGAGGAAGTAGCTCAACAAATAAATTAATTCTAGTTTGAAGGAAAAGTACCTCAACTGAGGATAAGACAAAACCAGTATCTTTCATAAACATAGAAGCTACAAAGTGGGCAGAACAAGGAATGCCAAAAAGGAGTGAGGAACTACGCTCAGCAAATAGCAAGAAACTATCTGGTCATAATTCTGTCATTCTTCAAAAAGGCTTAATCTCATTTGGGATCTTCTCTGAACTAGATGGCTTAGAAAACAGGCAGTGATCTTAAAGCATAAAATATGAAAACACCTGGTCTCTCTTAAAGCACATTCTCGAAGGGCATAAATAGTATTTAGCCTAGCACATTGCTAGTGAACTATTTCTAGATACACTCTCCTATAAAAAAGTACCCAGATTCTTTTTCAGTCATAGAAAGCAGTTTTATAGGACTATCTGCCAGGAAGGTACAAGATATTAAAGATGAATTAACTGCTTTCAAAAAAACAATTGCTTCTTTAAAAAATGAATGACCCTGATTAATTACCTTTAAAGGGCATAGTAGGCTACCATTGTCTTATTTTTCATGATTGTAGATCCTTGCATCAAGAGGAGAAAGACTCTACACTGAATTTCCATCGGTTTTGAATTCAAAGATAGCGTAAAATTAATTTTCAGCTGTCAAATGCAAAAATATTTCTCATTAATAGCTTGACAGACAGAACTACTGAAAACACCACTCTCACTACATTGGTGAAGGACTCGGCATGTAAAACTTGCCTGAACCTTCTGTAGCATATGTTGCACGCTGAATACACATGGATTTCACTCACTCTTGTGCAGACCCTAGGTAAGATCTGGTGTACACTGTGAAAGATGTAAGTTCAGGTGGCTACTTGTCCCAATAGGCCAAGGAATGCTTTCATACATGTTCCTGGGCATAAGCCTGTAAGTTGAGATTTGTCATGGTTTGTTTCATAAAAAAATATGACATGTCTATGAATTCCCTATTTTGGTTGGGCAACCATGACACTTTTTGAACATGCAAGTTGAGGTATTCATATATGGAAGGTCATCTGAATACTTCCATCAACAGAACGATACTACATGCTGGTGGCAAGACAACCCTGTCAGAAAAGGGACATTTTCTTTCTGGGCCAGATAACCAGGTACTAGGAAATAGATATCTTACAAATTAATCTTGAGAAGCTAATAAGGGATTCGGAGAAGGAAAGTTACCAAAGTACATTTAAGAGGCTGATGGGTTTGTTGAGACATCTCAAGTCTACTGAATAGTTTTTTTCTTCATTTACTTTTTAGTCTTGAAGATAAGTTCCCTTTTAAAGAACTTCTGGGAAAGAGTGCTCTACTAGCAGAGATTTAGAAAGGATTTTTCTTCTCAAGGGATCCCTGAGGCAGGAAACAGAAGGAAAAAACAAGTTGTGACTTGAATTAGAAAACATACCCTCCATTTACAGTTTTCAGACCCCTTGAATGATATGAGGCAATATGAGCCCATGCTTCCTGAAAGTAAAAACAGTGGCTACCAAAGTGGGGCAGACAAGCGAAGTAAATGCCACAGATTTTGTAGTGGTTCTGTCAATTCTTCACGACAGCAGTAACTTGCTTCCACGAGAGAGCACAGACATTTCAGAAAGAAAGAATCAGTCTCGTGCTGCCTGTGACGTTCATTTGTTATTAGAATACTCAAGAGAAGATGTTTGCTATTCAAATGGCAAAATGTGATCCCCTTTCTGGAATTCATACCCCAGTCAAAAGGAGAATAAAGCACAACTACAGAGACTCAAGGAACAAAAATTCATTATGCAGCAAAGATCCTGCAGCTCTTGAATGGGGGAGAGATGTTGGCTGCAGCCACAGAATGTACCAAGAAGCACTGGACGCAGCTGGCAATGACATTCCAACTCAACAAGATCTTCCGGCATCAGAAAGTTTGAGAGACTATATTTCTCATGCTTTAAGTGCATTAAAAAAAAAGAATATTAGAAGTAAATAATTGGGTATTATGAGACTGATGCATTGTGACAGTGAACTTGTATCATTGAAGTATTTCCTAGAAATGTAATATGTCAGAATTGCTTGACAATGAAACATGTTTTTAAAAGCCTCTACGTAACTATCAAGAAAACCAGCTTGATGCACACAATTTTATCTCCCATGATGGACTGATGTGTCAGCCATTCCTTTATACTCCTCAAACATTTTTCTTGATGGGTTGCCTACCTCCATGCAAACATTTTCCTACCTGTCCATCACTGTCCTTGATGACCAACAGCACAGGTGTGTCTAATCCCAGCATAGTTCGATACAAAGTCTTCAAGCTCATGCCATGCTTTGCAGTACTGTAGACAAGAGTCCATGGATATCCAATGGTCCGTGGTGGAAGAGACTTTGTGAGCTGTTAAGATAATGACAACTCTCTTATTTAATACATTTTTTACTATTTTTAAGAATATATTACATATAAATGAAAGCTGATTATGTTCTTCTGAACTACTACAAGTGGCCTTAAAAGCTACTTTAAAACTTCAGACCAACTCTAAAGTTTCACATGTATGTTTTCTATCCCTGGTCTCTCAAGCAGGTTTCTTTTCCTACCTCTACCAGTGACCTGCAGGAGAAGAATGATTTACCAACTGAAGAACATGTGTTTGGTACGGTTTCTAAAAGGTTTATCTAAAGATAGTAAAACCACATAGTTATTCTTGCAATATTGCAAGACTATGCAATACTATGTCTCAGCACTGGGGAACTAGATCACTTAAGTCAACAGGTAACAAGCTGAAGGGTAAAGGATGCTTGCTCTCCTGTTCCTGTGCCTTTGAATGCAATCAGCCTTGATCCAAACCTTCAATAAACGCATTTAATGAGATGACTTTGGACTGGACATCAAGAACTGCAGTGAAAGCCAAGCTGTTTTCAAGGAAGAGTGAAATAAGGGCAAAGACACCGACTAGTGAGGTTATGGTGTATTGAAAGTTATGATAAGAAAAAAAGCAACATTTTTGCTTATGCATTTAATATCACACAAGGTCTTCCTACTGGTGTGTTCTACATTATGGTCATAGCATTTGTGATACATTAATGTACAATACTAAAGAGTGACATATATAAGCTAATACCTTTTCAATTTGTTCTGGCTGTAGTAATTCACTGGGATCGCTAAGATTTGGCCGGAATGCTTCAGGCTCCAGGTCTGTTTTGATATTTGTTGCCTGTTTTGAATTGATATCTTCTCTTGTTGTTATCTACAAAAAGAACAAGAAGAAAGTAAGTATTCGCAATTCTATTAGCAGGGAAGATAAACTCTGCAGGTTTACAGTCATACAGTCATGCAGTTACCCATTTACAGTTACGCGACTCCTTCAAAAGTTAAGAAGTCCATTAGATGTGATCTGATCACGATTTCCACTGCTTCTGATAGCAAGCCGGTACTCAACTATATACTACCAACAAATTACACAGACACCTACTCAAAAGAAAGCTACGGCTTTATGCTAAAAAAACACCAAAAAGAATCCTCATACACAGCTGAAGGACTTCAAATGCTTTTCAGAGGTCAGCTTACGAAGTACTTACATTTTAATAGTAACATAGCATTTACATTAAATGTAATTAAAAAACCCAGACAGAAGAGGAATTGAAACTTCAACATAGACATTGCTCAGTAGTTTCTGAATCAATACTCTTTTAGAGTACTTGTGAAGGTTTTCAGATATGTAGTAGACGTGGAAAGACTGCTGTCAAGTATTTTGAGTAAAGCATCTGAATGGAGCCCTAAGAATATTGCTGCTCCATAAGCTGATCTGCTGGAGTAGTTATGAGAGTCAAAGAAGAAAGAATTGAGAGGGTGGGGAGAGGAAAGCAGCAGTAATACTGCTCTAAAACTTATGCTGCATATGAGCTTTGGGGTCTGGCAAAGATGCGCTATGCACAAAGATCCTGTACTAGTTTAAAATAACTGCCCTATACATCCACCCTACTGAGTTGTTGTAGATCATCATTTAGTGGAGGTGGCAGAAGGCCACAAAACTCCTCATCAGCTATCATAGTTTACAACAGCTTCTTATCCCAGTCCACATTCATCGGCACTTTCAAGCTAAAGTGCCATGTGTTGAGAACTAGACTAGCTGAGACCCAAACAGGTTTCCTTCTATAAATCTTGCTGCAGGGATAGTTCAAACTTGCTGTGGGGATAGTGAAATCTGACAGAGGAGTAGGACAAAGTGAAGGAAGTTAGTAAATTAAGCCACTGCAGCAAGACTCATTAAAATATTGAGAGTTTTGCTAAAGAAAAAAAAAACTTAACAAGAATGAGTGCATCTGAATAATTTATCAGCCTGAACTAAGTTTCAGTGAAAGTCAGACTGTCCAAATTATTTAAAGCTTGAATCCTGAGAAGTTCAAGAAAATACCTGCCAAAAACGCCTGTCAACTCCAGAGTAATAACCAGTGTTTGCCACACACCTCATACGCTAAACATACAGGACAACTATGATATTTCACATACCGCCATGATAAACTTTGCCAAGATTTTGCGAAGAGAGTTTTCTTAGTTAACAAAAGAAAAGCCAAATCAAAGAAAACTCTGAAATACAGATAAGACTATTTAAACAAATACAGCCACCTGAGCCGAAAAAAAAAGGATATCCCTTTCCCTTTCCCTCAAGAACTATGAAAAGCTACTATCACAAACTCCTGTTAAAAATAGGCTTATAAAGTTGAAGTATCAAAGTATATTCATACAATAACTTAATTACGATATTAATTCTTTACTCAAGAAAAGGTGCACTTAAAGAAAGTGAGTATCAAGCAAGCAAAAAGCTCAAGCCTTCCATTTTTCAATGGAAGGTAAAAAGCATTTCCAACGTACACTATGCACTAGTTTCCATACCACAACAAAAAAGTATATGCATTTATCCATACAGCTTCATGTACAAAAAGATGACCTACAGACTGCCATTATAGAGTGCTATCTGTAAAACATGTTATTTGGTAGTCCAACTCTTCCACCTCAGATGCCTTTCATACATCATATTCTACTTAACTCCATAAAAGTTCAGCATTGTTCAAGTGTACAGCAGAAAGCTTATTCCCTTTGTTATTCTTTATGCATTTATCCATACAGCTTCATGTACAAAAAGATGACCTACAGACTGCCATTATAGAGTGCTATCTGTAAAACATGTTATTTGGTAGTCCAACTCTTCCACCTCAGATGCCTTTCATACATCATATTCTACTTAACTCCATAAAAGTTCAGCATTGTTCAAGTGTACAGCAGAAAGCTTATTCCCTTTGTTATTCTTTAATTCTCATAAAAGTGTACCATGCAGAACATGAATAATTTGAATTTAAGTGGTGGCGGGGTTGTGGGTTTTTTTGTTGTTGTTGTTTTTGGTTGGATTTTTTGCCTTTTTAAAATTATTATTACTACAATAAAGCAACTTTCTTCTAGGGAGAACACTGCTTTGTAGAAGTGGACAAAGACATATGTCTGTTCAAAGGTATCTGTTTGACATAATGCAGTATAGTTTCAAAACTTGAAAATTTATTTCCCACTAAACTTTGACAGAGCAGACTGACCTGTAGTCAGATTCTAGGGGCTTCCGAGGTTAGTAACTGCCACGCAGTCTACCCCGCAAACACTTAAATAGCCTCAGAGCAGAAAGCTTATAGGTTCCAGCCCATCACATCAGATTTTTCAAGTCAGCCTAAACCCTGAGTTTGGGCATTCCAGGTGAAAGGTATTTGGAAAGAGCTCTTGCACATCCAGGATATTAATACAAGGATTCTCCACCACCACTTGCCAGAAACAGAACTGTGTTGTTCTCAAGTGGCAATGAAAGTTTTTTTGCAAAATTTCTGATTTTCCCATAGAAGTAGAACTGCAGCTTTTGGGTTCATGCTCATTATTGATTTATGTAACCGTACTACTCACAAAACATTTTAAAGCAACTAATTACTGATTATTAAACAAATAGAAAAAAAAGAGCTAAGAAAATGTTTTCTTATGTGTAGTTACATAATAGGTGAAAAAGCCAAGATCAAAGTAAAAAAAACAGAACTGAAACTTTTTACAGTTTCAGCAGCCAATTACTACAGGAAAACAAAATACTCAATGCTTCCAAGGAGTTCTAAGCTATGCCTTCCATCAGTAAATTATGTATGATGTACACAGCAGCTAACAATTTTGTAATTGTCAAAGAACTGAGAAACACCTAAAGAGAATGCAAATATCAGTTTAAGTCCGTATCTGTAAACTGTCAAAAATTCAAACCAAAGTCCTGTTTTCAAAGTACTGTTTTTGGAACAGACAGTTCCATTACCAGCTCCATGTGTATGACCTCTGCTGTGTCAAACTGCCTCAATTACCTGCTTCCATAACGGGAAAAATACTTACCTTTTCCACAGAAGTTGTGAAGCTTCATACTTGCCAAGCACTGTGAGATTCTTGATGAAAGATTCCTATATAAAGTTAAACACCCATGCAACAAGGTTTTGGATTCTTCACCTGGTTTGCATTCTTTTTAGGAAAGCTTTATCTAGCACAACACACCAGTCTGAAGTGGAAGTTAAAACACATCACTCTAAGTCAAGCAGTACTGAGAACAAGTTTTCAAATTCTGACAGAAAATTCCTGTTTGAAAAAGTTGGAAGTAATAATTCCATCACAAAATTACTGATTCCATCATAGCATTGCACAATTAAATACATCCAAAACAAAGGAATTTTCTGCTGGATCCTTGTAGTGCTGTAGACAAGACAAACCCACTGAGTGTGGGACTTGCCCTGATCAAAGACACTACAAAGAAAGATGGTTTAGTATCTGGAGATGGGGTTTAAACTACTGAAGAGGGCACCTGGAGACGTCTGCAGAGTGTGCGCAGTTCTTCACTATTTAGAGCATCGATCCTGCGGTGATACTCAGCCACTGACACTACCTGAATATGGAGACAGGAAGACAATAATTCCACTGACAGTTGAAGAAAAGTAAAAAGGTAAGAAAGAAAAAAGTGGAGGAGAGTAATGAAGGAAAAATGTGCAATGATAACAAACAAACAACAAGTGCTAAAAGATGTTTGTTTCTGCAAGGACAATGTACATGTAGGTGATTTTAGATGTGTGAGTAGACACAGCAAAATTACAAATTAAACACTAATGGCACTAGCAGTCAGATATATCTCACTGCTCTAGGATCAATATAGAACTGATATAGGAGCACATAAAGTTACCAGTATCAGGATGCTAAATTAGAAGTCAATCTGAGTTGTATGCCTTAACCCAAACTCTTCAGCCCAAAGTCCTCTCAAACACTCTTTACACCCAGATTAGTAAGTCCTGTGAACCTGGTTTGCTTTCCTGGATAAAGACTAGAAGCAAACCTCAGGCTTCTCAGTAGGTTCCGACTCTTCTGTCTGGCAGTGAAGATACAGTTAAAGACAAGGTCGCAGGACTAAAGTTTTATAGCTCTCCAATACCACCCCACAATATCTTTATCCTGTACTTTCTGTTCACCTCCAAAGCTTCAGGAGCCGCTCATCTGTTAACACATTCACTCCAAATGGCACCTCCACTTTGGCAGGAAGTGTACAGCCAGAAAGCTTTTAGTCAGAAAGCTCTAGAACATGCTGCTCTGGTGCAACAAGCTGGCTAAAGGACTACAACAGTCATTTTGATGTAACTACAGCAAATAATGTGATTTTGAGAATGACTCAAAATCATCATTTGTATGAAAGCATCTTAAAACAGCTGGTGGAGAGATTAAATGGATGTCCCATGTAGTAAGAGTGTATTAAAAACTTCTAGAGCCTACCACAGTGCAAAGGAAGATAACCACAAGTCCAGCAGCTCCCCATCTACCTGCCCCTACTACAAGGAGTTTGGCCAGATACTCGCCACTGTCCTGAGTACAGAGCCCACAGTCATGCATGACTGGCTCTTGAGCAGCGATGGTTCACTCTACCCCATGCAACTGCAAGGCAAGGAAAAAGGAATACTTGTGACATCCAATTTTATTACTAAATAATCACTAATTACTAGCACTCTATTTCCACCATTTTCTACTGTTCTCTTAAAAATATCAAGAAAATTGTTGTAAATTGTATTGGTTTGTGCATTCTCAGGTCGAGTAGCTATATGCAAAGCTTTAACAGTATTCCACTCAAGCATGTAAGTCATAGTGTAGTTTTATCCTTTTATCTGCTATGACAGATCATTGTAAATTACATTGTTCACCCCAGCACCTTATGAATGCAATCCTGAAAAGCAATAATGTGAGGACCCTTTAGCCTTTTTGCTTCTTTAAGCTCAGCCCCTATCACATGAGAGGCAGTAGTTAACTTACAATGGGACATAAACGTGTGGTTACTTAAGGAGATTCTTGCAAAAAGAAAGAAATCTCATCATCCGACACCATTATATAGTTGCTGTTTCATATACCAGAATGTAGACTATTTTACAGGCAATGCCATCTTGCGTTCGACTTGTCAAACGCATACTCTATCAACATCCTGCACCTGGGAGCTGCTTATCAACCCTTTTGCTCAATGATCAAGATCTGACACACCTTTTCATATGCCATGGGAGTGCCAGCATCCTCAGAAGTGTGCACAAAGTATTTTGAGAAATTTCTTACCTGAGTGAAACATGAATACGTATCCAAGTATGTACACAATAATAGCTCCTTGGCATCCTGAACCTGTTGCACACCATCACATTACATCTTTACATCTGTTTTGTGAACAAAAGCCTGCATAGTGGCAGACCATTGGTATGCAGTGACAAACATCATAAATAGCATGTCACAGAACATCGAACTATCAACAGGAAAATTAAGGGCAAGGAATCCACCCTCTCAAACCCAGTGTATTATTTTAAGTATACAGTCCATACTAAATTCTGTAAGTAAGCCACAAGACAAACTGTCTCAAGGTTATCCACTCATCACTGAACTAGGCTTTAAATGAGTACATTAAGATACCTCAACAGTTCAGCTACAGTACCTGACCTTCTACAAATGCTTAGTGTTTAGGTCAACATGCTTTATTTTTGCATTGCAGTGGACAAGATTATGTACTTTAGGATTCTGTAGCTCATTTAATCATGAAGTCATGTATACCTAAGCCTACTAGCAACTACCTTCTACAACTTCATTCAGGAACTGATTGAGATATATCTTGAAAACAGCTAGCATTTTGTCCCTGCAACACTTGAGAGGGCTGTTTTGAAATCTCAGTAGTATCATTAGTTAGAAGTTTATTCTATTTTATAAACTGGTTTAATTCATAGTCTGCTTATGCTGTTTCCTCTTCCATCAAGATTTCTTCATTTTCCTTCCTTGTAGTCGTATTAATACTCTATTCTATTCCACTAAACTAAATAAACCAGTTATTTTGTTCCCTTCCCCCCAACCCCTACATCAGCTGTCTGTTCTCCTGATCATTCCATGAGCTACTTTCTACCTCATTCCACTTTGAACTTCCATTCTTAAACACAGAACTTCATTAGTTTTTCAGATGGTATTAAAAATACCTGGAAAGCAAGGACTTTCATTCATGAAAGACAAATGCAGTTTTGCATGCATCATACTGGACTGTGGTTTTCAGTACAGAATGTTTCTTTGTAATAAAATTCTTTCATTTTGGGGTAGGTAGCAGTGGATGCCATTTATCTGTCAAGACTTTTGATGCTAACCTGTAGTAGCCTTGCAATCAAATCTGTTATGTATCAAATGCGTGAAGAACAAGGCTGAAAAAGTGGCTGGACCACTGGGCTCAAAGGGTTGATGTTATTGATGGTTAAGGACTGCAACAGGCTTCCCAGGGAGGCTGCAGAATCTCCATCCTTGGAGGCTTTCAAAGTTTGACTGAGCAAGGTCCTGAGTCAACCTGGAGAAGTTCTTATATTGAAGTCCTTAAGGTACAGGACAAGGCTTTCCAAATTCCAATACAGTCCATGTCCTTACACAGAAATTGACAAATCACCCAAAATTGTAGCGATCTAAGTATTCTGCCCAGGATTAGAGTGCAGGCCTACCTATATGAGTTTGTTATGTGCTTTATTTGCTGCACTCTCTTCACTATGCCAGATCAGCATCCAGTTTCCTTGATACCCAAAGCTACTTTTTGAGGATCGGGAAGTGTTCTTGAAGGACTCTCTGTTCTCTCTCTAGTTATTTTCCACTTCAAAAAGAATGCGGGAGGAGAGAAGAACAGCTAAACCTCTTATGGTTAACCTGGGCACTGGTTGGAATAGACCGAAACAAATAATGTGTATAGCCAGGAGATTAGTGGGCTTCAGGGCAAAAATGATTCTGCTCAGGGACTTGCAGCAGTCCACCACAGGACAGTTCCAAGGGCTAATCAAGTTTGAAGTGACATGGGAGATATCCTTAGAGATCTAATACTACCTGCTATATTCATAATAGCAACATTGATGAGAAAACATGGGCGAGTCGTATGACTCTTGTAGCATGAATGCCTTTCAGCTTGACTCTCCACACCATGTGAGTTAACCACTTAGCAGAACACACAACAGTTTTAATATTTAATGCAGCAAGTCAAATTGAGGGTTTGCATACTAATGATTCAACCAATCAAGAGGCTTAGGATTCTCCTTCTGGAGAAACTCATGCTTCTAAACCATGTTTTTCCTGAAAGTATGTCAGAGCACCTAACTCTTGCAAGCTATGCTGGCATACGCAGTGAGCAAAACAGAAATTGAAATCCCTAATATGGAACTTATTTGTCCTTCAACAATACACATGAAAATGCACTTACAATTGTTTGAAAGTCCATGAAGGACAGTTTCCCATGTGGATGGTGACACATCAGCCCTTTCAGCCACTGGTCATAATCTGCTATATGCAGCTGTAAACATGAAAACTGCTTACACCAATGAGGCATTCCTCTGCCAGTTTAACAAAGCTGAGTGACCAACACACACGCACCTAATGCATGTTTGCTAGCAGGGTGGTGTAATTGCTGCCCTCAAACGAAGTACACTAAGCTTTCAAAGTTAACAAGTAGCTGAAACTGTCTCCTTAGAGAAAGAGAGGGTCTTATCAGAGCTGAACAGTGCTTCTGAAAGATAAGAATGGAGAAAGCGTAACAGTATAAGCCATCCTCTTCAACGTAAGTTATCTATACCCTCATGATTAACTGTGAATATGAAATAAAAAACAAATATCAAGAAAGAGAATGAAAGCTGAACAATTTTACTTGGAACCTTAATACAGCTGTGTAAAATCAGGTGAACTGCAAGCTTCATGAACATTATTTCTTGAGAGTCAAAAAGAGTTTCACCTTTAAAGTTCCAGGATATTTAATTGAGAAAAATAAATGCCACTGTAATTTTATGAAGCCATTTACAAAGTTACTCCAAAATATCAGTCCATCTCCGATTCATCAGTAAATGGGGAACGGAAAGAAAGGATCAAACCCTTTCTCAAGGCTGTAATTATCTCCGAATGAAAATAAAAGGTGCATTTGTGAATTGAATGCTGTTATGAATATTTTAAGAGAAAACACTAACTTTGTTTTTCAGACAAATTTAGTTTCCTCCTAAAATCTTAGACACTGCTTGAGAGAAAGCAATATTGAAGAAGCAGTCTTCTCCATCACAGATATGATTATTTGGGACATATTGATTACTTTACAATAATGTATTAATACATGGGGTTTACCACATCAGATAAACAGTTATAAGGTATCATTCTGAAAAAAAACTAAGACTAATTTAATTTTATTAATTTTTAATGAGAAGAAAAAAAATCCATGCATAACACTTCCATGTGCCTGCTTGCAAATATAAGCCTCAGTTTAACTAAACAGGTAATATGAAGAGTTCAGCTGCATCTATCATAGACTATTTACATGCTCATACCATCAGAAGTTTTCCTCGATATATTTTGAGCTAGGACCCAAAAATACAAATTATAGATGGAAGTGATTGTAGATGCAAGTCCAGCCCTCTGCTACATGAAGAGTTTAGGAAAACAGATCAATTGAGGGAACTAATATTTATTTGAATTCCATTCCAACAGCATCTAAGAATTCAAAACCTAGACCCCATTCTTTTACATGGGCACTACCTAAAACAAGACCACCCAAAACACCCAACTTCCACCCCCCCCCCCTACACTCCA
>NW_008794775.1:295020-305933 GCF_000699145.1 Aptenodytes forsteri | reverse complement strand
CCAAAAAAAACACAACAACCCAAGAAAATAAAAGACAGACCCTCTGGATTCAAGCCACTAAGAAAAAAGTGAAATACAAACAGATGAGAAAGCAATTGGGCTATTTTTTCAAGATACAAGAATTCACTAATTTGAGGGATATGATAATGCCAGCAAGAGAACTAAATTTAACATGGGCAAACATTAAACAAAGTTTAGGATGTTTGTGTAAAGAACTAAGAATTAGATTTATGAAAGTTACTTTCTTAAAGAGACAGGTCAGGCAACTTAACTCATTTTGTCAAAAGAAAAAAGATCTGTAGCAGCATTACCAATAAAACCCAGCTGTCTAGGACCATTTGATTTATCTTGCAAAATAATTTAAGGAAGTTTCAGCACTAGCAAGCAGAGAAACTACAAGTTCAGTTGCCGAAACTACAGCACCTGGTGCCTGACCTCAAGCTGCCACCCCAGGAGAAGGCAGGCTGAGCAAGGTTACATCTCAGTTCTGACAGTGCCATGCAGAGATCCTTTCTGGTATGACAAGAAAGTACTGTACTTGCTTAGAAGTAGGTAACTGAATCACAGGCCAGCATGGAAATATTTGTCTCTTTCATCAGAAAAAGGATCAACTAAGGATCGACTTCAGATAGCACAGACCATTAAAAATATACAAAGAAAATATAAGCCTCTACTACTCATTTGTTTTCTTTCAACTTACAATCAACCTGTTCAAGTGTTCATCTGCTACTGTGCTTTGACTGCATTTGTAGTGAGACCTAATATTTCACAATTAATAAAAATGTAAATAATCTAACACCTAATAATTAAACGGAAGATCTAGTTGAGGTATGATGCATAAAACCTCCCTAATTATTTAGGACAGCAGGTATGGCAAATATCTGTCATCAAGGAAAAGTTCTAGGCTTAGTGATCAGTGTAAGAAAGTACTAAATTGCACTCTGCTTTTATTTTTATTTTTAAAGAGACTCAGATCATCAGTTCACTCTTTATTACTCTAAAACAACACTTAGTATGGAAAGCTGACTTTAAAAAGATCTTTGTAGCATCGGCTTGATGCAACCTTGCAAGTTCTGACACCCACAGGGATGAAGTACTAAGTTCTCACCTTTCACATGTAAGCCCCTATTATTATATCTCCATAATAGCCAAAGAACTACAGCCATTAGCTTACCAAATACAGTTAACCAATAAATCAAGAACCTCAGAAGTCGTGCAAGTCTCAAATCATTCAAACTACTAAAACCAACACCACTTTAATTCCCTTTGCATAGTATCTTAAGAATATAAAAGCCAAAGATTAGTTTTTGTTGGTTTTGTCCCCTTTAGCTACGCTGCCTATCGAACCTCTGCAAAGCATTCGGGGCAGGACAAGCATTCCCAAAGAAGGCAATCCACCTTTTGTTCTCTTGCATTGTCTGATGTCTTTTGTCTAAAGTGCTTTGACAGAAGAATGGTTGCCAGCATTTTTGACATTCTAGAAACTGATTAGCATCTCTTCTATTGCAGTACAATAAAGGGACACAGTAAATACCAAACAGATTTACTAAAAAAGTGGGAAACCAACATTACTGGGTTTTTGAAGGGAGAGCATACTACCTTGGTTAGTTACTAACATTTTTATTCTGGGAAGGTATCGAACCCCTACAATACTCAGCCCAAATTTACTCTATCACCACGAAAATAACAAAGGCCTTTCAGGTAAATAATTCAGGGCAACTTAGTTGCTTCAAGTAAGCATTCTTGTTTTATTATATGACTCCATTTGGTCCAGCAATCATGTTATTTCATGTCAGATGGGTTTCCATCCAAATTTCAGAACAATCACTAATGAAACATTTAGTCAAAACCCTGTGCTTCATATATGCTGCCAGTCTCTTTAATATGCTTCCCACTTTGTCTTGCATAACACAGAACTAATGGTTCCAATACTCCTTCCCTCTTTTCTGTAAGAAGGTTACACTTGCACATTATCTTTATGATCATTCATTGAAGGAAAACACCCAATTTCAAAAATAGAGCATGTCTTGTCGACATAGCAACATTTTAAAAATATTCCCATCTGTAGATACCTCTGTACCCTTTTTTCTGATTTGACTTGTTTTACACATTAAAATAACCTGTTCTCTACCTCTCTCACAGCAAAGAAGATTCTCATACAGTCTTCAGTTCAACCTCTCCTTAAGAGCTGATAACTATTGCTTTTATTAGCATAGTTGGACTCTGGCTAAAATGAAGTGTTGGTCCTAAGGGAAATAATTATAACAAGGGATACTACTACTTTTATAATTAGCTGGGCAAGATATCTTTCTATCTACATATATAGATATATATTAAAGAACACATTCTTGGTAAACTTCAGATACCTTTTACACTGCTAAAGGGATGCTCAAATTACATTTGAGTTAACTTAGGAATTACATCTCTATTCTACATTCCATTGCCACAGAGGAAAATTAAGAGCCTATTATTTAAAAAATATTTTGTTAGTTAGGAACACAAGTTTACAGAACCAGTTGTTGCCACATGACAATTTCATATTCTGCAAGTAACCTGGCTACAAATAAAGATCAAAATAAAAACCACAGTCAACAGCACCTCTGAAAGAAGTATGCACCAAACCCCAGAGATCTGTAAGTCTTAAAAAGACGGTAAAAAGCCTGTCACAGGCAGAGTCTGAATGAAAAATATCTTCCAGATCTACCAGCTGGTAAAAGCACAAGAAGTATATTGTCAAGATCACTTCCTCCTTATCCCCAAGATGTTACTGTTTTGCATGGCTCACTGAGAACCATTTCCTTTACATGCTACAAGTAGTTTAAGTCTTTTTGGGGAAAATAACACTGAAAAAACCACCACAGTTACTTTCATAAATCTAAAACTGTAAAAACAGTGGTATTGGTCCCCCCTTCATTATAAATGTGAGAGTGAGACTACAGCACACTCATCTCCGTCAATTTAGAAGTATTATCAAACCTTCATATGGTTGAATGACTTCTGAGTTACCATTTGATTATACCTTCTCAGGAGATTTACACTTTTCTAATTAAATGCCAATGCAAACTACTGTTCATAGTATTGAGCTATAAATCATACTTTTGTTGAAAAAAATGCATTACTCCAAAGGAGAAAAAAAAAAGAACCACCCACCCTAAAACTGTTGAACCCCTTAATGCTCAAAGTAGTTTCTCTTATCTAATGCCAATGGAATACCAGCACTTAGGTTATGCACCTAAAAGTAATGAAAATTTGTGACTTAGCATCCTGTTTACACATGCAAAATTTAAACTTCCAGAAACTGCCTCTGCACCACAAAATTACAAGAATGCAATAACAGAAATGAACATACTACACTGAAAATTACCAGAGCGTATTTATGATTAACTGGCTGGTGCTTTCCTCCCTTCTTCCCATACCAGAGACGAGACATTTCCCTTCTAAAAATAAAATGAGACTAAAAAAGAAAAAAAAAATCATTCAAGGCTGTTAGAAAGCATTCTCTGTACCTGCTGTCAGTTCCAGGCACAGGCAGAGCCCCACAACGGTGACAGGATAGTTTGCTAGATGCACACAGTTGACTGACATGGCAGGGAACAAATGAACGAGTGTACAGCAGGGGGATGTATCGCAAATGATGACGGTACAGAAGAAGAAAGGTTTCCTGTATTCAAGTGTGGTTGCAGAGCACTAGTTTGTTAAAAAGGCTAAAATATTTAAAGATACAGAACAACTCAATTTTTCTTATACAATAGTGAAGAATACAAAAATATCCCTCAAGAACTGCTTGCAATATTCTGTTACACTATAATTGTTCATAAACAAGTTCCAATGGTAACAAATTTGCACTCAATATTAAAAAAATAGTTTGTCTTACTTATGTTGACAACTGTATATAAACTCTGTCAGTTATTTCTTAAGAATTCAGAATCAGTTTAAAAAGTGGTATATATATTTTTTTTAAATACTCTTTAAAAAAAGGTTTTAAAGCATTCGGAAACTGTTAGCCTCACAGCATTTTCAGTTCTGTAAGCTACAAGAAGAAAACGAATCCTTTTGTCTATAAGCTAAACTTGCTGTATGGGTTAAATGCTAGTCCCAGCAATAAAGTATTTTTGGAATCATGATTTTTTTTCTTAAGGAAGGATATTTATTTAAACAGGCATGTGCAACAGCAATACGCACAGCAACCCTTTGAGAGTTTCCTTGTAGTAGCACTTGGAGGCTTCCCCCCCCGCCAAAAAACACCCAGTGCTCTGAGCCCTGGGTAAAAGTATTAAATAGGACAGGGCAGCAGCAGGCAGCATCACAACAACATCAAAAACATTGCTGACTCATGCTGTTGCACTGTGATCTAAAAGCCAAGATGCCCAAGCACAGAAAACCAGTTACCAGAACTTGTACTTAACTATACTGCAGACTGTGCACTGGAACACCTCACCTTGCATTAGTATCTAACAATGTAATTCAGATGGATAAAAATATTTTTCTGTTCAGTAAAAGCTTCCTCAGGAGCTGGTAACTCTGAAAATCAATTTGTTCTAACTTAGGAGAATTATTAAGGTGGTGAGTAAGAACATTTTTATCACTGGGACATCGAAAGCTGGGATTTAGGAAACTCAAAGATACAATAATATGCTAGATACGCAGTCAAATGGTGTAAGATTCAAACAATAAACTATATGCCCATTTGTTTGACTTTTTTTAAATAATAAGTAAGCTAATACTGAGGTAAAATAAGAACAAAAAAATGGACAGCCTTGAAACTGTTTCAAATGAGAAAATTACGATCAAAATAAAATACAAGCTACAACTTTCCTCCCACCACCCTCCCCCGAAGTCTAGCAAATCTTAAAGGAACGTAGAGTATGCAGAAAAACTATTTCAAACTATCTCTGGACATGCGATTTCTAAGCCAAAAAGCAAAAGCTAGCCATACAACTAACTCCCCCACAGCCTATTTTAGCAGTCTCCCCCCCCATTATTTTCCCCCTCGGAAAAAACAAATTCTTCCCTAACACTAGCCAACACACAGTTTCTTCAAAACTGAGGGAGGAAGAAAAGAATCTGGGCCATCGCACAATTTTTTTATTCTAGAACATTTAATCTTAAAGAATTCAAACAACTTACTTGGATGTTTTTAGCTTCTCTCTAAATAAAATTGGCTCCTCCCAGAGCTTCTCAGAAGGATTGAAAAAACTTGCTCGAAAGAAAAGAGAGCGCAATAAACTTCTTTGTTAGATCTGACAAACTCACTTTTTCACGTTAATTACAGTTGCAAAGTTTAACGGGAATAAATGCGCTGGTAACTCTAGCAGACCTCCTGCCAGTCTGTTTTGATGTTCAGCCTTCCAGCAGCAGCAACTCCCACCAGCTGGTAGCTTGCCCTGCAGCTGGGAGCATCTGCTGGAGGGGGAGGGCAGGTGGAAAGCAGGTCACCATCATGAGACAGTGCAGTCCTAAGAGTGGCAAAAGCTTTCTCTTGTGACTGACCTCCACCCCAACCCTTTAACAGCCTTTTTGGTGGAAGATATATTTCTATTAGCCAGAGAAAGAAGCCCACACAAGAAGCTTGACCCCAGGAGCATCCTCTAATTAAAGATAAACTGCCCTTTTATTCTTTTGTGCATTTGTGGGTTATATTACTGATCTGTTAATTTGAATCAGAACCTCATATCTTGTTGCTAGTTAATATATGCCTTGCTATAAAAGTTTTTAATTGGAAAGATTCTAGAGAGGAGTACCAGCTCAGACGTGACATATGTGCAGAACAGCAGCACACACTTAAGAGCATCCACCTATTTGCTGCCTAGACAGCAGAGCAAAACAAAACGTATCATTCAGTGCAATTAGATAATCTTGTTATTGTCATTGTTAGTTTGTAACCAAGCTAAATATCTCCACACAATCAGTGTTCAAGGCAGAAGCGCATAGTTCTTTCAGTATAGTTATTCATGATGTTGTTTTTTCTAATAAACTGATCTAAAAAAAAAATATTAAAAAGTAGCAGCAGAGAAAGAGGAGAGTGCCAACAAATACAGGTACAACTTATGAAATGTCTGATTTTCACACCAAATCAATTATCTAGTTTACACCTTTTGCCATACCAGATTTAAAGTTATCAGCTGACAAGATCTCATAACCTAGAAACAGGATAGTAAGTACGATAACTCTGTAAACTTGCATAGGAAGACCGAATGCTGGGTGTGAAAGAACATCTTTGCAGTTTGATTAGATGGCATCGCTATTTCACCTAGTAGCTAACACAATGTCCTGATCCACAGTGATAGAGAAGTTGCGATGTTGAATTCTACAATCCCTATATTTAATAAGCATGCTTTTTGATTGAGATTACATTAGTAAAAAGTAATTTATTTCCCCTGCTCCTTCCCTGTTAAGGGAGGGAGATTAGCCCAGAGAAGAGGGGGGGGCGGAGGGAGCGCGGGACAGCGGGGCATAATTACTCTATTTAGAACTTGCTGTTGATTCCACATGGAGCAGCCGTGTAGGTGATCAGGTTTTGTGATGAAAAGCCACAAATGTGGTGCACTTAAGATAAGCACCCCTAAGCATCTCCTGATAAGATTATGAGGCATATGCATAAAATAAGATTGTTCTCAGAATTTAATACTCCAATTTTAGAAGCAGCCCTTAAAATTGAGAAAAACATATAAATCACAGGAACCAGATTGTATAACTCAAGTGCCTCAGTGCAATTTGTAAGTCATTTGCATTTTTGACTGACGAGAAGAAAGTTTGTTTTTATGCTGTTCTATTGGTTTGCCTGGGAACAAACAAATCAATCAGCAGTGACATTAGTTTCACTTTCAGTAGCCTATCTACTTCTTAGAACATATTTTTAAAGAGATGAGATTGCTATTTAATTACATCTAACAGGCATGTTTCAGGTTGTAATAAAAATTCCCATCACCAAAGAGCCCAAAAGAAAAAACTGAAAGCTGCTTCAAGTAGTGTTTAAAACAGCGTAGTTTCAATATAGATTAGTATAGTAGGACAGGAAACAACTCTTGAATTCTAAACTCTTTAGTCAGAATATTTTTAAATTTCGAATCGCATTTTACAGCTCTGATAGGAGATGTACATCCGGTATGTTTACTCCTTGTATTATAGTTTTAGGATATGCTGCCAAGAACTTCAGAATTAGGAAGACACCTAATTTAGATGCTCAGGCCACCTAAATTGTCATCTTTGGAAGGAATCCCACTAGGTGAAAGAAAGGCAGTTTTGTATTTTGATGATATAAGGCATATAAAAGTCAGCTGAATTAAGGTCTGGTTTATCTTTAATAAGAGGCAGACAAGTTCTATTTGGTACAAAAAGCCTTTCAGATGACTAAGGAAAGAGTGCCAAGTTCAGGATTAATGAAGTTAGAACGCAATTAAAAAATAAAAAAATAAAAATCAGGTACTGGCTCCTAAGCAAAACACTACTACTTTGTCACCTAGAACTGGATCTTTGTAAAAGTTGTTGCAGGTGAAACTAACATGGGATTAGAGCTAACTGAGGTCTGATCCCTTCCCCCTTTCCTGCTACAAGAAACACATTAACAGTACACAAAAGCCACCTCCTGTGGTATCCAGTACAACACGACTGGCACAGCTGCTTAGTTGGCTGATAGCGCTTCCATAAGAAAGGATGTCTAATTCAAGAAGTCATCCTTTGTTTCCTTTCAGCAGCTTAGGGGAAGGGGAAAAAAGCAGCATTTTTCCATCCACAGAGTTTTCCTCAGGATTTTCAAAGGTACACTGAAAGCTATTAAAAGTCTCAAGTGTCTCAAAAGCACAAGCTTTTTAGTTAAATGATTCTGCTTCAACTCTTAGCAGAGGGACTGCCCCAGTTCTCTCTATTAGATAAATGAAATAACCATCAATTACAATTCCATATTCATGATTCCAACTACAGAACAGCTCCAAGTAGTAAAAACATCCAAATTTTCACTAACAAGTTACAAATAGATTCCAAATAGATTAAATAGAGAAAATAAATAGAGCAAAGCAAGAAATATCCCATGCACGAAGTTGAGAGTACAATATTTGCTCGTTTATTGCAAAAGCAAGAATGAAAGTTACCAGTCTTTACAAAGGACTACATTATGTTAATGGGCACCAGAGTCTCTCTCTTCAATCACAATAGATTAACAGAAACATTTCTAGTATTGCACGACTGCTGAAATTCGAGAGGTTCATCTTCCAGCACAAGAGCAAAGCCTATTAAACATGCTTGGTAACGCACAGCAACACATGCATAGTGACACATCCAATTTCTTAACAGACAATGCATGATGTAAAAAACAAACAAACAATCTAGCCTGTATATCCAATATACCATCATAAAGAGACAACCTTTCAAGAAATATATTAGAAAAGTAGTGTTATTTTGAGGACTGTTAATGTGCTTCATCTTTACACATCACGTGCAGTTTCATTCAAGAAGCCTACAACTTCCAGGCTTCCTCTTCTCTCTGCTGATCCAGTATTATCCAGCTTATCATACAGCATTATGATCATACCACATTTTGAAATGTAAGACACAACAAGCAGCTGTTTCACTAGCATCTGAGCACTGAAGTGTAGAGTAGGGAATGGAAGCAAATTTATAGAAAAAACATGATTAAGAATAGAAAAACTTAAGGCAGCACTGCATACTGAAACTGAAATGCCCATTTTAATATAGAAGTGTTGTAGGTTACAGTCCAGATCCAATAAAGAACTTAAGCACCTACATCCAATATTCCGATCTTGAAAAACCTTTTTCAGATGTTACCTGACCAGGAGACATAATCACTGTTTGTGACCTTCATGTTTCTACAAATACACAGAAATAGAATTTCTAGACACTCCAGAAGTTACAGTTTTGTTAATGTTGAAATGTTGAGTATCTAACTCAAATACTGTTTCACAAAGGCAAAACTTTATTTGCAACTAATGGCTTGATCTGGTAAACATTTTCAAACCATGTCTAAAGTTCCAACTGAAATTCAGTTTGACAAGTGAGTTACTACAGAGTATTGCTTTCCAGAAATATTGTATCTATATTTTTTACAGAGATTTAATATGCAAAACCAAAAAGTAATGATTATGAAATGCAAATCCAGAACATGACCCAGTGAATCTGGGAAAAATCATTTGCAAATATCTATCAACTCACACTTAATTTTGGAAGTTAACTTCTAGACAGCTTTAAAATCAAACTGATTTTCTGTATTTTCCAAACAATTGAAAAGCTAATGGAAACAATAAAACTTCTAACTACTAGCTTCTAACTACTAGTAGCTTCTAACTACTTTAAGACCAGCTTGCAGGTCCTAAGACAAGAAATTCCCTGTTTTCAAATATCTCGTGGATGAGTATTTAGGTTTATGTGGACCTGAAGTATGACTCAATCCTGAATAATAGCAATAAATAAGATCAAGTGAAAGGGGAAGGGGGGGAGGGGGGGAGAGAAAGAATCAACACTTCAAATAATTAAGAATTATTCTACTACAGAATAATTCTTCTGTTTCCTTAACAGATTTCAGGTTTAAATAGGAACTGATTTCCTCAACTGACTTCTTCACAAGTGTCCAAGATGAAATTTCTTTAATGCCTCTGAAACATTTAGCTGTGGCCATACTCAGTAATTATATTTTTTTGCATCAATACTCTCTCTGATGACCAGAGATCTGATCCATGCACCATAAATCCTGTATTTCCAATACAGCATGATAATAAAGACACTTAACAGCTGTAGTACCTTACATAGATATTGTTTTGATTGTTCTAGATTCAAATCCAGAATATAAAGCTAGATTAGCAGTCTATGTCAATAAGTCATTATCACATACAGAAATAAAAAAAGTGCATTTATACACATCCAGTCAATATAATGGTGCATCCCAGTTTTCCAGCTCCCTATTAAAAAACATTAACTACTTAAAGAATACAACAGACCAAGTCCCTTTATTGTTCAAGGAATGTCATTAACTTTGAGAATTAGCTTCACAGACCAACAGATGAAGCATTAAATAAGCAAATTAAGGTATTCTGATCTCTAATATCCTTTCGTTCTCTTCCCCCGCCCCCCCAAGAGACCAACTAGTCCTTTAGATACAAATAGAAGGTACAAAAATTTTACGATAAAAACCTCAGATGGGAAAGCACAAATCACATCATTTCTCCTTTATGCACTAATGTTTCTTTTGCAAGTAGTCATTTCCATTGTTTCCTCTCTAATGCCCTCCTCCCTGCGCTGAATTGTTCAAGCACAGCTATTTCCTTTGTATCTAGCATTATTAAAACTGTAAAAACCTTGCTTGGAAAATTAGTTTCAGTTGTCCTTCCTCCCCAGATATGGTAAACTGATTCTCTAAAGATTTTAATGGATTATTTACATGTGCATGCCAACTTCTACATAAAAATATTTGAGCTTATCAGCACACTTTATGTGCACGCAAGTTCAGTGGAAGTTGATTTACCTCATTTAACTCTGTACTAGATCACTGATACGGTTAATGACATTTTACATGAGTACTTGTTTTCCATGTCTTTTTCCTCCAATGGTCAACTTCAAAATGCCACCTGCCACTTCATACAGCAACAGCAGCGGAAACAAGCCCATCAAGGTTTTACAATCCGTTTTAGGAAAACAATAGTAGAATAACTGGATAATTGGAGTTTCCAGTATTGATGAATCACAGAGATATCACTTCCCCCTCCCACTTCTTTTTTTTTTTTTTTTAAATAAAAAAAGTGCAGATTTTTTCCCAAATTAAAAAAGTTAAAGAGTCTGCAAGAAAGGTTATAGAAAGTAATGCATACTGGGCAGCATTTCTTATAATCTTTCTTCAGGTTGTTCTATGACCAAGTGTGGTTCATAATTTGTGCTCTGATCTCTTGGTTTTTTTTTTTTTTGTTTGG
>NW_008794775.1:292486-294996 GCF_000699145.1 Aptenodytes forsteri | reverse complement strand
TACAATGTATAGTCAATGGAATAACATTTATGCTTTACAGGGAATGTCAACAATGCTTCTTTTACAAAAGCAATCTTTTATGCAGCCATAAGAAACTATTAGCAGTTATTTTATAGAAATAGGAAATATTTGTGTTTATTTGAAATTTTGAAATTTATTTGAAATATTGTGTTTATTTATCACATTAATTGTGAAATATTGAAAACTCATTTCTCAACCAGGATTTGGAGACTGTAGGAGATACAAGCAGTTTTTCCTTTTCACTCATGTTAAACTTCTTCAAGCATAAGACCAATCCTATTAGCAGTGCTTGAGGACTCATCCCTGCTTTTAAATACTGTGGTACCATGCCTTTACCAACACCAGGTGACAAGTCCTTAACACTTGCAATCTGTGGTACTAATTAGCATCAAAATGATGTTTAAGGCATCTGCAGCTATCTAACAGCAAGCACCTTAACACTACGTCATTGATTTCTATACACATTACTACATACACACCTTGAACTTAAAGAGGAAACAAAATTAGACCATAAAATACTGATGGAAGTTGTTTCTGAGGCACTGCACAACAGAAACAGTCAGCTTGCTGTTAAATCTTGCCATGTTTAGATGCAAGTACAGAATATGCTTTGGAGAAAGCATTTGTTTATCAACACATAGGTTTCTAAACAGTATTAATTATTTGTGCTAACAGATAAAGAAGGCCATTAGCACTTGAACTTATACACATTAAGTGAAAAAAGAATACCATGATAAATATACCTCTATACCCCCAAGGCTCAGTACAGATGGTAAAAAAACCAAACCAAACAACCACAACACAAAACCAAAAAGCCCCACACACAACCCAAAACAACCCTCTTCCTTTGCAGATGCCCATTCACTTAAGTACAAGAAGGTAAGAGAGACATTCGAGGAAAACAGATGGGGATAACACCACTAAGAACCTAGCAGCACAGTTTCATTTCTTACATAATATATAAAATAAAATTCTTGTCTATTCATTTCTAGCGGACACCAGAGACAAGTCTTTAGCATGGACTGATCTTAAGTGAAAAAGTATCCTTTTTAGAGAGCTTTGCCAATGGGACAGGCAGAGGCCTCTCAGCAAGGCAGGAGCTACAAGATCCCCCACACAGAGTTTGTTTTAAACTCTAAGTAACTGACAACTATGAATTTGTCACCTTTACTGATGGTAATGTTAGACAGTAGTAGATTCATGGTTATTTCTAAGTCAGTTATCTACTAAGTGTGTAGCATATAATACAAAAAGAGTC
The DNA here is from genome assembly GCF_000699145.1 of Aptenodytes forsteri. Lineage (NCBI taxonomy): Eukaryota > Metazoa > Chordata > Aves > Sphenisciformes > Spheniscidae > Aptenodytes > Aptenodytes forsteri. The sequence continues at coordinate 293,717 of NW_008794775.1, read as the reverse complement.
AGCTAAAGGATTCCTGGATTTTATTTTTTTTGGACACTTCATACAGTGCAGTATTTGATTAAACTAGGGTTTAATATGGCAGAAGTCTTGATCTCTTTGCCACTAGATCAGCTGAGGTTACATCTACTGGATTACTTCAGGGAAAAGGCTGATAGGAAATAGACTACTCTGTATACAGGTAGAAGAAGAAAGCATAAGCAGATGAAAGATTGGAGTAAGTTCAGAGTAAGAGTTCAGTCCCATTCATTGATCCATTTAATAAACTTACATTATAAACCAGCCCCTACTACTTGTTTCATATGTTACTGATCTTTGCTTTTGCTTGTTCCTTCTTCCCATAATTCCTTTTCCACTAAAAAAAGCACAGTACTTCCTTGAAATCTTTTGATAAAAAGCTGCAGCTGAATGTGTTAACATAGGACTATCAAAGAAGCAAAAGCTGTCTCAAAGCACCACACCTGGGTTACCCATTAATCCTCTTCCCTGTTTCTCTGGTTTTAAGATACTGTGCAACAATAGCAGAGAGAATGCTTTTTTGAAAAGAAAGCTACTCCACTAGCTTCCTCTTTCCGTAGATCAACAGTACTTCATGATGCATTTGTACATCAAGATTTTGCTTTCCATTTCCCTTCCACCCTGAGTTTTCTCATCACTGTGTTCTGAAGAAGACTGCCTATTTTTCATCCCAATACCCACGAAAAGGTTTCAATGATACTGTTCACCTGCTATCTTAGATTACACCTGGATCAAGAGCTGACAGAGAAAATGCTTGTTGGGTTAAAGGAAGGAAGTATATTGATTGAAAATAATGACTGAAATTCAATGGGAATAATGGGTATGACTAATGGGTATGACTAATGGGCCCTTCTACAAGAAGGTCCGGAAGGAGGATCCAGGGAACTACAGGCCTGTCAGCCTGACCTCGGTGCCGGGGAAGATGATGGAGTGGTTCATCTTGAGGGTGCTCACAAGGCATGTGCGGGACAGCCAAGGGGATCAGGCCCAGCCAGCACGGGTTCATGAGAGGCAGGTCCTGCTTGACCAACCTGGTCTCCTTCTATGACCAGGTGACCCGCCTAGTGGATGAGGGAAAGGCTGTGGATGTGGTCTACCTGGACTTCAGTAAGGCCTTTGACACCGTCTCCCACAGCATTCTCCTCGAGAAGCTGGCGGCTCACGGCTTAGACAGGTGTACTCTGCGCTGGGTCAAAAACTGGCTGGACAGCCGGGC
>NW_008794775.1:277928-291672 GCF_000699145.1 Aptenodytes forsteri | reverse complement strand
GAGTCCCCATCCCTGGAGGTATTTAAAAGACATGTAGATGAGGCGCTTAGGGACATGGTTTAGTGGGCATGGTGGCGTTGGGTTGACGGTTGGACTCGATGATCTTAGAGGTCTTTTCCAACCTTAATGATTCTATGATTCTATGACAACAACAACAGCTACAATTCCCTGTATGTACTGATACTTTCCAGCACATGTTAAAAGCCACTAAAATGCAGTTGTATGTAATGACAGGTTGAACCATCTGGTACTGTCAAACATTTCTGATTAAAAACTTAGTTTTTAACAGCTTTCAGATTTATACTAGAAGTCAGTCATAAGAAGTCACATTACTCAAGTTAAAATGCACAGACCACCACATTAGCATATTTCTTGAACTTAGATAACTTTTTAAAAAAACCGTTATGCACCTCACTAATCACACTAACTTTTAAATCCAGAAAATTATTATTTGATAATCTTAAGAGAACCAAACTTGACATAATTTTCACATAACACATATAGAAATGACACTATTTTTGAAATATGTCTTCTACAATTGTTTCCAGAGGAGACCTAAATAAAGGCTTAAGGCATGACCTCATTCTGTAGTAAATAACTTACAGATTTTAATACATGTAGGAAAAGGACTGCCTCTACTATCTTCAGAAATAACTCCTAAAAAGTTACAACATTTAATCCTGTAGAAAATTTTGCACTATTTTCTGTGGAAATTATTCTGTAATTATATTAAGGTGCAAAGTTACTGAAGAGCTCATTAGAAGAGAGACATACTGTGCCTTAAACCATAATATTGATCACTTGCCACTGATCCCTGTGTTCCAACAGGCCAAGTTTTAAAACATCAAATACTTAAAGGCTTTGAGCAAGAGTCAACACCAAAATACATTGCTGGTAAAAATACTCAAGCAATATATATACACACTGAAAATATGAAGATTCAAAAGACATGCTTTTATGATACTCATTTCAATGTCTCACAGCAAAAATGCTCCATGCAAAATCACTGAGCTGCAGAGATAGTTTTTTGTAACCACAGCCTAATACTTCAGCTAAGTAAGTGAGAAGTTTGAAGTCAGAGTTCTACTATGATTCTAAATTTTGGAGCTAAGAAGAAAACTATTACCCGTACTTAGACTATTGCAGATTTTTGAAGTTTCTTTTACACTCTACATAAAATACAAGTATAGACTTCCTTAATTTCAACATGCTCCATTGCGGGGAGGGACTGGGGGAGGGGGAAGAAAAAGGAAAAAATCAGTCTTACAGTCAGAGATTGCAATTGCTGTCCTGAGACTCAAGTTAAACAGTGCTGATGGGATACTTCTACAATATATATGACAAGAATCATCAAACTTTTGACTGACACTTGAATGCACAAGACTACAAGTGCTTTAACTATATGTACACTACAAAACAAAACCATGTAGACACGTAAAGATGTGTCCATAGAAACACAGTGGACACAGATTCACATGGGAGAAATGTGTTTGTTATAAAAAATAAGAAGATAGTTCCAGTTACAGTGTATTACTAAAATCCATGCAGCAGCATCTTAATGTATGAAGAAGTTATAACTGAGAAGTTAACTACTGGATTATTGGAAAAACATGTCATTAACAGATTAATTTTCCTTTTTTGTTGTCTCATCCCTGTTTTGAGACTTAACAATAAGTATTCAACATTCTAGATACAGGAATAATAAATATCAGAAACTGTCAGTTTACTTGAGTGAAAACTAAGTCTGCTTCATCAAAGTTGCAACTTCTTTGCTGTACTCACATTCCTTTCAACTCTGAGTTTTAAGTTACAATTTGCTCCATACAAAAATGACTTGTAATTGTGAAATGTTGCCCTGAACTGATGTTAGAGCAAAGCATTAGGATGGCATAAATTAAAGTCATGATCATAGTAAGCAGACTAATAAAGCACATTGCTTTGTTTTTCTTATTGGAAAGTATTTAACACTATTTTAACTATATTCCTATGAAAGTATTAAAAAAAAATACCTTTCTATCTTTGACACTGTTCTTCCTTACCTCCCACTCTTTAGCAGCTTCTTCAGTAGCAGATTCTTCACTAGTTTCAGGCTCTTCCTTCTTTTTTACCACTATAAATCCAGGTTCCCGAAGAGATTCCCCAGTATCTTCTGCATATATCTCTGGACTCCACTGGATAAAGAAGACATACAAGTGATCTGTCCTAGAGAAATCAAGTAATAATACAGAAAAGAAAAATAAGGTAAGTTTGTGATCTTTTGGGTCATGTCTAATAATTATGAAGTATTTAAGGTTAAAATGAAAATACTTACTATTTCATGTTTTACTAGATATTAGAGACAATTGAAAAAAGCTAGGTTTTTTTTCTTTTTAATTATATGAAGCTGACACTGGAGGAAAAACAGGAAACAAGTTGGTAATTGACTAGCTGAGTTTTCATATACAAGTACAGTCCTTCAATCACTTCTGTCCCATTGGAAATCTGTTTGGAATTGAAATAACCTCCAAAATAAAACACTAAGATTTTTTTATTTTATTTAAAAAGTGACATAAAAACATAAACAAAACTGGAATTTGAAAGTGTCTGCATGTCTGTTTTCCCCACCCCTGAAGAAGAGCTGAACACTCGCAAGACATGTAACTAAAATTATACAGACTGAGAGAATTACTAGAGATATAAGGAAATAAGGCTGCAAGCGTGCATATTTATAGATAGATCATAAACTACAGACTAATCTAACTGCAGGACTGCAGTAAGTACCAAGACTCAGTTACCTCCTTTTAAGTTGTTATCTGCCACAAATGGCATGGTTCTCCAGTCTGGAAGAACAAAATGCCCAAATGACAAGAAGAAAGTTATTTACAATCCCAACAGAAGTCAGTCTATACTGTTTAAGCATTTCCTGTAGGTGCACAGATGGAGCATTTAGAAAAAGGACATGCAATGAATCTACTAGTATCTCTTTATCATGGAAAAGACAGCTTCAGAGCTAGAGCTTTGTGGCTCTGGTTACCAAGAGTTTGAATATTCCTTTTGTCTCTCTCCAGAGATATTTGCTATCCAGAATCTGCATACTGGATTAGCATGCAGAACAATATTTGGACTTCCCCCCCGCACCTTACTAAATCCTTGCAAAACTGAATACTGAAAGAACAGCAAGAGATACAGAGCAGCAAAGTCTCTCAAAACTGCAGCTATATGTATGCACACACATATGTAATAATAGTCTCTGAACAGTGTCAGTTATTCAAAGTCACCCTTGTTAAAATTAAGGTTCCTGAATAACATTGATGAAAGGGGGAAAAAAAAAAAAGGACATATCTTTCTCTGACAGTAAGAGTGAATGAAATATTTCAGATGCATAAGGCTAGGTAAGTTCTATGACAAAGTCAGAACAAGAAGCTGTAGGCTCCTCATGCACTGAACGAGGTATCAATTTAAACAGTCTTACAAGTAGGAAAATAAAAAAAAAAAAACTGATTTTAACTTTAAGAACTTGAAGTTGTGTATAATTATAGCAGTTAAAGAAGTAAATAAAACTTGATGTTTAAGGAACTCTAAAGACACTCCTTCCCAGACTGGCTCATTTGAGATTAAGAACGCTGAAATAATGCAGGTTTGTCAGATACATACTTTTTTCTCTTTCTTACCTCTAGGTGACAAAGACAACTGGGTCGACGCTAAATATTTTGACCTATGCAGAGTAGCACTCAGCAAGGTTAACACTGAATTAAGAAAACAAACACCTCACTACCACCACATGTGACTGTGTACAAAACCATAGTACACACACTGGATGGATAAAGAACAGATTACTAATTCCCCGTGCAGTTAGAGAGAGAAACCCTTCATAGGTGAAGTAATTTCCAAGGAGATCAGATACAGACTGCAAACCAAGAACTTTCTTCTGAAATAGGTGATAAATTCTGCTTTATGCTGAAGACAAGTACTTGCTCTGCTACATTAGAAAATGAACCAAAGAGGCAGTAATCATTTTAATCAGCTGACCGAGACATCAATGCCATACGTGAAACATTTACCTCTTTTCAAATTAAATATGATATGAATAGAACAAGAAAATTTGAGTTTACTGTAACGACAAGAGGTCACCTGGCCCAGCCAGGATTAACTATACCAGAATCAGGGTGACAGACATTTGTCTCAAGAAATTGCATAATCTCCACCACTTAGGAGCAATGGGAGCGATGTTTAAAAGCAATTTAGTGATGCCCTAGCACAGACTCAGTTCTCCCTGTTGGAAAACTCAAATATTTTCATGTAATTTCAGTCCATTAAACATTTCCATTCACAGTGGACACAAAAAAAAAAGACTACTGCCTTTCTTGTTGCAGCCAACTTTTAAGTATGAAATGATTTTATGTTTGTAATCAACCTTTTCTCCTTTAGATTAAAGAACCCCACTTACTTCTAATTTTCTTTATATGTTACACTTTCTAGGCATTAATTAGTCTTGCTGCTTTCCTCTGGACTCTCTCCAATTGATCCATATCTGTCCTCAACTGCAGTGCCCCAACTGGACATTCTATGTCATTCAGCTCAAAAGAAAAGATGGAAAAGTGACTTGATCATTGTGTGTAGGTATTTATACAGGATGATAGCTGATAGTTTTTTGTTGTTGTTTCTTTCCTTTTTCTCCCCCCTCTTCTGACAAGGATATAATAATCTCCAATACTCCCAAAAAATCACATTCAACTTGAAAATAAGTCACTGTTTCCTAGCAGTAAAGATCATTTAAGAATTCAAGACTTTACCAGTGAGTAAGCATGGACATCTCATGTCTTTGAATCACTGTAACAAATTTAGATATTTTTCTGGTAGATATGTTCAAAACTTTTCCAGGAAGTTCCATACATAAAGATAAGACAAAAGAACCCCAGCTAGCTCTTCTGAACCCAGGGCTCTAAGAAGTAGAGACAATTTTTAGAAAGTTTCCAAATAATGGGAAGCACAGATAATGACAATAAAAACTTTGTTGCGGAACTCACTTCCTTCACTAGACACCATTTACTTGAATCTTTCTTTCATTATTTACTTGCTACAAACACAAGCCTAAATAATACCATGAGAAACTACTGGCTGAACCTACAAGTAACTCAAGTAAATCAGTGAAGCTTCAGTATGGTAATGAGGTATTCCAGTGTTAAGTACAAGCCAATCATCAATATCCTAGTTGTTGTCCCTTTTTTGTGTTGCTTTATAGACACATTCACTGAAAAAATTTGAATGGTGCAGAAAAAAAGCTCAAAGACGTACTGGAAAGTGTTGATTTTTACAGTCTACCTCCTTCTTACCTTTCTTGTGGAACAGCAAACCAGTACTCATGTTTTTTATCCCTCTGTGCATACTGTTGCATTGATGCACTTGCTTGTGAAACAAATGTTTTTCTCATGGGTTTTCCAACCCTGAGACGCAGAAATTTGTGAGATCGATGTCGTCTCTTTTCTTTTGTAAGAGAAGAACCTATTAGTAAAGAAAGAATAAGCTATCCACAATGTACAAAAGAGGTTAACAAAATTATTAGCCAATTTTGTATTAGGCAATACAGGCATATAGGACGTATAGATAAATAAGTAATAGGACATGAGGTAAGATAGGTAGTAATAATTACCTGTCCTTTTTTTGTTACATAAATTGCATCAGCAGAATTAACTTCAGAGTACAACGCATTTGAATAATTCTAACATTCATTTCTGCTTCCAACCCTAGATCACATTATGATAGTCTTTCATCCATGCTTGAAAGTATTTCAGAAGGTATTCTCGATGCATATCCCTCAACACTGAATCAGACAACCCTGCCACTGTTAAAACGATATTCCGTATACATGCAAAAGACACAGCGTTAAATAAGTACTTAGGCTTGATTCACATACGTCAAAGCTGTTTATTAGTTACTTTTCATTTAAAAAAGAAGAGTTCTGGCACTACTAATAGAGGATTGAGATGATTTTTTAATTTGTTAGCTATATCAAACACTTTAAAGGTATGAACTCCATTTCAGGATGAAGTATACTGGATGTTGTGGTATGGTTTTTTTCCCTCCATTAGTATATTTAATTGAACAAAGGGTAATCATATAATTCTTTTAAGGTCTGGATTGTCAATTCAGCAGAAGGTAAAGGAAGAAGTCTTCTCAAAATTGTTTCTTTGCTAGATTAATTGCCCAAATCCTAGAACGTGAGCTCCAGCTACAAGAGACTTTTTAAAGCAAGGAAGGAAAGTGTAAATTTAGGAGTTCTTATGATCAGCTATAACAAAGCATTTATCCTACCTCTGGTGTTACATGTACATACAGATATGTTCCCATTTTCTAGGACACTCATCTTTTCTTTACAGCTGAAGTTCTCCTTCAGTGTCTATGCAGACTACAGATACACTAAGAACAGAAAACATCACCTTCTTGACCTATAAACATCTCTACTGTATGTTTTCTCAATCAGATTTTCACCATAAAGCTTAGAATAGCGTTGTTTCACATAAGGATTTTTTTTAATAAATATTTAAGTGTGCATCTCCTAATTTTCAGTTACAACATTTTAGAATTATACCTGCAGTATACAGTATGGTAGAATAGTCATAATACGTATGATTTGGAAGTAATTTATAAATCTGTAAGCTCAAAGGTAAATTGTCAGATTAAAAAAAAACCAAAACCAAAAAGAACCCAAAATAAACAAAAAAACTGTTTCATAGGACTGGCACATGAACTTTGTGGCAGTGTTAGAGAATTACTCTTAAAATGATCTGACATTTGGGATTTTGGTCCCTCAGATGCAGCAGTTTAGAACTTCTCTAACCTAGAGCTCAGAGAAGTGGGATTTGTACCATACGTTAAAAAAGAAAAGTGAGTGAAATTATAGTTCCAGCTAGCAGAGAGAATGAAAACAAACAACTTAGCCCTGCCCCCAAACCTTAAAAGGGCTCTTTAAGATATTCTTTTTTTGGTGGGTTCTCCAATATATTCTTGTATGTTTGACACAGAATTAATCAGGAAAAAAAAGGTTTTAGTAATGGCTATTGTGTGTCTCATGCCTTTTTTCTCCCTTCAACCTCTGCCAATATCCAGCTAACTAAGCAGCAAACAGACATGTTATCTTTAATGAGATTTCATCAGCTTGTTTATACACACACAAAACTATAGACCATTAAAATTTCTCCAAAGTATCAACAGCTAGCTTTTTTTATTTCAGTCCAGTGGTTAACATAAGTGTCTGTAGAAATAGAAGAGAATATAGAGTCCTGGGTAATAAAAAAAAAAATCCAAGGGAGACCTTTTTAGCTATTCTAGTCTACTCAGTTATCAACTTGCATTGCATCACCTGTTCAACATTCAGAACAAATAGATCATTAATTCCAAACTCAAACATTTGGCCTCTGCAAATTGAAATGGTAGCTCCCAAAAACCTAGATGCTCAAAACTCCCACAAAAGAGAAGAAGAAATTCAACTAAGTCCTTGCTATACGCAGGAGATAAAGACTATCTAGGTAACTCAATGATACAAAACGCATAGTATGTCTACTTCAGAGCTTTAGTCTGATAGACAGGATATTAGAAAGTGTTTACAGTGTTTCAATTTTTTAATGACCTAGTGTTTTTAGTGACCTACTGTTAATAAACCTGTCATATTTAGTCTTCGATGACCTTCCAGAGTTAAGCAATAGATCTATGCTTTTACCTTGCCCTATTTAAACTTGCCTGTAGACAAAGCCAGTAGAAGCTTCACCAAATCTATCTAGATTGAGAAATACTGATTCATAATTTACTGTTTTATTTGTATTCTGCTAATAAAATATGCAAGAATAAGAAACATACAGTAATTCCAACTGAAGTTGGATTGAAATCATTGGCACAAATCTCCAAAAAAGTAACCTGTGCTTTTTTCTTTTTTCATTTTTTTTCTATTTTACCCCCACAACCTTCAGTGAGGCTGTAACATTATGTGCAGAAGGTTTCTAGCCAGCACTCCTCTGTCTAACTGTATTTATACTTTTTTGATTATATATGTATATACTCTGTGACTGTACGGATCACATCATCATGAAAAACCTGCAGAGTCACTCAATGATACAATCTTTTAGAAAACTGACAAAACTAAAGCATCTAATACAACTGAATTAAATAATAATTTTAAGAAAAGCAGCAATTGTGACAAAGAACACTTGGTGCTTGCATTTTTTTTTTTAAAAGTCACAGCCAGCAACTACTGCTAGCTGACACTTTTGCCAGAGGATTTACTCTAATATTTAAGGCATAAAAGCCAAACTTATCACAGAATGATGCAACTATTAATCTGCTTCAAATTTCAAAATTCAGTTACTTCCATAACAGGAGGGAAAAAAAAAACAACAAAAAATATCATATCAAATTCTGAAGTCTAAGACGAATTTCTGTCAATCGAAGAATATACCTCTCTATTCAATACAATCTCAACTTTTGATAATTAACAAACAATTTGACCTTCAAATGCACTTCATGTATAATATGTTAGTTTGTGAGAGGCATTATAGATATGTTTTGTTTCTAGCCCCCCAAATATTACACAATTAAAACAACTAGTTTATCTCCATTAGTAAGATGGTACGGCATCAGTAAGTGACCTATAAATTTTTTTAAAAAGCAAAATCAAATACAAACAAAAACATCTTTAAGTTACTTAAAAAAGACAAAGGTTTTTTTTTTTTTATATGAATTGAGTAACTTCAACAGACTTTCAAGATAACTTCCACCTAATAATTCTAGGGCCTGATCTTTGCAGAAGAGTAAAGGTACTCAAGAAATAGAACTAGTTGTTCCCCATATTCACAGTATTAGTTTCTTACCATCTAGCTCTTATTTATCCTGAGAAATGCTTTTTGTATGCTTAACCTTGTTCTAGTCAGCATGGAAGTATGACAAGATGCAAGTGAAACAAAGTTCTGAAAGTATCAAAGAGTGTTAAGACTTCAGTGTTCACTGCTCACATAATAAACCTTAACCACAAGGTAGACATGCTATAAATAAGATGAAATTCATTTCTTTGAAATTCATACACATGTACACTGGGATCAAAATTTAAGTGACAGCTAGCTGATTGCTAAAGAACATTTTTAATTTTGAGCTCTACAGTGACCAATGCATCATGGATCTAACTTTACAGCTCATTTAAATCTCCCCTACAAAGATACTGTGTTTTAATATGATCATAAATATAATCTTAATGAGGAAAAATGACAGTAATAAAGGTATTCATGTTTTCAGTTTTCCGAGCAATATTTTCCCCACTGGTTTATATAAGGTGTAACGTAGGTAGATCTTCAAGCCAATGAGAAATATAAGCAATATATGGGGAGATGTGTTCTACAGAATGAAGAACAAGAAAAATTCTGATGAGCTGGAGGGAGATACATTGTAAATCTGAAGGCTAACACAGTATCCGTAAATACTGACTCACTCACCTTCTAATTGCCCATCTCCTGCAGTCACAGTTTTCTGACCAACTTCTTTTTGAGAATCCTGTTGCATGTTTTCTCTTTGTTGTTTGGTTTGTTGCATAGTGTGGGTCTTCCAGAGTTTGCGGAGTTCCTCAACTTCTGTCTCTGAGTCTTGAGTTCGCTCTCTTACTACTTTTCCTTTGCTAGTTGTCTCTCTCTTTTGAGAGTCTGTGGTATCTTCACAATGCGGACATTCCTCTCTCGTCTTACTCTCTCCTTCTGCTTCTTTTCCTAATGAGGAATATTGATCGTTGCCCACTTCTGCCTCTTTGTCATGCTCTTCACTACCATGTGATCCTTGCAAAGACTGCTGGACGACATCTGCAATATTTTCACTAGGTTCTTGTCCCCCCTTTATAGACATTTCAGCACTTTCTGAACCTAAGCTGTGGGTACCAAACTGTTTATCATTTACAACCATTTCGGCACTGGGTTTTAAGTCACTGGCAGCTTCATTTGAGTCTGAAATGATTGTTAAACATTCAGCACTAGTCTGGTTTATTGTTTGGACAGATTCTGATGATGCTCCAGAAGATTTGTCTTGTCGAAGCTCATCTGAGGAAACATGCTCCTCACGTATTGGAGAGAGTTCTGATTCTGTGAAGACATCTTCTGAAAGAGACTCCTCTGTGCTCCTTGGGGCAGTACTAGCACTGTCATTGCCTGTATCCCGAATCCTGGAATCCATTTCATCTGTATTGCTCTTTGCAGCTTTCTTGGAATGGCACAGTTCCCTTACAGACAGCTGTTCTACATCTCTGTTGAGCAAATAAGAATGTTGTTACAGCAGGTGCCTTTTACATCGAGCTCTTTTCTTTAGTAAGTTTTGTCTAACGCTGAAAAAATTTAAAGGTGCTCTTAAAGCAAACAAACAAAAAACCCAACAAACTAAAAAAACTCCAGAGCATCAGTAATAAGAAACAAGCATAAAATATGTTCTTGTAACAGTAAGCTTATAGCAGACCTTTTGCCAGCATGACATAGATAGGACTTCTCAACTTCATGACATTACTTTTGTAAGGAGAAGCTCTCCTTGGAAACCAACAAGATTGTTTGAGATGCTTAAAGTGTAAATATAGAATGGAAAAAACAACAAAAAACTACACACAACCATAATCTCTAAAGGTAGAAATCTTCCACAATCTTTTAAGTTTTGTCTACCAAAGAGGGCAGTACAATTGTATGGATCTGTCCCACTATTATGAAATGAACACCTAGCTCACTGGTAAGAAATGAATGGCAGAAATCATCTGGTCGAACCTTAACTATCTAAGCTAGTCAATGCAGAACAACAGGAACCATCAAGGTAGATCTTACCATTCTGCCCATGGGAAATACCTAACAGTGATTAGTGTCTTCACCAGTCAGGTACCTAACTTTGAGGATACCACTGTTAGGCAAAATAAATCCCAAACTACTTGGTACAACTGAACAATTTACAGAGCAGACATCAAATGTTGATAAATAGTGTAAGAAAGAAAAAAGCAAGCATAAAAGAACTTATTTTCCCCAAAGGAAATAATCTTATTTAAACCTGCCTTTCAAAATAAGCTAACCAGTAATTCTATGAGTTTTAAAAGAGGACTACAAGGGGACTGTGAACATGCTCAACTGTATCTACAGGACTCAAGCTTTTCCACTGTTGTCAAAAAAACTGAACAGTACACAACCTCCATAAATTTCTCATGTTTAAACATACGTTTGACTAGAGTTCTCAATGCTAACTCCCTTGCTACTGCAAGCACATTACATCTTCCATTACCTAGTATCAAATGCTTTTAAGAAGCTTGTACCTTAATCGCTCATCTTGAAGAAGGATAAATCCACTCCACATGTCAACAAAACTTTTTATTCAGTTAGGTCATATTACTGACATTACTGAGAGCGCTAAAATTGAGGATGTTTGCAAAGCAAATGCACCCTCTTACCCAAGCGTTAACATGAAGCTGATGTTAAGCTTGTGCTGATGTAGTAACTTTGCTTACAAAGCATGTGGATTAGACTGGGCTGTTTCCTTAATTTTTCAAGATTATGCTGGTAAGAGGTGCTCTTAGACAAGCACAACCTAAGGTTCATGAAATCTTTAGAACAGCTGTATATTTTCAGATATATTTTTTTTTTCCAGTTTCACCATAGATTGTGGTTTATATATAGAAACTATACAACATGAAATTGCAGCTTTAAGAACCAAAGAATCCATTGGGTTTGTGATCAATTTTCATTATATCAATAATCTTATTTTCAGTATTCAGATTGTTTTTCCAAGTTTAAACAGGTTTGAAAGCTGGCTAAATTGGGAGAGGAAAAGAGGGTTAATTATAACAGTGGAATATTTAGAAAAAAGTAATAGTGGGAAAACATGATTTAAGTCTCAAATACCTTGAGACACACAGGTCTTGTCAGATCTACCTGTAGCTGTTGGGAGTTCTGGTTACAGCCTTCGAAATTTGAATTTTATTTTCCCTAAAATTTATAAACGTCTCAAATTTTTATGAGGTTAAGGCATAAGAGTGCTGGGACTGAAGAAAACGCTAGAAGTTAGTGTTCTATTTAATAGTTTATAAAGTTGACAAGAAAGATAAATCAGATCGGACATACAGGGCAGTGAATGCACAGTGTGACCTTTCATTATTAGACATGTTTTCATTCCACATGCATTTATATTATAAACAAAACAAAACAGAAAATGTGTGTGCTACAAGAGCACAAAAATCAATGGGGCATGGAAGGTAAACTTGTGAGTCACCATTGAGTCATTAAGAAACTAAACATGCTAGGAAAAAGACTTCTTTTGCAACTGCAATATTATGATTCAAACAGGTAGATTAAAAAGAGTAATCTAATTTTCATAACCTCATTACTTGCTCTATACATCAATTGAAGTAGGAACTACGAGCAACTTTTTAAAACTCAATCTGGAAAATAAACTTCCAGAAAGCAATCATGCTGAAGGCATCGTCATACTAAATCAAAAGCCCCAAAAGTACTACTATAGTAATACATACATGAGTTGCTCTTTCAAGAAACACATGACTTCAGGCAGCAAACAAGACCATGCCAAGATACCAGTTTACTACCAAGTCTCTGCTGAAACTGAGCTTAAAAATGGTACAAGACAAGTTATTTCTTCTGGGTATCCAGATACGCAAGATTATCAAAAAAAGATGTGCTTAGCATACTACCTGTAAGAACTGTAAAAGGGCATTTTTCAAAGTTGCTGAGAATCTTTATACCTTACTGAAAATGGTTACATTTTTTAGAGTTACACATCAGGGAAACAGCTTTACTCTCTCATACATAAAGACAACTCTACCTTGGTTAAAGGAGTCCACTTCCCTGCAGTTAGATGATCAAGGTAGTCTGTAAAAGTTCGTGCTTTATGGGCTGTGATAGGCAAAGGTGGCATAATTTTTTTATTGTTTTTTAAATCCTTTTTGGCTTTAATGTTAGAATACATCCTATTTCTGAGGACAGTATAAAAATTAGGCAACAGACAGAATGGAACAAAGATTTTTCATAATGCTGTTTAAAGACAGTTTTAAGTGCTGAACACCAGCAATTAAAGCTCACCGATCCAAAGTCACTCTGCTCATGCCAAACAAGGCTATACCCAAAGGCGAATATGCAGTTCCTCCCCGAGCCAAAGAGGGAAAAAATATACTCCTAATGCCATAAAAATATACACAAGCCTCAAAATTAGTCTTACAATCATTTATCAGAGCAAAAAGAGGGTATGTGAAGCTAGTTTGAGAAGTGGAAAGTGGTAAACAATAAAGATTTGCACCTTTTCTATTCTGTACATCAGCTGTTAAATTACCGAAGAATCAAACGCATCTGTTACTGTTTTCATAGTGGGGAAGGGGCAGAGGAAGTGATGTGGTACCTCTTGTTATACACTGATTTTTAAAAGAGACTATTGGAGGAAATTAGAATCCATGCATATAGAAGAGGATATATTCTATATAGCATACAGAACGTGAGAACTTAAGGTAAAGCAAGCTTTCTCAAGGGTCCTTCCAAGCCAATCTTTGATGCTGCTCTTAAAAAGGAAAACAGAAGAAAATATGGTTTTGCTAATTTTGTATGGTCAGCAATATGGCTACAGTTCATATTTACTCAAAGCTTTATAAATATTATTCTATCTTACATGATTAATGAATCCTTAATTTTGCTGTCCACAATTTCCTTATACAGAGCAGCTGACGTCACTTCTTCCATTGGACACATGATGCCATACTCTTCACAGCCATTCT
>NW_008794775.1:277441-277692 GCF_000699145.1 Aptenodytes forsteri | reverse complement strand
TTAATAGAGACTATTGGAGGAAATTAGAATCCATGCATATAGAAGAGGATATATTCTATATAGCATACAGAACGTGAGAACTTAAGGTAAAGCAAGCTTTCTCAAGGGTCCTTCCAAGCCAATCTTTGATGCTGCTCTTAAAAAGAAAACAGAAGAAAATATGGTTTTGCTAATTTTGTATGGTCAGCAATATGGCTAAGTTCATATTTTACTCAAAGCTTTATAAATATTATTCTATTTTACATGATTAA
>NW_008794775.1:241521-277141 GCF_000699145.1 Aptenodytes forsteri | reverse complement strand
AGCGAGAACTTGTTTCTATCCTCCCCCCAGCCGTTCTCTTGGACCAGAGGATCCATTTTATGAGGATCAAACATTATATTATTTGGCGTCACTAGCAGCACACCATTGACTGTACCCTAAAATGAGAGGGAAAAGAAGTGGTAAATTTTCTCCTTCATATTTCAGCTCCATTTTTTGTAGGAAAAAAAAGTGTTTTCTAATTTGTTTTTAAAAATCTTTATTTAAGCAACTTTATACAGTTTCTTGTGTTTTGCAGTCATCCAGAAACATAACCATTTTTCTGGGGAAGCAAATTTATGCCACCTATTTTCCCCAAAAGAAAACAGTTTTGTTCTTCACAACTACTTAATAGCTGAGTTGAGTAAAAGAAGAGAAACCCTTGCACCCTAAAGGATAGGCTAGGCAGCTTCTCTGAGGTACATATACATCCCTCCCAGATAACCACAGAGCTTATTGCTAGTTTTGCAAGAAACTTCAAGCATTGTCTAAAACCTGACAGCCACCTATTTTCCCCAAAAGAAAACAGTTTTGTTCTTCACAACTACTTAATAGCTGAGTTGAGTAAAAGAAGAGAAACCCTTGCACCCTAAAGGATAGGCTAGGCAGCTTCTCTGAGGTACATATACATCCCTCCCAGATAACCACAGAGCTTATTGCTAGTTTTGCAAGAAACTTCAAGCATTGTCTAAAACCTGACTCTTAACTCTTCCCACTTTCTACTATTTAATTAAAGAACAAAACCAAGAAACTGTCATTTATCTTCATTTTCTTTACACAAAAGTACACTATACACAGCAGTATCCAATACATGTCAATTTAACTTAATGGACTTGTTGACTGGTTGGACAAATTCATTTATAGAATGAAACTAGATTAAAAATATTAAAGATTTTTAAAGATGCAACTGCATCAAGAAGAAGCTTTGGATGGATTTAATCACAATCATACTGCTGCAGTACACAAATACAAGTAGATTTTAAACTTCATGTCTGAACCCCCCCCCCGTGGAACCCCCCCCCCCCACGTTTAAAAAAAAGTTTAAAAAAAACCACCCATGTTTGGAAAAAACCCACCATGTTGGGGGGGGGGGGAATCAAAGAAAGTTGATACTCATACTATGAGCTGTAGGGTTCTTACACAATACAGGTACCAAGCTAAATTACAGTACATTGAACTTTTTTTTTTAGCATTAGAAACATGCAAACACCACCACCAGTTGCCTGCTAAGGAAATTCATTAAACTGTTAGAATGGTAAAGTTTAAGCTTAAACTATGAACTTGAGGAAATGCAGCTTTACGCAGGATGATAGCGATCCTTCAGTTACAGATCTTTAATTCAAGGGATTTTACAAATTTAGAAAGACATTCAAAACTTTTGTTCAAGAATCATAAAAGAGTTGCTTCATGTGCTGCTGAAGCTTATCAGGAACTGAATAAATATCCAGCTCACTGATAAACTATTCACAGTGATTACAAACTTTGTGTATTGGGGGGGATTGTTTGTTTTCAGTTTTGTTTTAAGACGACACATCAGCACAGCATGAAATACAACTACATTCCTTCCCATTTCCAGAAATTTGTTCCCAGCACTGTGATGGTTGATGACCTTCACAGCAGAAAAACAAAGATGCCATATAGTGAGCAGAAAATTACAAGTTATAGAAAACAAACCAAAAATAGTATTAAAAGCCTACAGCAACGACCAATGGTATCACTATTATGGAAAAATGAAAACAGTCTCAAAAGCAGCTCAAGCATTTGTACTTAAGTCCTCTTAGTCGTTCAGTGACTAGTCAGGTTTTATATGTGCTTTTTAGAGTACAAAGCATATGCTAGAGACTTTAAAGTCAGCAGAACGTATTTACATAATTCTAAGGTGTTTAAGACACTGAAACAAAACTGTCACTGGTATTTCTTTCCCAGCACTGTATTGTGGAGATACACTTTCAAGGTGCAAAAAGGAACTCCAAGAGGATGACTGTCAACAGAAGTTTACATTTGGTTATATCCACTGTAGTCTAGAAAATAAATTTAACATTACTGCAAAAGTCAATGAGTCTACTCAGAAGAACAATTGCTTCTCTTGAAACAAATACTGCTTCTGTAAATTCAGTACATAATGCAAAAAGCAGTACCAGTCTAAATCTGAGCTCTTTCATTAATGACCACACATGAAAGTGGAATTTTATTAATATTCTCCAGATCTGACCCAGAAAAGTCAGGGCCATAGCCTTGATGGCAGTTGGATGAGATGATCATTGTAGGTCCCTTCCAACTGAAATATTCTATTCTATTCTTTTATTGCCCACATGTTGCATGTGAATCTTCAGAACAGTCAGGCTGAGAGAGAAAAAAAAAAAGGTTGTATGACTGCTCTAGCTGAAGGATTTAAATGTTCAACACCAACTTCTAAAATGATGTATTGCTCAGTAGAAGCAATCAGTAATCAAGTTCAGTGGAGAACTCTTCATTTCAGACTAAGATTCTGTCTTCACTTGTTCACTATTTCATGAACAAATGATCCTTCCTTGATAAATTAAGTACACAGGAAGTCTAAAGCTTTTGAAGCTGCGGAGGACTTTAGGCAATGAAAGGAGATGACTTTTTTTTAATCAAGGGATGAGCTGTCACAACTGACATATCACCATGTCAACAAGGTCCCTGGTTTTATTAACAAACAAAATCCAATGCTTTATCTGTGCTCTCAAAAGCAAGTTAAAAGGCTGCTTCATCTAGGAGTCCAGGTCAAAAATTGATTAAAGAATATTTTATTGCAAAATAAGTTAAAAGTTTCGTAAGTCAATTTTCTATTGCTTATCCGAACACTAGAGCCACAACATTAGAATAACGTGTATGAAGAACCAGTTGCACATCTTCTCATTTGTTACCTTGCTTCAGCTTCAATTTTAGCAGTTCAGGAAACACCAACTTACCCCTCCAAAAACCCACAGGCCAGGCTTGTCAGTATCTTAAAGAAACGTCATCATATCCAGGACAAAAGTCTGTTTCCAGGGCAAATTTGAATGTGTTTAAAGAAATTGTATAGTACCTTGTGGTGTTTAGTCTCAGGCACTGAGGAACAGTAGATACAATCTTTCTGCAGGCAAACATTCAGCCAAAGAAGTGTGCAAGACTACTGACTATGTAAGGAAAACAAGTTTAAGAGACTTTCTGTTGTAAATGGAAGTTTCCTAGAAGAGTCTGACAATGGCCTATCTGATGGTAGAGAAACCCCAAACCTGTACATCAAGCAGTCATCCTTGACACATATGGAAGATTCTAAAGCCTACCTCTGCAGCCTCAACAAGACACAGCTAGAAACCTAAAAGCTTGCTTATCTTAGTCTTAGAAAAAACCCTCAAAACCAATAGGTAAATACTCAGCATAAAAATTAATCTGAAAGTATAATTCCATTTAAGATTTATTACACTGATAGAGAAATAGAGAATTAAACCTTTGGAACTATCAGGCTTTTATGCGTACTTGACTAAGAAGCTGATCAAACACTTCACTTGCAGTGACTATAAGCAGTTGAAAGATTGTACAGGTATCTTGAAAACGCTGGCTTTACAGCACCTCAACAAGAGATGACCTATTTCATTGTTATCTATTTAAAAGATGACAGGAGACAGACCAATGCAACATTTCTGGCTCAAGTTTTTTGATACGGTCCACAGTTACTACATGAACACTACTCTAGAGAAGAATTGCTGCCCCAAATTTACGGGCTAGAAATGAGATTCTTAATAATACGCTAAACATCATTAATATTTGTCATTTTTTATTATTACTACCAAGGATCACCAAATATTAACCTAGGTAGCTAGGTAAAGCTCAGGTAACAGCCAGATAGAGAAACATTTTGTTTGGTCCCAAGTTTTAATTATTCTTATTCAGATACGCCAGTGTTTCTGCCACTTTCTCTAACAATTTCTGTGACTCTTTCATAAGACAAATAGCTTCTGTCTTTCCCACCTTCTAACTTGTTTGCAGGAGAAATTGGGCAATGGCATGCACACTACAAACTCCTACGTGACTCCAGTATACCGCAGAGTTTGCTGTAATCTCCTAATTTTCTAGTCCTGGGGGAAAAAAGAAAAAAAAAAAAGAGGAGAAAGTCTATAAGCAGCTCAATCATTGATAGAGGACCGTGGAAACAGTTTTTTAGGACATCCTCCACCAAATAGCCAGTGACTTGTTTCTCTTGGACCATACTTCTAACTAGTTGTTGAGGAAAAAAGTATCAAAAACTCCGTCAACGAAACTGAAGTAAAAATTAGACTCTGCATATAGCTACTAAGTAGTTCAACATGATACTGTTACAGGAAGTTCTGGTTCTTGAAGAAAACTCCCCAAAACAACACTTGTAGAAGCCAAGTTTCCTGTATGTAAGACAGATTCTAAAGACATGAAGTAAATTTCTATTCAGGTGATGTTCAGATTTAACAGCCTCAATCATAGAATAGTTTGGGTTGGAAGGGACCTTTAAAGGTCATCTAGTCTAACGCCCAGGAGAATGCTGAGACACTTTATTACTGAAAACCATGTGGACATACTAGGTTATTAAAAATAGATCCCTTTAGTCTTAAAGTTGGTCCAGAAAATATTAATCCAGGTAAGCAAAAACATGCACACTGAGAGTAGATTAAACTGCACCTGCATGCAGATAATCAACTCTGAATTGGTTTTAACTTCTTTCCATTAAAGTTCCTTAAACCTCAGGAAGTGGGAGCTCTAAATACTATACAACATCTGAGATAGAAATTTGAATGATCATGATAAAGGGAGGATTAGAGCCAAACTTTGACATTGGTGAGCCCAAACATTAAGATTAGGCAGTTCAGTAAAACACACTTTTAAGAAGGTTTGAGAGGACTTCTGACAAGCAGTTTTCAAACAGAAGTTACCTCTAAATAATTCCATTATATTCCTGAACACACAAGATAGAACAAAAACTGTAATTCACAATTTATGAAGCTTTTATCATGAAGATACAATTTAGTTTTAGTCTTTTGTTTCTTGTAGAAGTCTTGAATCTCAGTGTCCTCCTTGTCACTTCATTAACAACGTGTTTGTGCTTTTTGTTCCTGTATTGCCAGGTTGGGGTTTTTTGTTTGGGTTTTTTTTAAGCCTTAGTATTAGTAATTTTCCTTTACCTACTACTTTTCAAAACAAGGCAAGTAAACTAGCAAGCATAAGAAAGAACAAAGTATTTCAGAGCTCCTCTATTAGTTTCAGTTTCAATCAAGCAGACTGTTTAAGATACCTAGAAATGAGCCTCCAACGAACAGTGCAAAGAACAAAAAGCCAGAACAGCATACTTTTCTACAAAAGCAGCAAACAGTGTGGCTGCAAGAAAGGGCATGCCTACATGCACAATAAACAGTGAGTTAAGGTGTGACTCTGGAGCACACTCGTTACTCTACCCTGATTTACTGTCTGATCAGGATGTGGCATATTCACACCACCCTGTTTCTAACTGTGCCCAACTCTCTGCTTCTAACAGTAGCCATAACCAGGTAACGGAGAGCAAATATTATAACAGAGCAAGTGTTTCCAGGCTCCAGCCACTGCATCGCAGAGAATTCCTGTGCACTTGTCCAGGAAGTCACAGGAGTGACTAAAACCAACTCCAAACATATACGGAATAACCAGTCTTGAAAAGTGAGAAACGACACAGTCTTACCTTAATGCAAGCCCTTTCGTATATGTGAAATTAAACACATTGAAAAAGAGGCTTTCACTAGATTTTCGTTTACAAGCATCAGTCACAGTGATGACTGAGACTTCACATCTGAAGCCCTATAAAACAGTTAACAACGAGCTTCAAAAAATCACTTCCAGAGTGGGAAGCAGAAGATGAATCTTTCAAGTTTTCTCCAGAAAACCTTTGAACATTTATCATCCTGCATCATCAGGAAATATATGAAGGAGAGGATAAAACAACATGCCAGAGGACATTCCTACCACATGTGACAAAGGCTAAATTACATGCTAAACTTATTAAAACTAGCACTCAAATCTGAGCAAGTTAGCATTTATTTCTCTCCCCACCCACCTCCCCAAGTATGGGCTGATACTGCGGTGGATTATATAATATTCTTTAGAAACAGAATTCTCCTTGAAGCTCTTAGAAAACAGGCTGTAAAGATGCAAGTCAAAGACAGATGCTGTAAACGCTCCTCATAATACTCTGTTGAGGAATTACAGCATGTAAATAATATGCTATACATTTTAACCCTAGATTATATTTTTCCAGTACAGCCAGTTTCTAACAGAGGCTCACAGTTCCCAATTCCTCTGCATCAGAGCACTTAAAACTGAGAAATAATGACTTGTCTAGGATCAACCTGAAAAAAGTCACTTAGGGACAGAATGCAAGGAGTGAAGCAAATTAACTGCAAAGTAGAACAAAGTAACAAAGCTTTTCCAGTACTTGCCTCACCAACTTCTAATACATAACTTTTGCCAATGTACATGTAAAAAGGCTTCAAGTCCAGACATACATAGATCTGTGATCCTTTCCATCAGCAAAAAAAAAAAAAAAAGCAGTTTTAGGAGATTCTTATTAATCTGTTTATCATTAGTGCAACTTACCTGCAAACCTACTGAGCAACACAGAATCAGCAGTATTTGTACATACATACCCAAACTTCAGGTGAAGGAGGTAGTACTACAAGTACTTTTGAGTTTCTTTGCATTCATTCAGCTTGAGTGAAGGCATAATTTTTCATGATTAAAGTGTCTAACAGTCATTTTTCTGTGGGGTGGGAGAGCAATACATTTTGTTTTTTTTCCTAAAGCGTCCTGAGTAAAGTCTTTTGACATCATCTCAGTCCCTAAAACTCCGCGCAAGATTTGTGCACCTGTGAGCTGAATGGAAGTTAATTAAGTGCCACTAACTTGGAGGTGTTTGTGTAATGACAGAGAGAACTGTAACTACTGCTTCAAATTAAAATCAAGATTTCTACCATACTATAGCCAATACAGAAGTGTTTGTTTACAGAATCAGAGGTTAATTCTGCTCACACTATTCTGCTTCAGGAAAATGCAAGTGAAGCCACCCAACTACCTATTTTCTTATAGTTTAAGGCATGTTCTTCCTCACTGTAAGTGAAGAGAATTACTTTTGAGAGATACTAACATAAGGAACAAACAGACCTCATGCTCTCAACACAAGAGAATCATTTAACAGCATGGCTACAGAGAAGTTTGTCACAGGTTAAATCATGTATTAACGGCTTGCATCACGTCTAAGAAACAAGTGGTCTGGGAGTCCAAAGGAAATAGCGAATAAAAAAAAGAATATATTTATATAGACATATATGTATATAAGCTGATCTATCTATCAGTAACTTTTACTGTATGCTTGTGGTTTAAATGTACTTTATTTTTACATCCCATACAGTAAGAGTAAAACCTGAACATTTAAGTACCTTGCCATTAGTGATGTACTTGCAATTAATTTTTAGAAATTTCTCTGTAAATGCTTCCTCCTCTTCAGAGGTGGATGATACCACTCTTGTAGGACGAACACATGCATGTGCTGGTGAAGCAGCCGACTCTTTCCGTTGGACTCTATCTGGATCCTAAAAAGGAATATAAAAAACCCAAAAATCTTAGCAACCTGCCTTTTTCAAGATTAAGAGATTTTTCTGTTGTGCAATTTTTGTTCTTTTTCTTTGACATGAAAGCAAATGTAAAAATAGGGTTCCAAATCCACTGCAGTTTAAAGGACTGCTTTGATCTGACAAGTGTATATAACTAATGAAGCACAGCTTAACCAGCCCATGGTAAGAAATGCAAGTGGGCAAAGATATTCAGAATCAACCTGGGAATAAACAACAAAATAATGATCAGAACTCACACAAGGAAACTATCCAATACACTGTCACACGCAAAATTTGAGCAGAAGTTAGCAGAAAGGATTATTTTCCAACTTTAACAGAAGTCCTATTAAATGTCTTCTGTTATCCTTCCATAATATTATACACTGTGTTGGAAGGTCAGCTCATCCAACCCTGCGTTCAAGGCAGGCCTAAGGCTACATTTAGATCAGGTTGCTCATGGCCTTTCCAGTTGAGTTTAAGTCTTCAAGGCTGGAGATTCCACAGCCTTTCCAAGAAACCTGCTCCAGTGTTTAACCACCATCATTGTGAAAAATATTTTCCTGTTCTTTAACCAGGACCTCTTGTGCAGCAACTTGCAGCTGCTCATCGTTTTACTATGAACCTCTAAAGACCCCAACTCTTCTCCTCCTCCCTCCAACCTGTCTACTAGGTAGTACAACACAGAAATCAGGTTGTCCATTAGTATTTTCTCCTCCAGAATAAAAAAAACCCAGCACTCTCATCCAATCCTTGTGCCTCATATGTTTCCATTCCCTGATAATCTTAATGGCCCCCCCACTGGACTCTCTCCAGCATGTCAACCTTTGTCTTGTACTGGAGGTGCCACAAGTAGACACATCACTGCAAATGCAGCTTCAGAAGCCCCCCAGACAGGGGAATAATAATTTTCCTTAATCTGTTGGTATTCCTCTTTCATCTGCCACCTGGCATGTGATCAGTCTTCACCATCACAAGTGCACATTGTTCAACATGTCCACCAAGACACTAGCCTCAACCTCTCCTTGGCCCTTAGCAGCTTTGCAGAAAAACACTATGTAGCTAGCCAACCCTCACCCCGTACTGCCACATGGGGCTCTTTCTGGCCCAGGCAGGTCTTAGCTGTTGTTGAGGTTTCTGTTACTTCATC
Source organism: Aptenodytes forsteri (assembly GCF_000699145.1). Classification (NCBI taxonomy): domain Eukaryota; kingdom Metazoa; phylum Chordata; class Aves; order Sphenisciformes; family Spheniscidae; genus Aptenodytes; species Aptenodytes forsteri. The sequence goes on along the minus strand of NW_008794775.1, from coordinate 268,384 downwards.
TCTCCAAACTCTTGATGTCCCTCTGGTGAGCAGCCCTCGCCCTTCCTTCCAGTGTATTGACCACTTTCCCTAATTTTTGCTGCCCACCCCTCCCCCAAGCTTGCTGACAGTGCATTCTGTCCTCTGTCCCCCTATTCAGGTCACTGACGGGCAGATTATAAACAATATTAGCCCCAATAGGGACCCTCAAGGATTTGTAACTGTCCACCACAACAGAAAACGACCAACAAAAAAATAACCAACCACACACAAATGCTGAATCACTTTGAGCCCAAAGATCCTGCCAATTTTTCCAGCCCATTTTATAGTCCCTCCACTCAGTTCACATTTCCCCAGTATTGTAACAAGGCTGCTTTGGGACGGTGTCAGGGGCCTGGCTATAGTCAAGGTAAGTAACATGCACTGCTCTTCCCTTATCTGCTGAGCCAGTCATCTTATCACAGAAAGCAATCACTTTGGTCAGGTATGATATATGCTTTGACAATTTACTCTGGCTGTTCCCAACCATCTTTGTCTTTCACATGCCTGGATATAACTTCCAGAGGATTTCCTTCATGATCTTCATGGGCAGGAGTTATCTATCTTGCTGTCTAACAGCACATCCAAGAAAGTAGTGAACATGGAACCCTACCAGGGACAGGACAGACAGTGAAAAATTGTTTTCAAATAGAAGCTACACGTATAGTAGACAGACAGTACCAAAGTCTATTTTATAGTCACAGCAACCCTGTTTTGGAGCTTAATCAACATTTAAAGGCTTCCGTTTCATACATAATCGCTATTTTTAGTTACTAATAAAATATTACTATTTATAAAAACTGAACTTCTACATTCCCTTTGGTTTTCTGCTTTTCTGTTCAGTTCTATTCGCTAGTACAGATTGCAGCTAAATCCCTTTAATCATACCCAGGAACATCATGCACAATTGTATTCAATTCATCATCTCTCTGGCACTACTTTAGCCTTTGCCTGCATCTTTCAATTTTAGTTAGAAAGCAAACAAAAAAACCAAAACAACTGATAGAATACTGAACTGAATTTTGCTGAAAAAGCTAATGAAGTTATAATTTAAAAGCAAACTTCCTGGAGACGAGTTCTCCTTCTATATATGCCTTTCTCCTAAAAATTATGTGGTCACCTTTGTGACTGCATATAACTTAGCAAGTGACTGCAAGAGTCCCCAGCTGATATCCAAGTCCACTGTGAATAAGCCAGCTATTTCTCGTTCATATTGCTACGTGACACAGAAGCAGGAATAATACTGGTGACAGACTTTCAAATTTAATGACAATACCCTTGTCACTACATATTATTTTGAAGTGGATTTTAAGTTTTATAGGTAGTAAAGCTTATTGGATCTTCTCAAATACTTGCATCTGACAGCTGAATAAAGAAACCCTTCACAAAACCCAGCAGCATAAGAAAGGCTTAAAAATCTAAGCTGAGTTCTTACATAAACACTGACACTAACAAACTTATTGAAATACACACTGAAATCTTAGCTTAAGTGTAGCAACATAAAAAACTTAACAGGGTTATGCAGGTCTTGTATTAACCACATGCTGGTTTGTATTTAGCCACATGGTTGTGGTAAGTTACTCCAATGTTTGATAAAACAGAAACAAAAGAACAAAGCACATCATAGTTTATATTTTGCTTCAACAGAGGTTCAGATATTGGTTAATCATCCTATTCAATTTCTAGCAAGAACACATTGATTTCAATGACCATAGCACAGAGGGAAGACCCCTTTACATTATACAGGCAGAGTATCATACCCTCTTTACCTTGAAATGTGCTTAAACTGCAGATCTAGAATAAAAACTGGAGGAGAGTCAAAGACGACAGACATCAATACAGAGCATTAGAGAACGTATGCTAGTATTTCTCTTGTTCATAAGGATAGCAATCAGCAAAGAGAAAAGAGAAACATGGAAAACAGGTGCTATGATGAAGAACAAAACTCTCCAGCCTTAACTGCTCAAATAGAAGTTGAGTGCTTTTTGTGTTGCTGGAGAGACTGTTTAAAAAACAGAACCAAACACAGACACACACAGAGTCCACACTGACAAGTGCAAGTGATTTCTGTTCTTTGCTTTGTTTTGACAAACCGTATCTAGGAACATCCCTTCCCCCCTTACATGTACTTCGAAAGACCTCAGAAACAAAATTCCATAAACACTTTATTATATATTGCCACATTGCTCACTTGTTTGACTTTCCCTGAAACTTTTAAGAACTGCTCGTAGTGATCCATGCCATGTAATGAGATGCACAAAATAGTTCTGCAACAATACAGTTAAGTGTCAGTTAAATGACATTTAACACTCAAATTGTTGCCAACATCAATACACTAAACAAAATAACCTTTTGCATAAGAGGACTTTAACTTTTGAAGTATTTTAATCTACTTTGTTTCTTCTACACTTTCAAGCTTTTATCTCTGCTATGTGCATATAGTCAATAAAAAAGTTTCAAAAAAGTTACGGGTATGGTTAAACTGTTAAGCCTCTTTATCTACTATATGCAAACAAGCATATACAAAAGCAAGAATAAGGATCTAGCGCACTGTAGGAAGAGCTCTGATTTGTAGTAGTAAAACTAACAATTTTCCCTTGAGTAACTTTCCACAACATATGTTATATGGGTAGGCCTATCCTAACATTTACAGTAGTTCTGAGACTGATATAGACGAATGTACTCTTGCAGACTAGTCTATTTACTGTGCTACACCACCTTCAGTTTAACATAAAAGAAATTATTCAGTACAAATGACAGCAGACACCTCACGAGAACAGGCATACTATGTCAGAGTAAAGGTATAACAGCAAAACCAAATAGTAATTTTCAGTAGAAGAGTCATCGCAGCCTTTGTAATGCAGCTTGGGAACCTATTCAGCTGTGCTGGTTTTGGCTGGGGTAGAGTTAATTTTCTTCATAGTAGCTAGTATGGGGCTATGTTTTGGGTATTTGCTGGAAACAGTGTTGGTAATACAGGGATGTTTTAGTTATTGCTGAGCAGTGCTTACACAGAGTCAAGGCCTTTTCTCCTTCTCACATCACCGCACAAGCGAGGAGGCTGGGGGTGCACAAGAAGATGGAAGGGGACACAGCTGGGACAGCTGACCCCAACTGACCAAAGGGTAATCCATACCCATATGATGTCATGCTCAGCTTATAAAACTGGGGGAAGAAGAAGGAAGGTTGGGGGAAATTTGGAGTTACAGCGTTTTGTCTTCCCAAGTAACCGTTACGCGTGATGGAGCCCTGCTTTCCTGGAGATGGCTGAACACCTCCCCGCCGATGTTTTCTCACTTTTACTCTTCTGATTCTCTCCCCCATCCTGCTGGGGGGGAGTGAGCAAGTGGCTGTGTGGTACTTAGTTGCCGGCTGGGGTTAAACCACAACATCAGCAACAAAGCAATACCTTTATATTTAAACTTCTCTGGACTAAGTCATGCAAGCAAATAAATAAAGAAATGCTTAAAGTCTCAAACGTTCCTAAATTTGAGCACACAGAATCCTGGAGTAGACATTTGACAGCTTGAGTGAGCACTATCAAGAAGTACTATTGAGAAAATTTGTAATTTGAGAGAAAAGATAATAGTAACTGGGAAAAGAATAGTAGTGACATATTAAGAAACATCTGAATAAGGTCATAATTGTATAAATTACAGAGAAGCTCAGGCTCCGATACTGCATCTTCCTGGCTGGAGTTCTCCCCATGGAATTCTGTTGACAGCAAACCAACGTTCCTGGAAAGACATGCTTTTTACAAAGCTAGCTCCTAGCCAAAATCTACGTTCAAGCTGAATTACAGAGCAGCTTTGATGGCTAAACAATTTTAGTATTTGAAAGTCTACAACGGTAGAACTACTGAGTAGAAGTCAGCTATAATCAACTCTGTATTAGCCCTTCACTGAAACAGACTTTTTTTTTTCTTTACTTCGTTTTGCTAAATGAAACCAGAGAACCTCCTCCCACACCTCTACAGAGAGCGGGGGGAGCCCTCACCTTTTAGGTACTTGAGTATTCTTGCCAATGTATCATTGTCACAAAAACTATCAATCAGATTAGAGACAAATGTTTAACTAGTCCTGAAAGGTAACAAATACAGAAATGCAACAGGAACTAGTATTTAAGATAACAGTGTGCAAGGATAGTATTTTGCCACAAATAACTTGCCTTCAAATCAGTTTTCACATGGAAAACTGTCATTTACAAAGATTAAAAGCTTGTATTTACTTTAAAAAGTAAAGTACTATTTTACTTTTCAACTTCAAGTGTTGTAAGTACTTTCTCCTCAAAATGAAAGGATAGTTTAAGAAGAAAGCATAGCATGTGTAACATTTATCTTGTAAGGGAAGATTAATTTCAAGGACAAGAGGTATACCTACATTTACTGTAGCCTTGTCAAGTTCTGCTTCGGAAGATGTAGGTGATAGGGGACTTATAGGACTTAGAGAGGGGGAGCTGTCCACACTAGAAATGTAGTCTGGGTCAGGAACATACAAAATCTATAAAGAAGATATAATGTAGTTAGAAGTTATGCTTTCAGGTTTACTTTAGATTTCCCACTACTTCAGCTATATTTGCTATGCTTTCTCAAAATCTGCTATACAAAATCATTCCTGCTCCCGTTAATTTTAACAGAAATTATGAATTGAGGGAATAAACAATACCACACAAAGTACTTCTTAATTTTAGTTTTTAAAGTTTTTAAATGCTATCTTGAGGTAAGACTGATCTTTAGTCATAATAATTGAGGAAAAAGTTCAGATAGAAAGCATTAGAAGTATAGAGCATGCCAGAAACACACGATACAGTGTCCAAGGAAGACCTGCCCAATTATTTCTCTTGCTATGACTCCACTATTTGAGCAACCAAGAAACAGTCTGGGGAACAAGTTCATAGACATAGCTCTTAGCACTGAATGTTTAAAAAAAAAAAAAATCAACTGAAGTTATTCACACCTTAAATACATTATTTTGGCCACCACAAGCATTCAAGCTACCTAGGCAAAGTTTTGCAATAATCAGAAATAAACAGAGGGCTTTTTTTTTTTCTCTCCTTCTTCAAACAAAGGGCTAATACCATAGCTGACTTATCACTTGTTTCCAGGCCTGGCTTTCAAAGAGAAGTGAAGAGTGAAGGCAAAAAAAGGGAAAGAAAAAGATGTAAGCAATAGTGACCTATAAGAAGTGAATGATAGTTTCTATACTGCCAGTAAAGACAGCAAGTGTTCAGGGTGGAATGGAAACATTATCCAATTTATTAAAATAGAACTGCAGGCAGTAACATGCAGTCAGGAATGTTGTTTGTAAGCTGTACCCTGAATTTGTCGTCTGAGCTAGAGTTGGTAAACAGCCTGCTATATTTTCAAAGTAACAATTTAGCTTGCACCTACTATTAAGTATATTTAGTTTTACAAGTCCCCTGATCTTATTTAGGAGACAGGTAGCTTCGTTACATGTTCTCTTTTTAGGCAGTTATTTAATAGGCACAAGGAATTCACAAACTAGAGTAAATGAAAAAAAGTCTTTTACAAAGCCAATAGGAAAACCCTTAAGAGAAGTACTTGAACACTTTCTCTGGTAGAGATGAGAAATACAGGGAAAAAGGTCTTTGTTGGGTAAGTAATATATATAGTGTAATAGTACCTGTCCAGGAACGACTGCTCTGGAGAAAAGCTTATTTAATTGAACCAGTTCATTGGGTGTTGTATCAAATTTCAAGGCAATACTGTTTAAAGTATCTCTTGATTCCACCTGTATCAATTGGGGAAAAAAAAAGAAAAACAAACCTGTAAGCAGTTAGTTCAAATAGTGGCTTACAAATTTTATCATATGTAGATTTACCAAGATTTTAATGAACTTTAAGTCTTCATATCTTATGATTGCCTCTCCCCCAAAAAAACACAACAAAAACCCCATACCTACCCCCTAAATACTAGTCTATTGCAACCCCATATAAGGACACCTGCCTTCCCACTATGTTTCCAGGTGGCCAGAAGTGTCAGTCATTGCACCAGAACTTCTGGTCTATAAATTCACTGCTGGGTACCACTAGACCAATACACGATTGACTGGTTTCACAGAACCCTTCATCCTCCCTCTTCAACTCCTCTTCTCTGTTCTTCACTTATAGAAAGCTGAAGCAAACTCTATAAAGGCAAACACACTCACTTCCTATTGAAATACGCTTCTGTTAACCTGACTTTCAAGTAAAATCCATCACTGAGATAAAAAGTAAAAATACTGAAGCAAAACAGCTCAACCAGTGTGACAGCAGATGGAGCATAAGCATTTTGAGCGGGTGATTCCCAAGTAAGGAAAGGATTTTTTTCAAGCTCTTATTTTCACCCCCATCTCCCAAAATGTATTCAATATGAACCAACAGAAAAAAGCAAAGGGAAAAAAGTTTTATTCACAGGGAGGATTTCAGAATAAAGAATTCATAGCAAGCATTTAAGAATGGTGAAGATAATATGACAAGGGAGCATACAACCAAAAGAAGTTTACTGCATATTGGCACAGGGCTTCATAAACACTGTACCAGGAAAAATAAATCTTATCAGTTAAGATAAGATGAAGCAATAAAAGCAAAGCTACATTTGTGTTGCTAAATATGGAGCACAGCTAGAAAGATTCCACTGACTCCTGTCTTAAATGTCTTCTCATTTGCCCCCCTTACTACATCTGCAGAAGATATACACCTTCCACACTATATAAATAGTAAGTATTAGACTAATTATTCACAGGTTTAATCTTCCTTCTATTTTCAGGCTATTCACTTAACTTTAAGTTTTCTTGACAATTACAGAAAAAAAATGCTTTCTCTTAAATTCCCTTTTGTTTACTTAATTTTCAAGGGAAAAGTAGGGAAGGGAGAAAAAAGTGAAAGACAAAACCACGTTTTTCTTCATAGCGTATGTTCTACACACAACTGTTTTGAGAAAGCCAGCGGATATCATTAGTTGACTGCAAACCCACCAGGTATCTTCTGCTCTTCACTCACTTCCTTAACAAAAATGTGGGAGCAACATGTCTTGTATGTCTTGTCAACGGTCGCTAGACTTAAAAGGTAGATACCCTTTACTTCTGCTTGAACGATTGAACGGAGGCAGAAAAAAATTGAGGGTAGGGAAGGAAAAGTCTCGGAGCATACATGTTTTAATAGCTTTTCGTACTGCTTGCTCTGAGATTAGACCTTGACCTTACACAGCGACACAGAAAAAGGCAGTGTTTGGAACCTAAAGACTAAACCGCTCTATTTCAGTAGCTGGACTGCAGTGGAGGTAAGTAATAAAGCATACATTGGGCTAGCCTGCTTCCAGCCATACTCTATTATGGACTGTTCCAGTTGAGTTAGTATATTCCATATAACTAATAAGCATTATATGTTTTGCTTTCAGTAGAATGCAACAAGGCACATTTATTCTTTACAGAAGCAGCAAACATTTTGCCAGAGCGGAAGAATATGTATCTACAGGTTATAGTGCTAGTTAACATTGGGTGATTAAATTTAATATTTCAATACATTTCATTTGCATTGCAAGAATAGATGGCAGACAGAGTTCCTACTGGCTGCAAAGCAGAAGTAGTATATAAAAAGTTAAATAATTGCTCCTCAAAATGCATTCCCCACTTAAACATTCCAAAACTTGACACTGAACAGAACACTAGCCCCAAAAGAATTTAGGAAAAGAAACTCTTTCGCTTCAAAGTTATGTCACGTTGGTAAACACACGTTGACAGCACAGGAATAAAAAAAGTGCAACTGACAGATGTAAGAGAAGCAAACTACATCCTTTAAATAGAGAAGTGGGTTGTCCTGCAAGAAAAAGTGCTACAAATATAACATACTTTGAAGTCTGTTATGATTCAACAGATAAAAACAGGGCGTGGTTTGGGATAACATCATAATTAAGGTTCACAAGTAAGAGTTAAAGAATTCCTTTCCATACAGAATTCATTATCATTTTGTAAAGGCGCATTTGTCAGCCTAGATTCACTAAAGAAAAAAAGATAGGTATTGCCAAAGAAATGGCAATTAGCTTTTTTTAGATAAATTCCTAATTCTATTATGACAATTCTCTATATAGGAAGCCATTAAGCTAAACAAAGCAGCAAATCTCTCTCTCTACTGGTATTTCAGGTATGAAAGACTGTATTACAGCACCTCTTAGTAATTCAGTACTGTATGATCACATAGATATGAAAAAAATAAGAATATTCTTGTATGCCACTTTTAATTTGTACTAAAGCAGAAATCAAAACAGGACCCTAACCTGGCCAGGTATGTACTGCTTGTTCCATAGACTATAAAATCAAAGAACAGTAGTGTTTCCATCAGAAGCTCTACATACTGCAGAAGGTTTGCTAAAACAAACTGTAAAGTGATATTCAAAAGCTTTGCCTAATTCAAAAGTTTGCTCTCACAGAAGTGTTGGAAGACAATGGTTAGCTGCTAGGTAGATATTCTTTAGGTATCACTTATGATTGAAATATTTGAGATTTTAGACTAACTTATGATACGATATAAAATAAATTAAAAGCATTCAAATAAAAACCACAAAACTTAAGCCCTTTAAGAGTGCATTCACTCTTTTCAGCCTTCAGAAATAAAACCACCTGATGAGATCTCTTGGCAACTAAAGGGTTTATCTCACAAATCACTAACACAAGAACGGCAAATATCAGCTTCCTTTTCTTATTTGGCTGTAAAGTTTGCACAGATGAATCTCCACACTACGTGAGATTTCAGAGACCAGCACTGATACCTTCTTAAAACAAAGAAACTGTTCATGTAATAAAGGCTTCCTGAAGTACCTCCCTATATTCAAAGGCCTATTTTCCAATTTTGGGCTTTCTACAATTTAAAAAAAAAAAATAGAATCTGAACAGCCAAAAGCTGAAAGAATAATTTTGTGGAAAAGCATAGTTTAAGAACTAACAAAGAAAAAACACATCACCACATACCACAGCCACCCCCCAGCTTTTCCAATCATTTCCCCCCCCATCAATTCAATACTGGAAGACAGGGCAAAAAGTCATTCCTTCTCTCCCAGGAAACAAACTTTCCATACATTATGCATGTAGCTATTTAAATTCTATTCTGCATATTAAGAACTTTATATAAATATTTGGATATTAAAGCACTACGCTGAATCTTCATGGGACAATTTTCCCTTTTGAGAAGAGAGAGGGATGATGAACAGTGATTACATTGTTTCATGATTTTAACAGAATTGCAAGATTTGTTCAAATACAAGTAAACCTCTGAAAAACAACCACCAGATGTGAAAACACTATTTTATTCCCTGAAACAATCTGAAATGGACTTGAGCAGGCCAACTGGTGCTTTGAAATGGTTCAATACGTATCATACATTGGCTTTGCATGATAATTGCATTACCAGTTAATGAAAACATAAAAAGAAAACAAGAATCACTTAGTCAGGACTGCGTTAAACTTAATGCACACAAACTTCTGTTGAAGGAGAGCTTCTTAAAATATAAGTAGCTTTCCTATACTCAGTAGCAAGAGCTTCTAGTCATCAACTCTTATGTAGAGATATGGCACATAAGGCCTTACTACCTAGTTATTTTACCTTATGTAGTCACTTACATATGTATACAAGTAAGTCTAAAATTCTAAGTTAGCTAAAATCAGTTTTTACAGATATGATTAGACACAGGAAGAGCCACACCTTCCATCCTCGTTTTCCAATAAATCCTAAATCAAACACTCTTCAAATCATTGTGTCCCCTTTTGAACAGAGATACATCCCATTACCCCTTTTCCACTTGTGGTGCACTAATTACATACCCATATTTGCCAGTTGTGCTTGTGTGCACCCAGATTAAGCACTGACTATGGTTCAAACTGCCTTCATTTCTGTCAGTTTAACAGCTGGCAAAGTTATTTAAAAACCTTATTTAAACAAATTCTCTTCTGATATTTTAATAAACTTTACTATCATTGCATCTCAACAATTGGAGTTCACTCATTCTTCTGTTAAAAATTATACATTGAATACGTATTAATCAGAGTGCACAAAGAATTATTTAAATTTTTTTTAAGTATTTCAAGACTAGTTGTTCAAGAACCAGAAAACAACAAAACAATGGTTTAAGAGCATTAAAAGGAACTAACAAAATTAAAGGGATGGGAAGACTAGAAGGAGGGGTGAGGACAAAGGGGAGAAGAGGACACAACAACTTTGGTGCTGTACCCAAGCCCTTAGAAATAACAGATTATGACTATATTAACTAATTGTTAATAGGTCTAATTTCTATAATATGCAACATCAGGAAAACGGAACTTGTAAATATCATAAAAGCAACTCCAAAAACCATTTTTAAATTAGACAAAAGATACAACAGGTCAAGTAATATGCCATCATTATGATCTACATCTTCCAAATTCCCCAAAATTGGGAAAAAGACTATGACAGCAGCATGCTCAAAGAAAAGTGACAGTCAGACAAGAACACAATACCCGGTTTTGAAACGGTAGTACAAGGAAAAAAGCAAAAACTGTTAAGTGTGTAGTAGTCTAAACATCATGTAAAGGCTTACAATGACAATAAAACTAGCTGCACCAGAACAGACAACCTTTAGCACTCTCTATCCAAGCTACCCTAGGATTGAAAGCAAAATCCACAGTTCCTTTAGAAAGATATTAGCAGATACTCACCATTTATCTACTCTCAAAATAAACATGTTCAGCAAGTCATTACAACAAGAAATTCCAAGTATTCATGTAGGTTCAAATTCTAGCTAACTTTCACCTGTTTGATGGTCACCACAAAAGCACTTGCCACCCACGGCCCTTGAGCTAAGAAAGGATCAAAAATTCCTCCTTGCTTTACCTTAAGAAGCTGACTTCAGAAGCCGCTGCAGTTTTGTTCTCAGTATACTTATCTAACTGGTTTCTAACTAAAACAAGAGAGTCAAGACCCAGTTTCCGGATGGCACTAAATAACTTGGCACTAAATAACTGGGAAAAGATCACATGCAGGAAGACCAGCAGTTAGACACTGAGGAGTCTGTGTTAAACTTAAAATTCAGTCTTAAGACTCTGGTCTACTATAAACTTATGTGACCTTCATTAACTGATATCAGGCTATTCTCATGATCTGGACAACGCACTCTGTGTGTGTTACAGTGCTGATCTGCTATTTCAGGAGAAAAGCACAGCCTTCAATCCCCAAAGAGTTAAAGAGGAGGGAGTAGGGCAGGAAAGAGAAAGTTTTACAGTGAAGCCTCCAACAGAGATAAACCAGATCATCTGCCTCCATTGCTCACTTGTAACTTTTTTTTTCCAAACAAAAAGTGCTTTGCACTTGAGGAAAAAAAACAACTATCTGTAAATAGCCACAATTATTTCCTTTTTCTCCTCAAGAGGAAGAGGGGTTAGAAGGCTTTTGTTGAAGTCATGCAACTGCTACCATGCTAGTATCATTGGTGATCAGTGGCCAACGCTGTCTGCTTATGCTCCTTTATTTATCTGTAGTTAGCTCTTCTAACACTTGTAGGCAGGCACTGGTTGTGTTTGTACAACATATAACACAAAATATTTCTAACGCAATGGTGATATAACGATGTCAAATAAGCAATGTAAAAATGCTATTTTTACAACATAAAAAGGACTAAAAGTTCTAGCTAGTAACAATAATTCACCTAAACTATCTGCTCTGTTGGTCCTTAGAGCCTGTTCACATGCATCAGCTGAAGGGGAAAACAATTGGCTTGGAGCACCAACTGTGAATTCTGAAATAACAGATAATATCAATTTGCATCTAATCTGTTGACTGACATTCAGAAGAAGAGAAACTATATTAACAAAAAGAAAAAAATCTGTTCACTGACTAATCAATAAGAGTGAAAATAAAACCGGAATTTTCTGTATCTTTTGGAGGCAGTCACTGAAAGTTAACTTAGTGACATTCTTCTAAACCTACTAGCCTGGGTAAGCTTAGGACTTGCTTTCCTCACTTAGTACCACATCTGCTGACATCTTCTCGCTGGTGGTACACACAGAACAGTAGCTCCAAGTTTTCATACTTCGGGAATTTTAGATTAAAATCTTTAACATCAACTGCCTTTATCTTTAAAAAGAAAATATATTTTTTTGTTTATTTGTCCCCAAAGTAATGATTTTCTTTTTTAAAAAAATTGTGGTGGGAAGTGTATTTCGCCTTAAAAACCCATAGTTTGCATCAGTGAGATTCTATCTCACTCTGAACTTCAGGAATACAAATAGGCCCTTCCCTCTTAAAACCACGTAGCCACTGGAAAAACTAACACATTAAATTATTATTAAAACAACAAGCAAAAAAACTCCACTAACTTTTCAACAATACTGGGTGGGGTGGGGAGCCCGGTTTCTGCTTTCGTCCTACTAATCCTCAAAGCAGCAACACATGCAGACATATAAATATGTGTGTGTGTGTGTATATATATATGTGTGTGTGCGTGTTGTTGCTTTGAGAGGTAGTAGGATGAAGGCAGAAACCAGGCATAAGTTCATCTCTCCACGGGGTATAAAGTCATAAATAATAACAGTAGCAAATTATCACAATAGTTACCAGGCCTTTCTTATACATATAGTGAACATAACCTTGGTTCTTAAAGGTTAGATCTGTGCATTTTATTAAGATATGTGTGCAGGACATAACCAAAAGCTCTGAAAACTTAAGTTACATCAAGTACTTCACAAGTGAGAGGTACAGCAAGACCAGACAGAATACTGCACTTGTGAAGCTGAAATGCACCGTGTTCCATACACACAACAGGCTCCTTTAGAAGCTGGACTAAGTTTAAAGACAAGAAGTCTTTGATTCTTGCGAATCGTCTTTTTGACTCACAAGGAAATTATACATACTTCAGTATGTATTAAGAAAGTTATTTTAGCAACTAAAACCCCACCTACTGGAACACAAAAACCTGCAGAAGTACATGTCCATGACAACTTCACACAAACATACTAATATAAAAAAGGAAAGCTTGGTGCTTTAGCTTTGCCTGGAATCTTACATGCATGCACATGGTGGCAAGAGACAAGTTAAGGGATTTACTGACTGAAGAGGAACCCCAGTTTTACAGAGTTACACCTGAGCATTTTTTCCAGTTATTTCAGACAAAATGGGGTTAATGTAATACAAACAACAGTCACATTTACTTTACCATTCTTCAGCTGCTAGAACTTAAGCAGAAGAAATTTCTTTTCTGAATTTCAACTTCAAGGAAGTCTTTAGTATAGGCTAGAATGATATTCAATTTCCCAATATAAGCCACACTAATGAAGTGCTTCTCGCTCCAATACACACATCCTCTGTCTCTCTCCAAACGACTATCACAGCCTTCTCAGTAGTTAAGCCATATCACCACTTGGCTTAATGTAACATTAAGAGTTAAGTCTCCCCCATATCTCTTATTCTTGGATAAGAGAACACCAAAAGGTCAAGTAAAGACTTTTTACAAAGAAGTTCTCATTTTCATTTTATCATGTCCGACTTCAAAAGCATTCAAAGATAACTGTGACAGACTTTCCCTATTTTAATGTCAACCCCATAAGCATTATTTAAAGGCTTAATTATATTTTCAGTATATAACACAAGACAGATACTTCTCACTTCAGTTTCCCTTAGTAACCACAAATGTGATAAGCTGACTGCAGTACAGTTTGAGGGTCATTTCAAGAACAGAACAGGCAGAGAAAGGCTCCATTTTCAGATACTGCTGCGGAAACAGATCTGTACAGTAAAAGGTATAGATCTATGAAAATTATTAGGAGAATGCCAGAAGGTCACTATCAAGATATATCAAAATATAGGCCCCCCCCCCCTTCATTCTGTTATTTCTCCTGATGTCAACAGTTTATTTATAATGCTGAAAGCAGGGAACTTGCACAAGATTTTATAATTAATGTTATTTACCATTTCTAACTAGTTACCTAAAAGTGAACTAGTCAACAGATTGATTAGGTTGGGGTTTTTTTAAGAAAAAAAGTAACTTAAAGAAAAAAAGCCAAATTTAAAAAAAGCATTACTCAAGTACTATTAGCTAATTCCAGATTTAATTCCTGTCAAAATAAGGTATCAGATACACAGAATTCTAAGATTAAAGGTAATGCACATTACTGTTTTGCTTATATTTTGTAATAAAACTTTAAGTCTGCACTTGTTATGCAATGACATTCTAACAATAAAGCAGTAACTTACAGAATATTCAATAGTCCCTTTAGGCTTTTGAAAAGACATTCGTCGCCCATCTTTCTTGTCTGGGGTCTTCTTCTGGCCAGTGTCTGAAAAAAATTGAGGCAACGTGCGTGTTAAATTCATTTTCCTCTCTCAGTACTGTCACAGGCTGCTGACTACAGCCCCGTGGGCAGACATCTAATTCACCAGTTACACAGCTTGCTCCCGGTGACTCTGTATAACAGACAACCGGCTGCTAGAATAGGGACTTCATTCCTCTGCAATGCTTTAAGAATTTGACCAATATAAACCACTGATAACTGGGAATCAATTAACTGCATAAGTACTTGCTGCTATCCAGGAAGCTATTAATGAAGGAAGACTAAATAGGAGATTGACCCCATGAGGCAAGCAACATTTAGAATCCTAGAATCATTTAGGTTGGAAAAGACCCTTAAGATCATCAAGTACAACCGTTAATCTAGCACCGCCAAGTCCACCACTAAACCATGTCCCTAAGCACCACAGCTACACGTCTTTTAAATACTTCCAGGGGTGGTGACTCAACCTCTTCCCCGGGCAGCCTGTTCCAATGCTTGACAACCCCCACCTCGCTACAACCTCCTTTCAGGTAGTTGTAGAGAGCGATGAGGTCTCCCCTCAGCCTCCTTTTCTCCAGGCTAAACAGTCCCAGTTCCCTCAGCCGCTCCTCAGAAGACTTGTTCTCCAGACCTCTCACCAGCCTCGTTGCCCTTCTCTGGACACACTCCAGCACCTCAAAGTCTTTCTTGTAGTGAGGAGCCCAAAACTGAACACAGTATTCGAGGTGCGGCCTCACCAGTGCCGACTACAGGGAAGCACATTTCTGGAACTACTGTGTTTAATTGGTTTTATATCATACCCAGTCTGGTTTTGCCTAGAGGGGAGATGATCTAGAGCTCCTGTATATTCAACCTAATCAGTTGGGATATTTTGCCTAAATGCTGTTTGATAAGTAGAGTATTTAATGCTATTTTAATGAAACAAAGAGCATTAGTGTTTAACTTTGCAAATATCCTGTTTGTAGCAAATGCATACAGCCTATGCATAAACAATAAAGATCTTAAATAAATAACACAATTTAGGAACCGTTCTTTTTATTGGGGCACTGTATTTTGACAACCTCCGTTTCGTAAGCCAAATCAACAACAATTTGTACCTGAAGTATACTCTACTTTTTGATACTAATTGGCCTGATATTTATGATAAAGACAATGCAACAGTGTACTTATATGATTCAACAGAAAACATTTAATTCTACATCTCTAGAAGTGTTTTTTTAACATATCCATTTATACACACACATGCATTTTTTGAGATGAATCTGTTAAGAAGTTAGGGCTCTGTCACAAGGCCTCCACCTTCAACAGTTAAATATCTGCTATTAAGGAGCCCAAAATACTTACATGAATGAGATGTTAGGTTTTCATGCTACAATGGGATTAGTTATACTCCCATTTTGATACATTCAAATTTCTGTTACCATAACCGAATATATTTAGTCAAATATTTCAAACCAAATTGAATAGACAAAACAAACCTCACAAAATATATTATTTTAAAATATTTTAGCATGGCTAGATTAAGAATAGAAAACATGCTGTACGTCTATTTAAGCCTCACCTGAGGTACTAAGGAAACTTGCTATAAATTGACAGCAACTTCTGTGCATTACTATTTTTAGTTAGTATCCTGACTGCAACACTGGAAAAGAGACTAGACACATACTTGCATGAATTTCATATATGCTTCCCCCCCCGCCCCATTTCTATGTGGATAGTTGAAACTATCAAGATACGAGAGGGAAAAAAATCCAACACAACATACACAGAAGTTCTGCAGAGTCAAAAAATAAGAAACAAACCACACAAAAGTAAAACCTCAGCAAATACCTCACATTTACTGTATTGGGCATGCTGCAGAGGGCAACAATAAAAATGATTTCTAGCAGCTTCAATGTACGTAACTCTCCTGGGGTCTTCTTTATATAATAAGGAAATAAACATTGGACTAATTCTACTTTTCTTAATATATTGAAAGAAGTCTGAGGGAGAACGTTCCCATAGCTACAAGAGACAAATTGATCTATAGACGGTATTAATTATGGTAAGTTTTTATAGCTATGAATGACAGTCAAGACTTTAAGCCTACTTTTAAAAGCTTTCTAGGAATTCCAAAAATCTAAACACTGTAATTCTGCACCCTACTGTCTTCATTCAATACATTAAAAGGTATTTCTATTAATTGCAGCTTTTAAAAAGTTAACTAAAAGAAACCTTTACTTCTGATTATATTAACAGTTTTTAAAGATGCTACAAATGTCTCTAGGGGAAATTAAGCCAATTTGGTAATGAATAAAATGCACTAGAAGTTTGTGTGTAGACTAGCAGTAGCCAACATGCTCCTCTTCTGGTCAAATAATTTGTTACCAAAGTTTCTACCTGACCTTGCCACACAACAGGTGCCTCCTCAGCAAGCTACTGAAAAACTGCAACAGCTGCTTGACTGTAGCTGTTCCAAGTTTTTCAGCCCATACCAAAGCTTTGCCAGCAGCCTAATCTTTTTCTTTCAACACCAGTCTGGTTCAAATACTCCTAAGCAAAAGTCAAAGGATGCAGCTGAAGAAAGACTGATCTCATCCAGGATCCCATACATGCCTTAATCTATACATGGAGCACTCCTATTGTAGAACAAGCATCTTCTTCCCCTGCCCCACTCCCCCCACTATTAGATAGAAATAAAGCAGCCCATACTACAAATGTATATACACACTTCATTTGTATACAGCCTAATGTTGTTTGTGGGTTGTTTTTTTTTCCCCTAACCCAGATTTAAGTTTCCCTTTTCTTCTTACTAGTTTGTGTATAAGCGTCTAAAGAGCTTGCAGACAGGTACCATTCAGAGGTCAAGTTATCTTCTCCCTTTCCAGTAATTGAACAGTAGAATAAAGTCCTGCACAAATAACCAGTTCTGCTCCTTATGCCAGAAATAAAAAAGGAAAGTTATTTGTTCTTCAGGGCAGAAGGACCTACTGTGCTTTAGATTTCAGAGCACTCTGGTAACTTCAGGAAAGTAAGAGCAACTGGGGGGTAGGGGTGGGGAAGGAAGGTCCCTGTTGGAGGCACCTTGGAGAAAAGCAGATGCCAGGAGAGCTCCTACCACAAATTCCCCAGGAGCTTATAATCTGCAGTTTTTCATATTTTTATCTCATCCCCTCCCATACCTAACACAGTAATTCCTACCCTTGCCATCAGTGCCCACTTTCATTTCTTCCCTCTGTAATAGCTTTATTTCCCCCTCACTATATGGATACAGGATTTAAGTGTTTCATAACCTACTGTGACCTAAGTCCTCCAAGTCAAGAAGAGATGGAGGCAGGCAGTGGTGAGCTATGTGTGCACTGACTACCCAGCTGGCCAAGCACCGGGTAGACACCTCAGATGCCACACCTCTGCTCACAGCCCGCGTGCTTGAGCTGTCTGTTCATACAGAACCCGTCCAATTCACCTAACATCTCAGAAACAAAACTAGGAGGTATTTCAATTGTGAAAATAGGTCACAGTAGCAGAAACACGAATTCAACCTCCCTGATGGCATACTAAGTCTCCAACTATCTCTTGCTGAATGACCAGGCTATTTATTTTTGAGAGGAAAGTAAATGCATCTGTCAGCCATCCTTGTGCCCCTGGTATTCTAGGAATTATGTGAAAACAGAAACAACTGCCAGCATAGGATACAATGATCTGAAAAGACCTCAGCACCTATAGGAACCAGTCTCATCCTTTAATTTTACTTATTTTCCTGATAACTCTGTTGCACATGAGCTCATCTTGTTAGGTTACACACAATCATTACGTCATCTGCCAGCAGTAAGCCAGCGAGACTACCAAAGGCTGACGTTCTCAGACCACAGGTATAAGAAAAACCTGTCACCACCAACCACTGAGGTTGCACACAACCTCAAGACTCAACAGTAACTTTAACAAGGGGATCTGTGGTGCTAGGTTATCAGATCTCTAGCCATGCTGGTTTAGACAGAAACAAGACCAGACCTGTTGTAACATCAGGGTTGATCCTTTAATTCTGAACCACCATTTCGCAAGACTGGGCCTCCACAACAGCTTGAAACACTGAAGTGAAAAAGTACGTCAGATCCACAAATTACAAGAAAATATTACAACTGTCTAGGATTTAAAAGACTAGAACTAGAAAGATACAGACAGCAGTGTTCAAAATGACACCAGACCAGTATTTAGTCTGAACACTGGATGCATGCATACAGAAACTTAAGATTAAATGACAGTAACATAAGAATGGTTACATATGATCATCAACATAACCAGAGAGAAGGACTTACTGTTCCAACATATTTATACCAGACAGGAAAAAGGTTTTTAGGAACATTATATTTTAGGAACATACAGCTTTCAATGAGACAGCTTTGACCTTAAAAATATATAATAGTCAGTGGCATTATTCAACCGTAATTTGAAGACAACTGAAGTTAAATTCCAGTATTTATAGGTGAGTTCTACTAACTGCCTCTGTATGGCCCTGTGCCACTGAATTTTGGTTGACTGAAAATATTCCTGTGGCACCGCTAGTTCACACTGATGTGATGGAAGTGACATTTCTCATTTCTTAGTGTGCCACCTGAGCTGAATTGTAGACATTCAATTTTCTGTTTGCTGATGCTTCTAGCACATCCTTTGGGCTTCTGGCAATGAAAGCTGGTAAAGAGAACTCAAGATTTGTACTGTGAGTAACAACGCAATGATACATGCTAAGAACTGCTTAGGAGTACCTTCAAGCTCTGCATAGAACAAGATATATTAGATTTTCCTTTACCCTACTATTTTCCTTCATGATAAGCTTAAATTTCAAATAACTTGCAATGTTTCTCAGCCGCTGATCTTCTATACATTTCAATGTTAACAGAAATTACAAAGATCCCTTCTTCCAGAGGAATAAATTGATAAACCAAAGAACTATCCTTTGAGATAAAGCAAGTAAGCTGGACAAGTCAACAATTAATGCAAATTGTTTACAATTAATAACTGAGCTTATTATGGTCAAGAAGATGAGAAAACGATGATTTATCTTTCCCTCCTCCCCCAACAAGAACTGCAAGTTATGCATTAGATTTACATGTGTTTAAGAAAAAGGCAGAGGCGGCAGCCTTGTTAAATGCTTGTCTAGGACACAATTTTTCACAGTTCTTAAAAAAAAGATGCAGCACATATGGGGTAAAGATTTTTAAAAACTGAATCACAAGAAGGTAAGGAAAGAAAAGTAGTCTTTCTTTGAAATATTCTTGAGTACGTTGTTATTTAGCAGCACATGAAGCAACTAATTGATAAAACAGAGGAAGCATAGATATTACATCTTTATTTGATTAGTTCTGCTCAATAACAATTAGATCTTTGTAATCTATTCATAAAGAAACAAAAAAGATTAAAGTAGGAAATCTTTATATTCCATGAGGCTTGGTGACTTGGGGATCCTAACAGCAGGGGCTACATCTCAGTAGAGCAACTGTCTCATTGACCCTTCTCCCACTCCTGCAGTTAGATTAGCTTACAGTAATTACTGGAATATTATTTTCAGTTATCTTCTAACATCTTCAGAACCAAAGAGGCCCTAATAGCAGCCTACAAGATGCTAGTAGCCTGCAGTTTTCTAGCCAAAATGGTAGTTTTACAGACCAAGGCAGTATCATAAATAATGCCCCCTTTAGTCTCCTCTTGCTAAGCAACTGCTACTCATTCTGTGATTCAGTCTTTCCTAGTAAGTCATATTCTCAAAACTCTTGATCCTTACCACTACTCTCCACATGATTCTTTTGTTCACATTTTTCTTAAGCAAAACCCCAAACTAAATGCATCCAAGACCTTGTTAATGCTGCATCAATACTTGAAACACATCAAAATAGCTTTTCCCTGCAATACAGATTCAGCACTAATTCAAGTTCATTTTGTGATCCCCCTAACACATGACCCTCTTTTCCGCTATACAGTCAGCTGTAATAGGCAGAAATAATTAAATGCATGATTTCAGGATGAAAAACAATTCAATAGAAACAAATTTAAGGCAGGCCACTTCTCTAAATGGCTAGGAGACATAAAGCCAGCTCCATGCCTGACACTCCTGGTACGTGCATCACACAGGCCTTCTTCTAAAATAAGATTTCACATTCAGGGTAAACAGAAATGCTTCACCAAATTTTCAGATTATGCCACAGTATGTATTAACAACAGTAAGCTTCCTTCCCTGTTCCATCTAAAATATGTATGTATACAGTCTAATACATTAGAGACTACCTAACTGCAATTTCCACCTACTGTACAACCTCTCTGTAGACCAAGCGTATATATTAATGAAAATTTGTAAAAATCATGATTGCTTTACTGAAACAGCAAAGGAATCCAACTTTTCTGATAATTATTGTCCTTCTCTTTCAGATATTTAAGCCCATTTAGTCGTACATCTTCAAGTCTACACAATACCCCACAAGCAGTTTGACCATCAAGCAGCAATATTAAATTATCTTTAGACATCTTTAAGAATTTACACTTTGCCTTATCACACTTAAGCCAATGGTACCTAGTTTTTCTAAGAGCTCAAAATCAGTCAGCTTATCCTAATAATGTAGCACTTGTGCACTACAACTGCTCTGCTGACATGCAAACAGATCTACTGTGTGAAGTTAGACCCAATGCTTCAGTGAACATCTTACTTTACAAGTTTATTGCATTAGGTTTGCAGATGACATCGAACTGGGGGGACCAGTCAACACACTTGAGGGCAGGGCTGCCATTCAGAGGGAGCTGGACAGGTTGGAGGAACAGGCTGACAGGAACCTTATTAAATCCAACAGGACAAGTCCTCTGCATGGGAAGGAAGAGCCCCTTGTGTTGTACAGGCTGGCACTGCCTAGACAGGGAGCAGGTCTGCAGAAGAAACCTTGGGGGTCTTGGTAGGCAGAAAGACAAACACCAGCCAGCAGTGTGCCCTAGCAGCAAGGAGGGCCAACAGCATCCTCAGCTGTATTAACAGGAGCATAGCCAGCAGACTGAGTGCACCAGAGAAGCAGCTATTCTCCTTAACTTGGCACTCTGACTGCTTTTGGAATACTGGCTCTAGTGTCACCGTGCCGTTCCCGTCCCCCCTCCCCTCAGTCCCTTTCAATATAAGAAAGGCATTAATGAACAAAAACCATTTCAGTGAAGGGCCACCAGGGTAGACAAGGCCTGTGAGAAGAAGCTAAGAGAACAGAGCTTCTACAGCCTTAAGAGGAGATGGTTTTGAGGGACTGTAACAGCAGCTTTCCTGTACCTTCTAGATAACTTCCCCACAGGTATCAAGATGACAGAGCCAGGCTCTTCAGTGATGTATAGTGGGAGAACAAAAGACAACAGACGTAATGGACAAACAGGAGAGCTTCTGACTGGATAAAAGGTAAAAATATAATTGGCCAGAACAGTTGTGCAGTTTCCATCCCTGGACATTTTCAAGGCCCAGCTGGGTAAAGCAGTGAGAAACCTAGCCTGAAGTCATAGTCTTCCCTGCTTTAAGCAGGACTAAACAGCCTTGCTTGCAATTCGAGTTATCTGTAACTATGATTCCTCCCACATTTTTCTGGCAGGCAATGCAGATGCATGAGGCCACCACCAAAGTAAGTTTTGCAGCTGTTTTTAAGGCCACCTCTTCCCTTGTCTCCCCAAACCAAGCCAGAGGAAGATCCACACCTATAACACAGTGAGGTGTGTTGTTTACTGATGAACAGAAAGGTATTATTCATACACGTAGTAAGATGAAAGGCAGTCATGAGCATACAGGTTCTCAGTAGAACGTCAGCTTCAAAACTGTTTTAATGTTAGAAATGGGAATTAACCAGAAAAATTAAGATAAAAATGCAACGTGACACATTAAAACAAAAATGTAATCTAGTCAAAGCATACCAGATTACTAGAATAAACCATACTTAGATTATAAACTAATCTAGCAGATGACTGACACAGATATAAACTGAAATTCAGTAAAACATCCAATACATTAGAATCCTATTGAACAGTAAAAAACAGGACGAAGAATTGTAAACTACGTCAAAAATTCACTAAAGGGGAGAGTGAAATAGAAACTAGCAGAATGGAGGGGTATATTAATGAGTTCCCAAAGGACTATTTTTTAAAACAGTTCAATTGCACATCAAAAACTCAGAAGCACAATCAACAGCAAAGGCTGGGCAAAAGGACACACAAGGAATTCTGTAGCCCCAAAGCCTGGAGAAAAAAAGCAGGGTGAGATGTAGTAGTACAAAGCATAAAATGAAGTAAAAGATCATTTAACATCACATACACCTAGGGAATAGTCAAGAATTTCTATATACTAGTAGCGCATAAGTCGGAAGAAGAGATTGTGCATAATTAACATATCACAAGATGACTGAGTCACCAGCCTAATACATTCCAAGATCACATTTGCTTCTTATGCCTGTACCAACTGAAGTATTTTCAGACATGAAAGTGAAGCGTTATCGTCTTTGTAAAGGGTGCTATTACATTTCATATGTGCTTTATCCAGAACAGTGTGTGCAAGAAAACTTGCAGAATTGTGTCTCCCCAGTTTAAGCCTCTCTCATACACCTGTTAAAGTTAATTTCTTAAAAGTGCAGTACTGAATAAGGATGAAGTGAGGAAAACCTACCTTATTCTTATGTCTGCTTTATTCTGAGACAGATTTTTAGAAAGGAAGATACTAACTTTTACAGCAGGACTTGACAAGTGTACCGTAAATTAGCCCTGCACATTTATCTTTCTAATGCACTGCTGCTACCTTCACCATAGTACAGAGGACTGACAGGCCACATGGCTTACCGGATAGATTGGTAAGATAACCATACACAGTAAAGACTAGAAAGCTGATAAGAAAAAATGTAAATAAACCCACAGGCCACATGGTTCAGAACTGAACAATCAAGTTGAGCCTGAGGGAAAAAAGCAACAAAAAAAATCTCTTGATAGAAGGCAGCTAGAACAATTTCCCTGACAGCCTGGTTAAGAGGTTTCTCTGAACAAGGAGTTCTGAATGACTGATTTTCATTTCTTTCACTTCCGTACTTAATCAGAGACATACTGCAGGAAGTCAAGACTGCTTGTGCAGTTTATCTTCTCCCTCCATGAAGTGACCACAGACAGAAGTGAGGTGAAAATGTCTAGGAGGGAAGAAGCATGAGACTCCAGGTATGGAATTATATCCTCACAGAGCCAAAGTGTTACCTGGAAGAAACCTCTTGAGTACATCTACTCCAGTCTCCAGTTTGAAGCAGGAATATTGTCAACATCAAATTAGGTCAGCTTAAAACTGTAACCTGTCCCAGTGATGGACCACTCTTCTTGTGAAGTTTTTTCTATCGTCCAATTTGAACCTCCCAAGCTACAACTCATGGCTGCTGCTCCTTCTTTTATCACCTCTTACTACTGAGAAGAGTGTGCCCCTTTAAGTAAACGTAGGACACAATTAGACTTCCTTTAAGCCACCTTGGTCTCCTCTTTGCAAGACCGAAGCCCAGCTCCCTCAATCCTTCCTCACAGGTCAATATGCCCTATGACCCTAAACATACTGGCTGGACCCTCTACAGTTTCTCAGCAGCCTTCTTTAACAGTGGTGCACCAAACAAAAGAGCATATTCAAAGTACGGCCTCACCAGTGTCACAGAAAAGAAGCAAAACCACGTCCCTCACTGCTGGCCACACTCCCCCTTACACAGCAGACAAAGCAAACAGCATACTAAACTATGAGACATGCTGTTGGCTCATTTAAGTAAGAGGTTTGTATAGATGAGACTCAAATTAAACTGAACTTTCAAGTTAATTCTGCAGTAAAGATAATCCTTAATCACACATTCCCTAAAGCCTTGAGTTCAATCTTAAAGCAAACAAAAACGCGTGCAACTTCAACACGCTAACACCTACAATATATACCAATAAACAAGAAAGCTATGTTCTGTTCTAGCTAAAGTTTCTAGGTAAATCCAGGCCTTGAATACATACATACTAGGTCTTTCTAGAAATTATCAATAGACTATCTGTAGAAGTTATATTTAAAAGCCCACAAGGTCTTTTTTTTTTTTTAAAAGGAATTTTACACTCTGAAATTATTGGTAGCACCTTTACTAAAGCCAGATGCTTTCTCTAGAATTTCTGGTTCTCCTTGCATTTTTATCCTCTGCCACAATGATTAAAAGACAAAATACCTTTCTAAAGTTATTTCACTGACTTGGCTGCTGACACAAACAATGTAAACTGGTTAAACAGGTTTACAGCCTCCTATGGCACTACTCAGTCTCCCAGTGTCTCCTTTCTCCCTGCTAAGAAATACTAGAAACTGTTCTGCACATACCCAAAGAAGTACACAGGCTCAGAAGTGTGATTTGAGGTACAGCATTTGAACAGACTTGCCTCCCTGAACTTGGAAACCTTATAGAGCAGCTGTTCAACTGTTTAGAAAGACAAGCAAGAGAACAGTAAACATAAGTTTACTAATATTACATGAATAAAATTGAGATACTTTATTGTAGAAGTGAAATTAAAAGTAATTAAGAATAAAAAAGGTTGTTTTTTGTTTCAGAAACGTGGAAACAGGGTTTTAAGGTATTTATGAAGACCTTTAAGAAGTAGTGCATAGTCACAACTGAACCACGCAAAGAAAACGGACACTGAAAAGATCCTTCTGAAAGTCCTAAGTGGGGAAAAAAACCTAGAGTAATAGGTAGGCCTGGATCCAGAACACCGCATACAGAGATTGAACAGTTGGAGTAGTTAGAATTTGCCATTAAGGTTTAACTTAATGTGAGGGGACCCATCTCTAATTAAAACAGAGGTTGGATTTCAGCTGAACTACTGTAATCATTGTTACAGCTTCCACAGCACCCATTACCAGGGCGCCAGCAAAATGCTTGCCAGAAGAAGTCTACAGTCACAAGAATTTGTTTCTGCCCATAACTGATGGAAATCCCGTGAAAGAGAAGACAGCATGGGAGGGCCAGGATCTAATTGCCTTGCACAGTGTGCTTTGCCTAGGTTAGGAAAAACCCAAAGTATGGTTCTGTCAAATAGGCACACCAAATTCTATATACACGGAAACCCAACCCACGTTCCAGAACTGCAGTCACTTTTCATGAATACGAATTTTAAGTATTACATTATGGAAGTATTTGAGGAAATACACTTCCTGCTCAAAGCTAGGGAAAAAACCAAAACATTATAATGCAGTCTAAGTTCATCCTTTGTCCCAGAGCAAGAGGGGAAGAATAGTCAAAGAGCTTTTCCCCTCCAAGAAGTCACAGGTATCACAGGAGATGCTTTAGACTAACAGCTGAACACATGGTCTCATAACTGATTAAAAGACCAGAAGATACTAAGAGTTTTACTGCCATTTTGCTTCTGCAAAAAAGTAACCTTTGTCAACAAGCCTTTAACAGTTTGTAGAAGCCTTATTCAAAGCACTTCATTTCACTGCTGAAAAACAAGTTACTATCTCTTTCTCTCCCTGCATGTCTTGGGGGAGAGGGACATGGAATAAAGAAAGAAAGAGTGGCACTGTAAATATACTTGGTTACATAAGTCAGATGTAGATGATAAGGAGACATCATCTACATCTGACAGACTGCATGGGCATTCCTACTGCCTTGCCTACCACAGTAAGTAACAGATCTTGTTTCTCTTGATAGAAAACCCAACTATTTTACTCTTCCAAAATAACCTAAAGTAACAAAGAAACTTAATGGTCTTTAATACTACCTTTCAGTAGAGGCCTGACTTCAACCTTACCTGCAGACTACAAACATGCTATCATCCACTTAGCACAGAGCTTCTTGAACAGGGAAAAAAAAGGAAAATATTTACTATTCATTGTATGCTGCTCTTCAGATTTTTTATAAAGCCTTTTCACAAACTTAACTTCATATGCCTTTTTCTTTCAAACCAGTCCTTAGACCATGCTGCTTTTACTAGTTATGTCATGGTTTGTTTTTAATCTCCAATCCTTTTACCTTCCTTGAGCCCTTATTGTCCAGTCCTCTTCTGCATACACAGCCTGTGTACATTCACTGTCCACCCCTCCAGTTCACATGGTATTTCTTGCCAGTCTGGGTGCTCACTTCAGGTAAGTTACAATACCCATACATACAGCCCAACGACATTATCAAGAAAGGGGGTGACAAAAGCAGCCCTCTTGCTCCCAGACACAGGACAAAAAGAGTCACTTACTGTCTCCTGACTGACCTGTTTGACCACTGAAAGGCAGATGTACTACTTCTGCCCCTACCGTCACCAAACCTACTTCCAAAGTACTACTGCCCGTTCTTCGGGAGCACGAGAGGCAGAAACCACTTTGTACACAAAGGAGATCTCAAACCAAGGAGTTTGTCCTCCAGTTCCCTCACCCTGGTCAATAAAAGTACCAGGAAAGCGGGTGGGGTGAGGTGGAATGAAACTAAACGTAGTAGTACTGCCACTGAAATCAGGAAGACGTGCAGCAAGAGCAAAGTTGGTTTTTTATTAGACCCGTCTTCTGCAACCCCTTCTTCGGGACGCAGCCTCCACTCAGGCACTCGCCG
>NW_008794775.1:204622-240602 GCF_000699145.1 Aptenodytes forsteri | reverse complement strand
TCTTCTCAGCTGGACGCTCCTCCCGCCGCTGCCTCACCGCCCCGCGTGCTTCTGAGGTTCCTTGTTTTTCCACAGGACCGCGGAGGGGAGAGGCAGGCCTCCTGAACGCCTCTCCGCTGCAAGAAGATGGCCCGCCCGCTGCCCGAGACGGCTTTTAGGGGTGTAGGCCAGGAGGGCAGTTTCATGGCGGCCATGAACTGGAGCGGTGGACGCCTGGGTCTCCTTACCGCCTCTGTAGCCAGGACACTTGGGACATTGCTTCCTTTTAGTCTCAGGCAGGCTCACAGGCACCTGTATATCTTCATGAACTTATCCGCAGTTTGGGGTTTTAGTTATGTTTTGTGAAAGCTCACTGCTTTACAACGATGTGCTGCGAAGCTTTCTATTAACTTCTGGCTTTCATGTCTCAGCTTCCCTTTACTGAGAAGCGTGAAAATCAAGAATCAAGGCAATCTCTTACTTCTAAATCTTCTCACAGTCGTGGATATTATGATGTTTTACCACTGTAACTGTAAAACAAGACCAGCTGTGACACTGTGGTTTTGCTGTTCTGCTTTTGATCCCTCACACTCTCAGACTTCCCTGCCATCGGGACCCCACCGTCCTTGCTGTGCTAGCCCAGCCATGTTCCCCTGTCCTCCTTTGAGTGTTTGCCTCCTTTGAGTATTTGTCGATATCTGACTCAACCTTTGAACTGACTACGTCACTTTAGTCTTTCAGCAGAACTTATTAGGTGTACAAATGTTTCTTTCTTTTTGAAAAAGATGATTTGTGTTTATTTGTACCTTCGCATTCTTTGTCCTCGCAATTCTTAGAACTTTTAAGGTTTGAAGAAATAAAACCAGTTAGAACGTGATCCAACATTTTAACAGAGAAAGAAATATCTAAGGCATTCAATCTCATGATTAAGATCTGCCTTACGATGTGCATTCTGCACATATTGAGGCTGGAAGAACAGCCATATCATTATATTTACTACCTCTGCCATAGACCTTAAGAACACAGAACTGTAAACTAATGTGCTTATATTCTAATCAGAGTATGTGCAATTATATGCTGCATCTAGCTGCAAATGAAAGCATTGTTTAATAAAAAATGCTCTTGTTGAGCCAAATCTATTGTGTACATGCAGAACAGAGGAACAAAGTGCTGAGCTATCTCAACTTCTATTCACTTGTAGCAGCTGCTCAATTAAATCAGAATTTAACGTCAGCGTTTTGGAGTGCTGATTTCTAAGGGTTACTTGGATGTAAACAGTATGCTCAAATCAACCTTTCCAGTACTTAAATCAGTTCCTGCTCAGGAGATAATGATGTTCAAGACTTCTTTCAAATAAAAGCTTTTCACTGAAACAGAACAAGAAATTTTCAGCAGAATTAGCTCTCCCTCCCTCCCCCCAAAACCTGCCAGTAGAAATGGATGTGTAATCTGTCTGTTCCAGGACTAATGAATAAATCAGGAACTGCAGAGTCACTGCGTGGTCTAAGTACCACTAGATGTTTAGTACATAAACTATTCTGCCTACCAGATCTGTCTTGCCCTAAACACTGTAATTAGTTTTCATTTCACCACAGTGTTTCTGCTGAGAAGAAGTTATGGTTGGTCTTTTGCCCTGGTGATTCTATTTTAGGCAAAATTTACCTACGTCATTGCACCAGACATGAGTTTACAACTGTGGTGCTCAGCACTTTCAAAACTTTGAGCTGGCTTGTCCACCAGTATTCTAGCCACATAGGCACCTCTGTTAGTGTATTGATTGCATGCATTTCCTCTGTGGTTTGAAATAGTTCTTTTTTTTCTCTTCCAAGCCCATACTATGCAGCGTTTATCGTTATATTGCAGTGATAGAGGCTACAGATTCAGATTCAGCAAACATTTTGATGAAGTATTCAAGGTAAATGTTTTGGTAACTATGAATTTGTTACATTTTAGCTGCTTTCATCTGCTTTGTTCACAAATATTCTAGCTGAAGTATAAAATGATCACCTATTACTGCAATGTGATTTTCATAGTATTGAAAATCATTGCCCATACCCAAAAGCATCCATTTAGCAATGTTTTTACTTAGGAAGAACAAATTCTTCAATTGAACTGTCTTAACTGTAAAAACAAGATTTAGGTATCTGTGCTCATAAAAGGTAATAGCACTCTTTAAGATATGTGACGCTTATTGATTGCTGATAAAATTTCAAGGCATTGAGGTAATACAATTATTATTATTACATTGTGAAGAATATAGTCAGAGCTATACCACTTCAGTAGGCATCTTCAACACAAACATCCAGTAGTACTATTAGGAGATTTAAGATGCTGTTTCTACTTACTTGTGCCACACCTATGATAGCAAGATTTTTGACAAAAATCTCCCGTCTGAAAACTGACCAGGCTTAATCCTGTGTCATTTATAAAATCTAATATACTGGGACTTAAAATTATAGCCCACATTTCCATCTGAAAAGCTTTGCAGCATTCCTCAACTTTTTAATTGGTAGGAGCAACGTAAACACTATGTACATAAGCAACGTGTGTCCCTTTTGCCATAAAACTAAACCAAATATAAATATGTTCTACAATATTTGAAATAATTTTTTACACTTATATCGATATTGAACACCTTTACAGAAACTTGATCATACTGCCTTTATGTCCTCAATGTCTAGAAACAACCAGGATTTTGCTGAGGGGGGCTAACAATTTTGTGTTTTATCTCTGAACGTGCAACAAGGAGATCCTTGTTGCGCAGATTTTCTGCGCTGTGATATCGGTGAACAACCAGGATTTTGCTGAGGGGGGCTAACAATTTTGTATTTTATCTCTGAACGTGCAACAAGGATCTCTCCTGGGTTTATTTTCTGCGCTGTCATATCGGTGCAGAAAGCGTATCTCTCTCATTTAAAACTGGCCCTCCAAAAGAAGCAGCTGGTCTTACCTGCTCTTAATTGCTTGTGCCTGTTCCCGTGCTATCAGCGTGAGCACAAGCATTCATTTGGCAGGTAAATGAACTGCGCAGCAAAGCTGATCCATTTAAAAGTATCTTTTAGTTTAGTCAAAACTAACTAAACGTATTTATTTTTTTGTGGGGTTAATATTATCCCCAGTTAGATCCCCAGATCTGGTTGAGTTGTGTGTAAACACCTGTGGAAGCACAAGTTACAAAGCAACAGAAGAGCAGAAGTGGCTGGAAGAGAGGAAAGGGAGGGAGGAAGTTGCAGGCCAGCCTCTTTGTTTTCAGTGCCAGTGTATGTTAGCTCAAAGCGATAGTGAAACTGTGTCACAAGTGGAGATGCCTTCATATCGGTATTACACACAAAAACACCTTCAGTAGCTACAGAAATGTCTGAAAGAATATGTCTGCATTTATGATGCAACACTTAATAACACATTATGCTAATATGTTGCTGTAAATAAAGGCTCAACCCGGTCTTGTAGCTAGATCCCAAAGTCCCAAACCAGAGCAGGCAGAGAGCTGCTTGAGCTGCATCCTAAAAGAACTGGTGGTGTAGGGAAGAGAGAACAGGAATCTGTTTTGGTCAAATAGAATAGGACACAATGAGGAAAGACTATTTCCAAGGTCTGAACGTAGAATTACATCTAAAAGTATTTCAAAGGAGAAAAAAAGATAAAAACACAGCAAGTGGTAGTGACCTATCATTTCTTTGGGGACAGATTTGTTGCTTGTGAAAGTAAGTGCAAATTGCAGCAACTAATCCAGGCAAAATGCCAGCAGATGCTGTGCAAGCGTCCTTAGGTCTTGGCCAGCTCACATGCCTGGTGTACAGGATATGGGCCTCTTGCAGTTCATCTTGCCAAATTTCCAGTGCTACCAAGCTGCAGGCAAAACTACACTAGGCGCTAGCACAAAACCGCTATTTTATTTTGTGAGAAATGAGGTTTGTGCATGCTTTCCGAGGTGAAAATCTTGATGTCAGTCATTTGGCAATCAGTCAGTGTTCATTTGTATATAAGCAACCATACACAAGTATGTAATTTTGACGGTTTGAACCAAATGCCTCATTTAAGCTTCCTTACTCATTCTGGAGGCACCAACTCTCATGTGATGCTATGAGGACGCTGTATGCCTTTGTTAAGTATTCTAAATTACCGTGTCTGGTCAAGACCCTACCATTTATGTGGCTGCAAAACCTATGAGTAGCTATAATAGGGATTTGAATTACAACATGCATAAAAGCCTAACCTCTCTCTTAATTTTTAATGAAACCTATTTTTAGTAATGTAAAATAATTCAGGAATTGTTTTTTTCTAGTGAAAAAGCTGAGCTCTTAAGACACAGAAAAACAGACTGCAGTCTGTTTCCAATGCTGTTTCAGTAAAAATTAAATACAATACAGAATGCACATACAGTCCCTGAAGGAGGGACTAGAACTCGGGCATGCAGAGCTCCCACATCCTCAGGCATATTTCGCTATGAACCCACTAATTTGAATGATGAAGTATGGAAGTACATAGTTCTAGAAGTAAATATGGTTGCACAAATCTATTTTTGTGATTCAGAAGGTCCAAATAGTTCCAAAGGGCAATTGAGTGTCGCTATAAATATGGGAGAAGTTGAAAAGAGATAACCAGTAGGTGACACTAAGTAAATGGGTGTGTTTAAAACAGGTTCTTTACAGAGAACTGTGGGTTAGGTGTGTCTGTCCGTACAGGTTTCACAATACCACATCCTCTTTTCAGATTAGACACTCAGCAAGAAGGAAGCTATCATCTGCATACTAGCCTCAGAAATGGTAAACCTGGAATTTCAGACTTCAGCAGGTAGGGATATAATTCTGTTTCTACTAACCAGCTCCCTGTAAGATTAAAATGAAATGGGGGCCAGTCTCCACCTTAACGATCGATGCTGTTCACTGTTCAGCAGAAAGTGTTACATTGAAGGGACAAGACAGAATAAACATGGGGAACAAGGGAATCTGGCAGTCCTTGGTTCTGCACTGGGACACTTCAAGTATAGGTTATGTTTTGTATCTGATTATTCTTGAAATAACACCGAAAAAGACAGGAAGCCGTTACAGCATCTCCTTTAGGGGAGTTGCTTTCTCAGTAGAAAACTGAATCAAACTCCTACTTCATTAGTATTTCAAATCTGGCTCAATAAATCTTTCATTTCCTTTTGTAGAAGCTGTATAAAATAAAGGTACCACAACTAGACATTAGGTTTCTCCAGGCTGAGGAGAACATTTGGACCTTGGGCACCTCAGCCTTCCCCTACAATGCATTTAAGCATCAAAACATGCAGTCCTAAGCACTGCCTCTTAGGTTTAATTTCATAATATTTTAGTACTGTAACATCCACTGTAAGTTTTTGTCGTCTTATCAAATCTAAAAAGTTTCAAGAGGACAAGTCATTCCTGTCTTTAGTACTTAACCATCCACTGTATTTAGTTTTTGTCTTATCAAATCTAAAAAGTTTCAAGAGGACAAGTCATTCCTGTCAGATGCCACTGCAACATCTGAGCTGTTTGTGTTTTGTCTGTTCTGATGTAGGTTGTAGTTACATGAATGTTATGTTTTTGTTTGTTAGGTTGGTACTTAACCTAATCCAAGTCAGACTATTTACACTTAGGACAGCCCAACAAGTCTTTTTCACCTTTGAGGAGAAAGCAATTTTTGCTTTTCTAGCCAGATCTCAAAAATCTTCATACCATAATTTAAATTAGATAGTAAAGATAGAAACACCATACAAATAAAACATACAATCATCAAATCTAGTACATTACTGAAACAGAAAAAAAAAAGTTAATTGATTCACAAGTGTCCTGTACTGGCATACATAGCATAGTTACAAAACTGCATATGAAACTCAATAGAAGTGAGTGTAAAGTGAGTGAGTGTATTTTACTCCATAAAATACACTTAACCTCATCCTGCAAAATAAATTGATCAGATTTCAAAAGCATGCCACAGTTTTTGACACTTTTGGAAGCACCAAATTTCAGCTGCGTATGGTCTGAATTTTCAGAGATTCAGGTAAATAACAACCTTTGTTGCCTGCAGTTACCCATCTTCTCTGAAAAATTATATCACATAGTCACTATCCAACTCTCATTTATGCTAGAAGTTTTTTTCAAAAAGCAGTGACAGAATTAGCATTACAAAAATGTATATTCTAAAACTAAATCTGTATTTTTCTTATTTTCCCAAAGTATAATATTTATGCTTAGATGACGAAATGGTCCATTCTACAATAACATATCATGTCAGCATTTGTTAGAATATCAAAGATACCAACACGGAAGTTTTCAAATATGGCCTTGAGAACAAATGCATATCATACTGGGACTTTTCCATGTTTACAGCAGAACTTTAGTTTCAACTGCAATTACACAGCTCTATATATTGACTACCTTATCAAATAAACACAAAATGACCTCCAGGTCTTTAGTTCATATTTAATTGGTCAATAGTGGCTTATTATAAACAGAATGTTCTATTCTGTTCAGGGAATTTCATGAAAATTAATTTGGACCCTGAGGGGTATGCATGCATGTGCATGCACATACAGACACTCGTGCAGTTTAAGGATGCCCACTAGGTATAGCACTAGCAGAACAAAGTTAATTTTCAGTAGACACAGATGTCTCCCTGTCTTCATGTCATCATCTCACTGACATTTTGTTCTTTCATCATGTGTTTTGAAACTGAATGTGGAAAACACTGACAGTATAATTCATGACTCCATAGTATTTACTAGCTAATCCCATCCTCCACAGAGGCATAAACTATGCAAATGATAAATAATTGCTTACAAAAGGTGATCAGAAAACTGATCAGGTATTTGAATCTCAGAAAAACAGTCTTGACTTAATCTTTTTTTTCCCCTGTCTGCAGTATAACTGTAACTGTTCTTTCCTTAACACTCATTAAATGCTTAGCAGGTTGTTAATGTACTGTATCCCTGTAAGGAGGTTGCTGATACTTGCTCAGAAACAATAGAACCAGATTCTAATTCACAGTAGACCTTTTTACATTGCCAGATTGGTTCATAAGAAAATAGAATGTTCCTCTGGTAGGATGGAGTTGTTAAAGTTCAATTCTGTTGTACACCATTTCTGAAGACTAAGCAATCATAGAGATTTCAAATCAAAGCATTGATTCAGATCATTAACACAAAAAATGTCTGCTTTGTGATCAATATCTTGCCACCTCATGACCAGCTGTATTCCTCATATTTATAGCAAGATTCACATACTTTGGAAAGCCATAGTCCTGTCTTGGGGGGAAAAGCTCGCATTAATAATCACTGAAGTGACTCTATATAATGAACAGGTTCTGTCTGAAGACATGATTGACTGCTTGTCACACGCTCCCCTTATATTCAGTTGGCACTGGATCAGTTTCCAATTCAGAAAACATCATGGCTTTTAGTTATAGGTTATGAGTTTTAGTTGCAACCTTTGGACATGAAGATGTCTAAGATACAAGAATCCTTTTAATGGATCTGAACAAAATGATTCTTCTCAGACACCTGGAAAAAGCAGACTTAAGAACGGCTGATGAGCAGCCACATAATGCCAGCTCTAAGTAGGAATGCCATCTGAAGTACAGTGTTATTTTTTAGATAAATGGGTCAAAAATATCATCAGAATTTATCAGGAGCCAGAATAAGGCTAATGGCAACAGCTGATCCTTCTGGTTGCAATTTTATTCTTGTAATAAGAATTACTGATTTTCTATTTTACTTGCTCCTGCTTAGGCAGTGCATTCTAGGATTAAGGATTAGTTAAAAAAGAGTGAATTCTGTTCCATTCCTTGATACCTGTTTTTGTGGTTGTTTTCCTTAAGTAAAGTAAGTGTATGGAAGCCTTTTGTACATACCTTTTCCTGAGCCATCTAAATCTGTGCAGGACATTCCTGAAATTTTCTTTTGAATGAAAACCAAGAAGGAGTATGTTGATCTTACTAGGAAGAAGTTCTGCTTTTTTTTCTTGTTAAATCTTGCTTCTTAAGGAACATCTGGTCTCTCTGTCCTTCCCTCCCCCACTGGCACCACATCACAAGCATATGCCTGATTCATTTGCTCCCATAATATCATATAGAAAACCTGCGGATGGTTACTCACTCTGTCCTTTTAGGGATATTTACTACAATTTATCCTCAAAAATCAAATACATTGCTTCCAGGTGGCTAAATCATTTGAAGGCTGTCCATTACTGTATTATCTCTGAATTAAGAAACTGTATCCTATACACATTAGTTTTCCCCCTAAGATTTAGCAGCTTAACTCTTGTCTCTCTCTCATGTTTTAGTATCATCTTTGATTACTGTTACAGTTTTCCCCAGAAATGATTTGCAGTATGTTGTCTCTCTTGCATTCAGCCGCATTTAGCTGCAATGCTGTATACACCATTGAGAACCTATGCACATACACAGCTTTACAGATCCTATTTGCCTCTGACTAATTTCCTTCTATTTGTTTAGATGGGCTCTTCTGTAGGCTTCATTTAGAATGCCTGATGGCATATCTCACTGTCTTCCTCATATTTCATCTGAGGATGAAATATTGTGTACATATATTGTGTACAAAATCCCAAAGAAACACAATTGTTTTGATAGGTAATTAATGGTTATCTGTCAAGGTTTTTTATTCCAGTGCCTCAGGATCGGAATTGGTAAGTGATTTGGCTGACAGTGGTGAAGTGTGAAGCGCTAGTGACATGATTCTCATCAAGGAAACAGGTTGCTGTGTTTTGCAGCAGTCAAAAGCTTATTTCTCCCAACTATAAGTCCTAATGTTAATGAATTACACTAGTTCCAGGTTGGAAATATATAGAGCCTACTGGTTTAGCCACGCACCTTAGTAAGGTCAACAAACCTCAGTGAATGGAAAGGTGATACTGAGAATACAAGGGATAAAAAACTATTGTCTAGCCTTGATCTGTTTTCTTATTAAATACGAAAGGAAAAATTCAGATATTTGAATAATGATGGAACTTGCCTCTCAAGATCCTGCTAATCTGATGTAGAAGTCCTGCACTGGGTACAGCTCATAGCTCAAGGTTACTGAAGAAAGGTGTGCTTTCTAGTAGCACAGTACCCTAACTGTTGTGTAGTGCAACTGTCTCATTTTTGTTCCAGAAGTCTGAATGATTAGTCCACCTAATCAGCTGGGCTGGGTGTATGATGCACTGGTGCAGAAATAAGGTAGTGGTGTTGAGCGCCAAGATGTTGATGCTCTTGCAGGAAACCAGGGCCATATAAGTCAGTCTCACTCTGCATAAAATGCAATTGGTTAATTTTTATTAGTAACCCACCATAATACTGGTTGATTATAAAGACACAGTTCTTAAATGTAGAGTGTTAAATATGCTGTTGTGGTCTTTCTCATCTGTCTCTGCAAGCACCAAAATTACAGCTGTTCATTTTGAAGTTCAGTAGTGCTTACAGATTCTTAATTGCTGTAATTAAATATCATCTTTATTAGGAGCCTGAAAGCAATTCTAAAAAAAACCTTTAATATTTTAGACTTGTTTTAGATCCCCAGTAACCTTCCTTTTTTTTGCACAGAAAGCTTTGATGGACTCTGTGGTAGTAAAGGACCTCTGGTGTTACTCAAGACTTCATGAAGAAATTAAATTGTAATAATAGAATTAGAAGACATATGGACAAGTAAAATATAAAAGTATCAACAAAATTTTTAAGTCTTGGTTTGTAAATCTGTAGTTTTTCTTCGAAGGAGTCAATAAGCATGTGGATAAGAATAATCAGTTGATACCAGCGTACTTATATTTTCAGAAAGCTTTTTACGAAGTCCCTCACCAAGGAAATGAAGCTGTTGTAGGACGAGAGGGCTCATAATTTAATATCCTTTAAAGTACAGTAAGCAAGAGGTCAGATTTCACAACAGAGGAAGAAAGATTATCAGTGCAGCCCAACAGAAATCCATGATTTTCAACTTACTGGATTATTAGGCTAAGAGGAGAGAACAAGAAGGTGATGGAGTTTGCTGATGATACAAAATTATGTGGGAAAGTCAAATCTACTGAAAAAAGTTAAAAATTGTTTCATAATACAGATCATAAACAAAATGGCAGGTGAAATTCACTGTTGACAAATGCAGAGTAAAGGCAAGTTTTCCTCCGAGTGCATAACTATGTTTATACATACACATAGTGATGAGCTTTAAATGAGCTGTTACCATCCAGTAAAGAGTTATATGAAAATGTCAGTCAACAGACATCTGAAAGGCAAAATAAATATGAATTATTAGAAAAATACAGTTACACTAGTCTGTAAATTCTTCTCATGAGTATAGATTGTACTGCTGGTCACCCCATCTCAAAAAAAGATGCAACATACCCAGAAAATGTACTGAAAAGAGCAACAAAGGTGTCAAGCTGCTTCTCTCTAGGAAAGCAGAGAAAAAAATACAATGTAGGTAAGTAGAAAACAGATCAGAGAAAAACTATTAACTGTTTTTCATGATAAGAGAAGTAGGGGCACCTAATGAAATTCCTAAGAAGATTTAAGGAAAAGAAACATTTTGTTACACAACATAACTGAATCACAGAATTCATTACCACAGGATGTTGTGTATGCCAGAACTATGAATGGTTCAGAAAGTAATTAGAAAAATTCATAGAAAGTCCATCAGGACCCATTAAGCACAAGAATGCAGATACAAACTCTGGTTTCTGGAAGTCCCTATGCCACAGGCTGCCTGATGCTCAGAGGAAATACCAGCAAAGCGTCTTTCCATACTTGTCCTCTTCTGTATTCTTTCCCTAATTACCACTTGCTGCTGGCCACTGTGGGAAATAGGACACTAAGCTGGACGTGAGTAAAACAGTACCTTCACCTCATCCCACCTGGCCATTCTGATGTTAGGACTTGCCATGACACTGCCCTGGTCCCCTTGCTCTGGAACCAGGAGAAGTCCTCCACAAGTTCTTTCCTTAGGTCATTTGCAATGTGAAGGGGGTGACCTCTACAGACTGAGGAAGCTCAGAAGAACAGGTCTGGGGGCTCAGAGAGATACGAGACACCTCAATTGCTACAGATCTTCAAGCACTGTCGTGGTTTAACCTCAGCCGGCAACTAAGTACCACACAGCCTCTTGCTCACTCCCCCCTGGTGGGATGGGGGAGAGAATCGGAAGGGTAAAAGTGAGAAAACTTGTGGGTTGAGATAAAGACAGTCTAATAATTGAAATAAAATAAAGTAAAATAGCAATAATAATAATAATAATAATGATGATGATGACAAGGGAGAAAAGCTATTACTTTGCCCTGTTTTAATCTCCTGAAGTGAAAGGAAGTTGGTGTGGCTTCTCCATCTCAGTTGCCTTACCCAGAAAATTGGAAATCTCACCAACTGCTGGTGTTGATAACTTCATTTAAAGAGGAGTCATAAAGCGTACGGAGTAGCAAAGTCAGGAACCTGTATGGAAAAGAATCCAAATGGACTGTCAGGAAATTCTCAAATGTCTAAGCATTAAGGGCTCTGAAATTGTGCTCTACAAAGGAAAGCAAATGTGGAAAAAAAAAAGAACTGAAGGACAACCACCAGATTTGGCCAAACATCCTGGGTATATTATAGTGGCTGTAGACTGGCCTGTGGAGCAAACTGTGACTCTGAGAGGGCAGAGAACATACCCTACAGCAGCTTTAGATTTAGCACAACAAATACCCCTCTGTGCTGGCACAGCTGCACTGCCAAGCTTGCTGGCAGGCAGCGAGAGGAGCCTGCCCACACCCTGACTCCACAGATGCTGCTTCACACTCCGTAATACAAATAGTTGGCACAGGAGTTTCACAGCACTGTTCCTCCATGTGCAGACATAAGATAAGTGATTCTTTAGTTTTCAAAAATTAAAGTGACTCTTCAAAATTCAGGGCTTTTAGGAAGAGAGATCATATTTTAATTTTTTTGTAATCCAAAATAGTATTTTACTGTTATGCAAAGTTATTGTCAGGAAGAACTGCTACAACTGACAGATTAAGTGGCCTACAGAAGAGAGTGTTACTGAGAAAAGCCTGTAACCCAGTATGAATGTTTAATCTTTTTTAAAAATGAACCTGGAAGCAGTCTATCATCAAGTATAATGGTCTACTCACGTATGACTTACCAAACAGAATATGATACTTTACCAAAAGACAGCAGCAGCAATACCCAAGATTTGCTTGCCAAAGTCTTACAACTGTGTCAGAGTCAGTCCTCTAATAAGCTACAAAATTCCTACTTACAAAATGTACAAGATTGAGCTAAAATAATTTTAAAACACAGTCAGAGGGAAGATATCCTTACTGTTGATGCACAGCACAAAGTTACTTTTCTTTCTTTGGCCAAGCACAGAGACTATGAGCATGACCACAAGTTTTTCCCAAAAAATTGTGTTCCATGCCCAAACAGAGAAATCTGAGGACTGCGTCAAATAGCTATGATCACCTGTGACTTAAGCTTCCAACACTCAGGTGTTCTGATTGCTCAGCACTTTGAGAAATTGCCTAGGAACTATGGTTTACTTTCTGTTGGTTTGGTTTAACTGCCAGCTGCATCAGCTGGTAGAAGGCTACATTTTACCTTACCTCTCTTACTGCTACTGCATCTTCTGTCTTGACACGCTTGTTGCTGATGGGACAGTATGGGATAACGTGGAGAGTGCTGGCCATTTTTTAGAGCATCTTTCTGATAGCTCAGCAGCGTAGTGCAGCTGGGGCGACAGCACAGAACTAGCCCTTGCTAGGGTCTCCCCTACAGGAGACCGCAGGAATCAGATACTGAATTATCAGAACGAATAAAGTATTTTAATAAATACCATCATTATTCTGACTTCTGTTTTCAACACTTCTAGGAAAATTGAAGAGAGGCAGAGAATTTGGATTTGTTTGGCATTGAGATTGTACTCGGCTCTTTAAAATACACAGAAATAAAACAAACCAGTGGCCCAAACAATTCATAATCTAAACAGATTCCTGCAAACTGAGGACATCCTGGCTTCCTGAAGCCAAAATCCTTTCTGATGAAATGATTTTGCTTCAAAGGTGAATACAGACATCGCAGGTGCGATTTAGTAGATGCGTAACGTCCACTCACCTACAAATATTTTAAATTCTTAGAATCCTCCATGCTTGCCATGTCCTCTGGATTAAGAATATTCTACATGATTATTCTATTTTGTATATACTTTCTTATTTGACTGTTTGACTTTCTTTGTATTTTTAAGGGAATTGTATTTTCTTTGGTTTTATGACATTCAACTGTCAGAAGCCTTAATAAATATATCTATAATTTTATTTAATGTAAGTGCACCACTTGCTTTCATATGATGCACATTTTCAATTTATATGTAATGAGCAGTTCTCACATTGAGGTATGCTCCTCTAAAAAATTTTTAGCCACAGTACCATAAAGTTTCCAGGCTTTTTACTATGTAATTTATATTCAGCATTCTCTGCATAAGGACATCAAACTCAACATCACTTCTGGCATTAAATACTTTACTTCAAGCTATTAGTCTTTTAGTATGAGATGTATTTTGTTTTATAAGTCACAGAAAAACAGTATTCTTTCAAATGAGATGTACAGTAAGTTTTACACTGAATACTATTGGCCTTTCCTTAATTTCTCTGAAGACTAGTGTTTTGCCTTTATATTTTGAAGCCAGGAGGCAGAAAACAAGATAGCAAAAAGTCTCATTTTATAAAGTGTGCTTTATATGCTTTTTATGCATGAGGTGTTTGCTTATGGGATCAAAAATGTTGAGGTCAATTAGAACTTGTAGACAGCACATTACAATTCACTATTTCTCAACAGTCTTAACATTAATATTACTTTTAATAGGCGTGATGACATCAGGGAGCACAAGCTATAGCATTCACTTTCCAAGGTTATTCAGACTGGATGACACGAGGACTTGCTGGTACCATAAACATTCCCCACCCCTCCTGCGTGGACTGCACGTAAGCCTGCAAAACAAGCTTGAAAGTGCTGCAGGGCCCTGGATGAGTGGTTTGGCAGATGCATAGAAAAGATTTTTACTGAATGAAATAGCAGAGGGGAGTAAGCCTCTAGAGGTGATATAAATAGGGATTTCAGGAGCAATGTAATGATCTGCATTCACCATAACTAAGTGCTACCCATGACACACTATGACTAAAATGGTCTGGATGTGGAAGCTGTCTTTCCATTTTGTAAACTGGTCTGACTCAGGACAATGGTGTCTCAGTCAACAAACCAGCCTCACTGGGTGGTTAGCCTGGATGGTACTCTGTGCTGGGAAACACAATTTATTAGACATGTTTGATATCCACAGCAGTGTTTTGACCGTTTAAATGCTTTTCCATTTTTTTGGATAGCAAGATATTTCTTCAAGTATCAGCATTATTACCCTGAAGAAAAAGAATTAGGAACAGAAATTGTGTGCAGCTTTCACAATCACACAAGTCTTTTGAAAGAGGTAATTAGACCTTAGAGGGCAGATTGCCATGGCATATTGCAGATAGGAAAATCTTGCTCAATTTTGTGGTCTGCCATGCCTCTTGCATTTTACAAAGGCATTTTGCATCATTTGAGGGTAAAAATTCTTATAAATATTAAAAAGCAGAGCAGCTATGGTTTGTTTTATTGCAAAGCAATACTGTCCTTTCCTTCCCCAAAATTCATTTTTCCCTTTTCTTAACAAAAAGATTCATGTAAGCAGATGTTGGTACCACTACATTCTCTGTCACTCCCCTTTAAATGAACTTCATTTAAGTTCATTTAAATGAACTCTCATTAAGAGTCAGCAGAACTCTTCTAACACTTTTTTAGACTTAGTATCAAACAGAATCTTGCAGAAGTTCTGAAGCAATGAAAGTGTAACCATGCTGGCCAGTCAGCCCTGCTGTGAGTCAAAAGGCACTCCATAAAAGAATATTTTATTGCCATCTACATATATAATGCAGAGTTGGATTTCTTTAATATCAGGATCTTCAGACTGACCTCCAGTGTTTGAAAGAGCTTGCTTTGTAAGGTCTTTGCCTTTTCTTTTCCAGAACTCACGCTTCAAGAAGAAAATCCAAATATTAGTCTAAGGTTAAGTGCAAGTAGTTCCATAGGGATGATCTCCAAACCATTTTCACATGATGCTCTTCCTCCTTTCTTTCATACCAATAGACACTCGACCACAGCCCAACTTACCGGAGATACTGCTCTTTACATTTACTCCCTGTTACAGGTAGAAATAATGTTTTTAGGAGGGGAAAAAAAGAAGTGAATTTCAGTGAACAGTTATCAGTAAGTGCAATAAATTCTCTCCCCATTAGTTAGCAGTTGAATGATCCTGTGAGCCACTTCATTACTTACAGCAAAGTAGCATGCAATTTATTCTGTTGTACTTTAGTAATTTACATTCCTCAGAAGTCTCTTTTTTCCCTCTTTCATTGTTTCACTTATATAAAACATATGAAATATTTTAACTAATGCCATTGTACTTCTCTAAATTAAGATTTCAGATGTTCAGTGGGCTGGTTCTGAAATGAAAATATGGTGCACTCAGTGAAAAGAGGGCATTACACAAGTTGAGACTGAGCTCTTGCAGTGCTGGGGAGAGAACATTTGATTTCTCTAATAACTGATCAAACTATCACAGCAAGGAGTCAGCAGAAAACTGTAAGTGGCAAAGTGTTTTCACATATGACAGTAAAAAAATTGCAGACTGCCTACTTGGAAATCTTATTCTTTACATAACCAGAGAACAAAATATTAAAAAGAAAGTGTACAAACAATCCCAAAAGAACAAATTTTCCCTTTCAAAATATGGCTGT
This sequence comes from Aptenodytes forsteri, assembly GCF_000699145.1. Lineage (NCBI taxonomy): Eukaryota > Metazoa > Chordata > Aves > Sphenisciformes > Spheniscidae > Aptenodytes > Aptenodytes forsteri. Next base: position 224,841 of record NW_008794775.1, on the reverse strand, counting down.
CAATTAAAACAGCTTTACTAGAAAACAGTAACAAACTGCCTGACTCACCCAGTTTTCTCAAGGAGACATTATGTTACCTGCTGTGAACGAAGTACAGCTGTTTTTCAGAGTTACAATGCTAAATGCTTCATTTTTTTCCCTCCCTTATATTTGATATGTGTTGATGAGAACAGTCTCTTTTCCCACATAACCACTGTCTGAGCTAATAACAATAGTTTTATACAGCTGATGATATAGATACACATAAAATGCCTGAAGCTGCATTGAGGAGATGCTTACCAAAGTGTGTATTAGCTTAGTACCAAATAGCATCTTTAAAGGCTGCTTTTCTTAAACACTTGGCCTCACTTGATCCCTTGTAATATGAAGGACTGTGCACTCGATGGTTTAGTGGGGATACTGGGGGGGAAGAAGCTAAGAACCGTTCCGCTCACAAGAAATGGTGTTCTGTGGCCTTTTTTTTTTACTGTTAAAAAGGTTTGACAAGGAGCGTGAACATTTAAGGTCGTATTTTCCATTATGACCCATGGCTATTGTTCTGCAGGACAAAATTTACAAGTGAAGGAAGCAGTTATTTACTACACCTGATATGATTTTCCAAAGAAAGGACACAGTATCATGATTCACATACTCTGAGTGAATTCCTTATATGTACAGGAACAAATCTTGCATTGCTGACCTCTAAGAAGGTACAATCTTTGGCGTTAGCTTTACAAATCCTATCCGTGAAACCTCTCCAAAGGGCAGTCTCATGCTGGTACATTCCTCCAGTGCAGAAGTACTTGATTGGAGATGGCACTGGTGTAATGGCTTAACTATAAGGCACATGAATCTAGTGAATGGGCATGGTCGAAAATGAAAAAGATGCTCTGGGCCAATTTCTTCTGGCTTCTTGGGTCACACTCTTAACTCAGCTTTGGTTTTGAGTCAAGAGGGAGGTTGTTTGAAGAGCACAGAGTAAGATGTTTGGAAAGCACTGAGTGGGGATCCACGAGATTTTACAGCGGAACCCCTGTGGTGCTACTGCAAGTCCTGCACTTTGCTTCTCTTATTCCACTACAAAATCTTGTTTCCAAACGTTAATAAACTGGCTAGAACCCTGGGCAGAAGAGGGTTAATCAAGAGAAAAGTGACAGGGGAACATTCTCTTCTCGTTAATTGTTTTCAGAGCAAACCCAGCATGCAGTAGAAGAATTAAAGCATTTGACTGACAAACCGACATTTGTTCATGCCAGACACACCTTTTCTTGCCTCCTTACTGAATACAGAAACGTGTGTCTCCCTGAGGGCATTCTGCAGAGTTCTGAGATGTAATGTTTTGACGGTGGAAAAGTACAAGTCTAAATATAGTACATTTTGTCAAACTTTGTTTAAAAGAATGTTCCAACAGATATCTGTTCAAAACTGTACCCTGCTATTGGTTCCTATGCAAACCCCTTTATTAATGGGGATTCTGCAAGCGAATAATGCCAGTATGCGGCCATAGAAGGGACTGATTGTTTAGGCAAATATTCAGGCCACACGGTGGACCTCAGGTTCACATTTATCTTTGTCATAGTCTGGAGTGCAGGAGGTCTTACTTTTTTGTTTCTTCCTTTTTGTTTACTCACTGGTTCCTCTTCTCCGGCACATAAGAAACTATGTCCTTGAAAGGCACAAAAAGTACAGTTAGCTACTTTATTTCCAGAGCATTTCTTTCCATGATGAATGCTAACCCACAGCTCACAAATTTCTATTTATATGGAATGAGGAAAACCTAGCAGTGAGCAGGCAAAAATAAGGAGACTATAACAAGTCTTTGAGGCATGGAAATTCAGTATCTGAAAATCCACACAGCGTTGAAATCACAAGTATCGGAGATGGAGAGTTTTAAGGAAAAAGAGTAGAACTAGCAAAAAGACCACTTTCTCTAGCAGTCTGTGCTTCCAGCATTAGAGTTCCATCATTGTACATGAAATTTCACGATACCACCCATTTCATACATAATCCTGTGAGGGGGTAGTGGAGGCATGGGCACAGTTACTGGAAGAGAAGGTACGAAGCATGTCCATGCAATTTTTATTGCTCTCTTGAAAGGTTTTTCTTAGTGCAAATGAAGGATTCACAGACGGCACTTCATTGTCTCCCCCACTTCTGTTTTTGATGGAACCCCCTGAGCAGGAGAAGGCGACCTCCCAGAAACAGTATGCAGGGAGTAACAAGCAGGTCAGGATCTCCTCACAAATAACATCACCTACTGTGGGAAGCCTAAGAATTGTGATTCTTCATAGTTTACTGAAGCTCTAAGTCCAACATTTGATTCCTCCTCTGTGACCGCAGGCATGTATTCTGCCTCATCTGAGTACCTACAAAATACTTTATTTTTCCGCTGTTTTCTGATTTACTTTTAAAGCTACATATTCCTTGCAGTAGGTTTTTGCTCACATTGTATAAACAGCTCTTCAGGCACTGCTGTGATACAGTACATGTCTGCTGGAATGAGAATGAGAGAATGATAAGAAAATGAAAATGATAAAGAGACAAGGAAAAATAGAGAAGAAAAAATCTCATCAGTGATGAAACATAATATGGTGCAATTTTGCAGCATCTTAAGTTATAAGATGAGATTTTAGATTTTAAAAATACTTTGGAGCAGAAATGATGTCTTCTGCACACTCTTTGATGACAGCAATACTTTCTACTACCTTTCTTTGCAGCAGCCAAACTGTGCTGGAAGACACCCCTCCAATTTCAGTGTAGGAAACATAATGTAGTGGGGGAACACCCTCCTCCCACCTTCCACCAGCACTTGTTAATAGCAGGTGAAGACCCAGAGACACAGAAATAATGTAGTGGGGGAACACCCTCCTCCCACCTTCCACCAGCACTTGTTAATAGCAGGTGAAGACCCAGAAGGACACAGAAACGGAGCTGTTTTTTTCAGCTCTTCTTCCCCTGCCCTCCTGCAACCCAAGAAATGCTTAGAAAGCCCCCTGATCTGGCCCTTGGCACCAGACTGTCATTTTCCTGCTGAGGAAGCACAAAAATTTCAGTGTTCCCCATTCCTCTTTGGGAAATCCTGCACTGGCACTGTGACGAGTTGACCTCTGTGGAGGGGCTCACAGCCTCCATGCACATGGGTTATGAGAAATTGATGCCACACGTGGCAACAACAATGGCACAACCTGAAAAGAAATACCCAAATGCTTGTACATAGTACATAACGTAACTTAGCAAAGCTGGAAGTCACCCCATGGCTCAGGCTCTTCTCGGTGTCAACTGTGAAGACTCAGTTATATTTAGCCAAGGGTCATCCTCAATTTTTATTCTATCTTTTGTCATCAAACTTAAACTGAGTGCAGTGCTGCCTCCTGGGCAACTCTTCAACCTACAGGCAGTACAGCTCTGCCCCTGGCCCCTTGGAGGGCAGGATGGGATTGGAAAAGATTGCCTGGATAAATAAACACTTAGAGAAACTTCTCCAGTATCCATAAACATATATGATCATTTCTGTGAAAGAAGAACTGGAAAAGTGCAAAGGATTCTGGACGTTCTAGACATTTTTTCTCTCAGTCATTTCCACATCTGGGAATCTTTCCTTGCAGCCACATCGGAGACAGACCAGACCTTGCTCTGAACTTGAAATGAGGAACCTTTTAGGAAGAACTGTCCAGAATTTTATATTTCCAAGCAGCTCACACATGCAGCTCTCCCTTTGTAACTGACCTTCCAGAAGATTCTTTTTTTTTAAATAAACAAAATGTTTATTTCTTTACTGGATGGAAAGTTGTTCTCTTTAAAAACGCTGAACACGTATTATAGCCTTCAGAAGAGATGTTCTTTTATCCCCTCAGAAATGGATTGGCAAAGAGAAGAGTCCCCAGTACGCAAGCCCTAAGGAAAAAAGTGGCCAGTAGCCATGCTGAGTGTTTTGAGAAGTCTTCTGTCACATCAAGTCCCAGCTGGTGCATAGCTGATGTCCCCATCCAGCTGTGAACGGTGGGGATCACAGAAGCCCAGCTAGAAGCTTAGTGGCATGAAATCTGAAGTAATTTCTTAGAAATCCCTAGGATCCTAAGCCACTGCATGGAGACTGCCAGTCCATGGCTTTTATAAAAAAATAAAAATCTCTGAAACCTGCTGAATCTCAGTGGGAAGGAAAAGTCCTCTGTCCCTTCCAACTGCAATGAAGGAAGTTCCAGCCATATTATAGGGGAAAGTCCATGCTTACATGGTTGAGAAAAATTGTAGAGCCCCCCTAACTTCCACATAATTCTTTTTTTTTTTTCAAAACCTCCTAAAAGGCACCAACTAATGAAGCTATGTTGATGAAATGAATTATTTACAGCCCCTCATAATATTCTTGCCGCTAAATTGGAAAGATATGGGTTTAACAGATGGACTGTTAGATGGATAAGGAATTAGCTGGATGGCTGTGGCCAAAGAGTTATAGTTAATGGCTCAATGTCCAAGAGGAAACCAGTAACGAGTAGTGTCCCTCAAGGGTCCATACTGGGACCAATACTATTTAATATCATCATTAACAACATAGACAGTGGGAATAAGTGGTCCCTCAGCAAGTTTGCAGATGACACCAAGCTGAGTGGCGCAGTTGGTTCACTTGTGTGAAGGGATGCCATCCAGAGGGACCTTGACAGGCTTGAGGAGTGGGCCCATGCAAACCTCATGAAGTTCAACAAAGCCAAGTGCAAGGTCCGGCACTTGGATCGGGGCAATCCCCAGTATCAATACAGACTGGGGGATTGAGAGCAGCTCTGTGGAAAAGGACTTGGGGATACTGGTGGATGAAAAATTGGACATGATCTGGCAATGTGCATTTGCAGCCCAGAAGGCCAATTGTATCCTGGGCTGCATCAAAAGAAGTGTGGCCAGCCCATCGAGGGAGGTGATTCTCTCCCTCTACTCTGCTCTGGTGAGACCTCATCTGGAGTACTGTGTGTCCAGCTCTGGGATCTCCAGTACAAGAAAGACATGGACCTGTTAAAGCGGGTCCAGAGGAGGGCCATGAAAACGATCAGAGGGATGGAACACCTCTCCTATGAAGAAAGGCTGAGGGAGTTGGGGTTGTTCAGCCTGGAGAAGAGAAGGCTCTGAGGAGACCTTCAATATGTAAAGAGGGCTTATAAGAAAGACGGAGAGAGACTTTTTACCAAGGCCTGTAGTGACAGTACAAGGGACAATGATTTTAAACTGAAAGAGGGTAGATTTAGATTGGACATAAGGAAGAAAGTTTTTATGATGAGGGCAGTGAGATACTGGAACAGGTTGCCCAGAGAAGTTGTGGATGCCCCATCACTGGAAGTGTTCAAGGCCAGGGTGGATGAGGCGTTGAGCAACCTGATCTAGTGAAAGATGACTCTGCCCATGGCAGGGTGCTTGGACTAGATGATCTTAAAAGGTTCCTTCCAACCCAAACCATTCTATGATTCTGTGATTTGCATCCCATAGCTCCAGTAATATTTCATTTGGTGTGAAATTCCTACTAGGTCTGGCTGATGGGCTACATAACAAAGGGTAAAGTGGATCAAATCCCATTTTTCTGGAGGTGATTCCCTTTATCTTTCCTTTCCTACTGCATGGGTCACAAAGTCTTTGAATGCTTATGATTTTATTCAGGGACACATATGTAATACAGGCCTACAGAGTGTCCTTTCAATTTTCCTCAAAACGCATTCACCACTAGTCCCTCTTTTTGTCCTTCTTTTTTTTTTTCTCCTTTTTTCCTCCTCAAAGACTAGTAAATTATATTGCTTGCAATTAACTTCAAAAAGAACAAAAACTTCAGATTTATAATCATATCTCTAATCTTCTGAAGAAAAGAAGACTTTAAAGCTAAAGCCCTACATGAGCTGTCTGTCCCAAAATCAGACATGAATGAGGGTAAAACATGAAGGCTGTTTGTATATAAGACAGCATTGTACACAAAAAAAACCCAACACACACCTTGTAAAGCAGAAGTTATATATTTGTTCTCCACTTGGCTTTAAGGTAGCAATCACTTATCAAAGTTTAAGTGTATTCTAAGGACATAAAGTTCTCATTTACTATGCTTCTGAAAGAGCGCTCTGTAATTTCCTTAGTAAAGGGTGCAGATAAATATTCCTGCCAAACAGACAGGCAGGAGCTGAAGATCATCTGTGACTCAACTTGGATTCAACCGTCTGAACCCTAAAAATTCTGGCTTCAGCCTGTTAGTTTAGAAACTCTTGGTTCACCAGAGGCAGATCGTTCAAGAAAGACACTGCACCGAGAACTTCAGAGTCTTCCAAGCTGTATCCCATGACAATTACAGTTCTACATAAAGAAACTGGAATCACAAGCTATATCTGCTATGTTCTTCCAAAGATTTTGTCAGTAAGTAAAGACATAAACTGTCAAAGGAGCTTTTGACAAGAGCAGTAATTTCTCCCTGCTCTCCTCCAGTCCCTTTTACCTTCTGGAGACTCTTCAGTGCAGTTTGAATCTGCAGGTGATCCTTTTGATAATACTTCCCTTAAATTTCTGCATTGCACCTATATGCCTACAGAGGGGGCATATTTGCCAGCAGTTGAAAAATGACATTTGGGAGTCCATGGAAACTGTCCACAGCTTCTCTTCATTTGGAGCTTTTCAGATCTTGGCTAAATTGCTTTACCAGGATGAAAAGCACCTCATAAATTGAACTTCTCAGGGAGGATATTTAACAGAATGCAGTTGCTTTCTCTACGACAAAATTATTTTTTTCCTTAAAATAGTAACTAGTTAACCAAATATTTCATAGCAATAGAGGATAAAGGATATGCAGTACTACATAAGGAAAGCACATTTAAAAATAGGAGCTGTGGTTCCTCTCTATCAATTATGAACTTAAATAAAAGCAACAAGCAACCTTTTTGATAACTTTCCAACCCCTGAATTTAAGTTAGCATTGAAGGAAAAGACTGCATTCATTTTAATTGACTTGTCATTTTTATTAGAGATGATTTAAAGGTAATTGAATCCTTCTCCTATAATGCATGAAACAGTGCAACAGAACCTATACTCAAGCAGTAAGAGCAGCCTGACTGTGATGCTGGTGTAACTCTGGTTCTAACGGTGACTTCCGAGTACTCTGGATGAAAGCTGTAAGTTTTGACTGCAAATCGTTTGTGGGCACAATATTGATGCTAGAAGGGATGCCCATCAAGACACAGTCAGTTGAAGCAAAGCACATTTTAATCTCACAAGGTGGCCAGACCTTGGAGCCATACGAAAAGACAAACCAAAAGCTGCAGGCAATGGAGGAACTGCATGACGATCCCTCATCACTAAGGTGAGCACCATCATCCTCAGCCCCAGATTCCCCTCATCAGACTTTTGCCAATGCAGATTTTTCACATGACCTTGGTATGTTTATTGCAAATCGCAGCAAAACTACATTTCAGCTTCACAGATGGTAGGTTTGGTCTTCTGGCTGAAAGTATTACAACTTGTCTTGGAAATTTTAGATCTGGGCTTGCTTTCAAGGGAATCTCAAGTGTATATTCCAGCAAACACATCAATTTCATTAACTAGCCAAGCCTCCAATATTAAAACTCAACCCCAGTCTTCCTTCTGTGGCAGAATCTGGCACTGTTGACATTCTGATTAAATCCAAATGTCCTAGGGATGTAAAATGCAAACCATAAGAATAGAGACTTGTAGGAATAATTCTGTATAGAGGTAAGGAATTCACAGCCACAAATACAACTTTTCTAATTACACATTGCAATAAAACTACCTTTTCTGGAGAGATTATATGCTTGCAGCTATTTGTGACGTTACCAGTAATTCTTAATTCATATTTATAAACCTGACATCCTCATTCTCGGTGATTCAGTAGATTGCAAAAGTGTTTTTTAAAAAAAGCTATCTCAATAAGCCCTAAGATATATTTTAATCCTTTGAAGGTAAATTGAATAATTCTCCAGTGAAAATTTACTACCTTGACACGGAGAGGAATGAGAAACAGAAAATTCTAGTTGAAACTTTATGTTAGAACGCTGGACCTGCCTGAACTTTTATAATTAGGTTATTTTTCTTGCTCTTGCTGTCTTACTAAGGAAAGAGTTTCAAGTTAATACTTCCATACAGTTAGATTTCACATTTGAAAATGCTGCTGTTGCAAAGAGTTCTTTCTAATAGATGGTACCAAGCTCACACTTAGACCTGCTGCCAGGCGCCAAAGAGATCGAAAATGCCCCTAGATGAAGGGGGTTGGACTAGACAACCTTTAAAGGTCCCCTCCAACCCAAACTATTCTGTGATTCTATGATTCTAAGATCATCTGTCACAGACTATCCTAGACTGGAAATGTCCAGTAAATATAATGTCTACAATCACTTTTAAAGGAAACTTGCACATACTGGAATGGAACAAAATAATGAAACATGTATGGTACATCGAAGTTGTTTAGGGAAGAAAAGAAACATTTCCTCCTGGGAAAGGAGGAAAAAGATTTAGAAAAGAAATGTTTCCTACATTGCTGCTTGTAATTAAAAAACTTAAACAATCATTCAGTAAAGCCTCCTTTTGCCCCAAGATCTTCTTTGCCATTTCAGGTATCACTTATAACTGAATATTATAATAATGTATGTTGAGGTTATTATACACTCATGCAGATTCATATTTTAATCTTTTTTATTCCTATAGCAGATTGTTTCTAATTATACTAATAAAATATTTTGAGCACTAAACTCTTTTGCTAATCTTTTGTAATACCTGGTATTCTGGAAATAATTATTTCAATTTTTTCTTTTCTTTTTCTTGCATTCATAGCTACACAGCTTTATATAGGAGACAAAATCTCTATATAAAACTCTGAAATGCCAGAGATATTCCTGAAACACTTGAGTGCAGTCCCAAAACAAGCTATGGTTATCATAATTACTTTTATAGAAATTAAGTGTGTGTTAGGCACTTCACAAAAATAGGCTTAAATTCTAAACCACATCTACAGTCTGCTGAATCACTACTATTCTAAGGATGGTTCATCAAGAGCCTCACTCTACAGTCATCAAACAGCTATTCTGAAGTATGCCTGCTGGGAATGCCCCTAAAATGCCAGCCACCAGCTGGGAACAGCTAAAGCACAGTAGCTACTGCTCTGATCCTTTCTGTTCCTCCAGTTTTCTACAGGGAAAAAAAAAAACAACCAACAACAAACCTACCTCAATAACATTATTTAATTTATGAGTATCTGCTCTTAGCATTTTGTCTAGCTTTGTAAACTGTCTCGTTATTTTGATTGGCTCCAAGTTATCCCCAGCTTTCCCATTCTGACCTCTTTTATGTCTATGTCTTCACCCACACCAGCTCAGTGAGAGTGATCCAAAGGCACTTTCAGGGCCACATTCCCTGGGCATCCACATCATGCATAGGCTTGCGGTGCTCTCAATAGCGCTAGAAGAAAGTCCTAACAGGCATAAGGGACTAACTAAGACCTCAGGACTGCTGACCCTTTGCAGCACCCTCCATTGGATACTCACTGGCAACCTGGGATAAAAATTTGCATCTCAGAGTGCCTTCGGTCTCTCCCATGTAGTGACCCACAAAGTACCATCACCTGCCCTGTGCTCTCTCAGGGCTCGCAAACCTTCATGCGTAGGAGGGTTCTTGGTAAAAAACAAAATGGCCCAGACAAACAAAAGAGTTTCTTCGGCTTGCATTAGACTATCTCAAAAGCCAGCCCTAGCAGAGCCTGGTTTTGAGCTGGGACACATGTTCTGCGCTGGCCACACATGCTTGGCAAGGCTGGGGGCCCTTCGGCAGGCCAGTCAGAGGGCTCCTTTTACTGCTCCTCTTCCCCTCCCTTCAATCTTCATTCGGAGGCTGATGGAAAAATACAGAGTATGGTTTTCTTTGGGTGGCTCCTGTGCTGCTCACAGCCAAATGTTGCTGCCAGAAACACGTAGTTTCTTTGGGGGAAATGTGGGGCTTCTGTAGAGGACAAGAGGCTGATCTTGATATTGGTGATGAATCACATACAAAACAGGGAATCGCACATAAAGTGGGCTTGAAAACAAGAAAATGTTTCCTTTACTGCCAGACTTGCCAAGTGGGCTCAAGGCACTTGAACAAGATCTCTCTAACATGGTCTTCAGAATACATGGCCTGAAGAAGAGACTGGTTGGTAGAATGTGAGATTTATAGGAACTTTGGGGTTTTGTCATATGTGTTTCCAAAGTTCATACTAAATTGTGACTCATTAACATATAGACATGGTTCATCTCAGACAAAGCGTTATCTAAAAAGGCAGGGCATATACAGCAAAATCAATAAAAAGTACCAAAAAAGAGGGAATAGTCTTGCTTTGTAACTCTGCTCTGTGTTCCAGCAAGCATCACATGCTTTGGGGGTTGAAAGTATTGATTTACAATTATATCAGAACTAATCAATTCAGCACATTTAAATGGAGTTCTTTTGCAGGTATACATGCTCCTTACTCACCCTTTGATATTCTGAACTTAATTCTTGTTATCTGGTTTTCACGTCTGGTCCAGATTGGAAATAACAGCAACAAATTTGACAAGAAACTAGTCTATTGCAAATATATATTTCCTGGTTGTATGCACTGTGCAAAGGAGCCTGTTATCCCCAAATATGGGTGCCTATGGAACTGAAACCATAAAAGTCGTCTTTGCTTTATGTAAGGAAAATAATTTTGCAAAGAACTCAATATCCTCCAGCAGAGTTCACATTTCAGAACATCTTCCACAGTCACTGGAGTTTAAATATCCCCACACATTGGTCTGCAGTCAACTCCAAGCATATGGGCCATGGGCTGAGGCAAAATCCCACTAAAGCTAATGCAGTGTCATGATCTGCACTGTCGCAACGCCATGAATGAGGAAAGATGGTAAATTATGCGCACAGAAAGAATGCAACCCAATCTAACATTCATTCCCTCTCCTCACAGCTGAGTAATTTCTACAAGCATCATGCAATAACTCTGGTTGCTCTAGCCAAAAGGCAGTATGCATCTTGCCCACACCTTCCTGCACTGGGTATGTCAGGAAAAATGTCTTTACTGAAAGAGTGGTTAAACATTGGAACAGGCTGCCCAGGGAAGTGGTTGAGTCCCCATCCCTGGAGGTATTTAAAAGACGTGGAGATGAGGCGCTTAGGGACATGGTTTAGTGGGCATGGTGGTGTTGGGTTGACGGTTGGACTCGATGATCTTAGAGGTCTTTTCCAACCTTAATGATTCTATGATTCTGTGAATCAGCTGCAATTTCATTAATCAGCAGCAATTCCCTCTCCACAGTTTTAACAAACTTCTGAGAATTATTAATCAGAAAATAGCTTTTCATTTTCACAGCGAGGTAGAAATGCCCTCTTTTATTTAAGCATACAACTTAAATAAATTCACGAGAACTTTTTTTTACATAAGGCTATGAATGCACATAGGCAGATCTGCAACTAAAATAACTGACTTGACTTTGCATTATCCCTGTTGAAGTTAGACATTTAACTGATTGTACATTTCAAAGAAAAATAAAAAGCATTTTTCTCAGATGAGGAATTTAAATTACTAAATTCTTTTCTTTTTAAGAATTAGAACTTTCATACCCATTTTTAGATCAGATGAAGGAATATATGTTTTGGAATTCATAAGCAAGTTCACTTAACAGCAAAATTAGTGTTCCTTCCTTTAAGAACCAAGTTAAAAACAGATTTTCGTGTATATATGCAGAGAGTTATTGGTAAAGAATTTATTCTGTATCTTGGAAATGCAACAAATGCTGAGCTAGATGAAAAATAAAAAGAAAACAGAGAATGGAGTTAGCAGTATTGAACTGATGTTGTCTTGTTTTCTTTACCAATCAAAAAACCCTGCAATAATAGATCAATCACAATGTTACTTGATCTTTATTAATAGACCATTAAAATTGTTTCCGGTGGACTTGCTGACTCTTTGGCAGGGCAGGCTGCAAACTGCTTTTGCGGGCACATACTGAATGATTTTCTGATTTTTTAAGGATAAAGTATGTTCAGGCACATTTTGTAAAATACCAAAATTGACTGTAATACATAAAAATAGCCATAATGGGTAGTTCAACTTTTTAATGAAAGACGCGTAACATTGTCTTCCTTCAGCCAAAAAGGTCCTTGATTTTAGACAGCCACTTCCTTGCAATTTTACTGAAGAGAAATGTGCAGCTCTCCTGCCCACTTACGATTGAGTGATAAATTACATTCAAACCTCTGAAGTTTTCCACACAGTTCTTGTATTTAAGCTAAAATAAATCAAATTCTGTCTTTTTTTAAATCTTTCCATCCTGCAATATAAAACTACCACAAAAAATTGTGTTGTCCTGCTTCTTTCTTCCTTTGAAGAGGAACAAAAAGATTATTCCTCTGAGTCCAGCATAATGTAGTAAACCTCTTATTTATGGTATGAGTATTTTTGGTGCAGCAGTTTCCTTGTAATCATGGGTGTGCTGCCAGCGGCAGTATGGCAGGCTGCAGGCAAAGCATGAAGAGCTAACGCTGAAGCACTAAGTGCCTCCTGACAAGTGACCCTCTAGCTGGCCCAGCCTTCCCCCAGACACGGGGTAGGGACCAGCCACCAGCTAGGGGCACCAGGATGCATGTTGGAAGGGAAGGGTACAAGGCAGTGGAGATGAAGAAGCCCTGAGGAACATGATGCCCTGGGGGAGGAGGAGGCTCTGAGGAGAGGAGCAGGGCACAACATGGGTGCTCTAGTTCTGACCTGTGCCTTGCTCGCTGAAACACAGACGTGTGAATACTACTTACAGAGTCACCTACTTGTTGTACACTGAGCCAATTTGTATTGAATTATGCTCAGATTCTTATAGAGTTGATCTGAACTAATTTTTGCCGTAAGCATGTCTTCGGCTTGATTCTGCACTGACTTCACTTCTGGAGGGAAGCAGACGACACCAGAACACACCCATTCCTAACTAGGATTTACCAACTTACACAGTACCAGAAGGAAGGGTTAGAGGTTGGAAAGATGTAGTCATACAGAAATTTTGAAGAATGGTATATGATAATGAAATCTTATTGACTCCTTGAGTGTTCAGCAGTTTTTTGATCAGAACCAACCTCGCCTGAAGGCATCATCACCACCTCGTATGATGACCCATATCCTTTTTCTGATATGTTATCTTGCCTTCATGTACCTGTTTACTTTCCAGAGCGAAAAAGGTGGTAACTTCTAATGATTCATTCTCTGTGCCTTTTACAAAACACTATTTTTCAGGTTTTTTTCTGCATGGCTTTTGAAGATGGAGTTAAAAATATAAATACCAGTATATATATACACACACACACATATAAACATATGTCTCTCCAGTACATTCTAAATGACTAATCCGAAGGGACGTGATTCTCCTAAAATAACAATGTCTCCAATGAAGTACAGCAAAGCAGTACACTAAGGATCACCAGACAAGTCAGGAAGTAGCATCAGAAATAATCTGGCAGGACATAAGAGAAACAAGCATGCTATGAGGGGGCAGATACTTCAAGCCCCGGAAGTGTGAAGGGCAAGTCCTATTCTTATTCAGCATTCGCGTTCCTTGGGAGTTTGAACCACAGCACATGTCAATACTGCTATTGCTGCTACAACAATTCAGGATAACTGAGAAATCAAAACAATCTAATCTAAATTAGGCAAACTTAAATTATTAACAAATACAAAGGAATAATGGAAAAACTAATTGTAAAAAGAGCTGGTATCATCTACACAGGCAGCAATCTGCCCCCATTGGTGTCTCGTAACAGGGAACAGCTGCAGTGGATGACAACCAACACCCCGTAAGCAGAACTCCTGATGGTGTCACCCTGCTCTGAGTGCCTTCTTATGCCTTGGGAGAGCCACAACACTGACACCCGTTAGTTTGTATTTCAGGTTGTACATAAGAGGAAGCAAAAGGCTCAAAGGGGGAATGATCACGGCAAGAAACAGCGGCTGAGCAGGGAAGTTGCCTGCATGCAGAGCCACTGGCAAGGCTATGAGGATCCACACCGATGCCTCCTGGGACATGCAGTGAGGAAGGAGCTGCCCACCACCACGTCCCCAAAGGCAGACAGCAGTGACTGAAGCTATGGGCACTTCAGTACGCATGTGAGGTGAGAAATAGGTCATGAGTTGCATGGCTGGAGCTGCTGAAGAAATGGGATCTACCTGACAGCTAGCAGCAGTGACACAGAAGAGGTTTTGAAGAGATATTGAGGTAGTCTTTTACAATATGTCTACATTATTTGAGAAACTGAGAAGCTACATATGCTGCCTGCTAGGACTCTGCCTGATTGCCAACGATATCTACAGATGATTTGCTGTAGAAGTATCTACCATCTGTAGTCTGAGGAGGTAGACAAGATCAGCACTACACACTAACTCGGACTTGCCCAATTTTCCTTTAATTAAACCACTGAAATTTTACAAAATATCGCTAATGCATCCACCTATGTCACTGAAGGCGAATCCCAAACTCATTCACCCGCGCTTTTTAGAAACGGTAACCAAAATCAATATACCCATGAAAGCAGTGGGTTTTACAGTTGAGTGGCCCAGGATATTCCTTCCTATTTTCCTAAGGACCTCTTTGCAGGAGGAAGTTTCCCTGTAAAATATAGCAACCACAGTATTTTGTCTGCGCTCAGCTGATGGACGCTGAACTTCTTCCTACCACTCACACTTCACTTCCCTAAAGTTAAATCTGTGATAAAGATAACTCTTATGACACCCTTACTCTGTCTGAGTAATATTTTATAAGCAGCGATCAACTTAAGCCACATTCAAGAACGACATTTAATCCTCCAGGGTACCTCCAACAGAGAAAGCCGCCTGGCAGGCAGGCCCAGGTAGAGAGGAAAGCTGTAGCAGACTGACCGCTTGTTTGTCCTGAGGAGGGACGAGAACAAGACATGAGACTGCTACAAGTAGAGGGTAGGCACAAAGGAAAATTTAGGGGGGGGCCTCCTCTCCCACTTTTGGGTTGGCAGCCACAGCATATCGAAGATCAAGCCCATCTGGGGGTACAGGCAAAGAAGGGCCAAAGGGCAATGGTGAGAAGAGGCAAGGTCAGGACCTTGCTTAAGGGAGATGCTCCAGGGACCACCTCAGAAAAAAAAAAGAGACAGTGGTACGCAAGCACGAGCAAAGGTAAAAAGTCCAAGGAGGTCTCTTTCGAGGAAGATCCTGGTTTACATGTGTATTTGGTGTCCATACTTTAAAAAAAGATGTATTACAAAAACATTTTACTCAATTCACTGAACTTGGACAAGAAATTCTGAGAATTTACCAGGTAGGCTTGCAGCCAGAGTCCCAGGACTTCTTGTATCAATCTTAAGTTGTAAAGTTTGTACAGTTGGAGCCACCACATTTTTTCTTTTTGTGAGGGTTGTCTAGCTTTGTAACTTGATTGTTTGTATTAGGATTGTTTTCCCATTTTTCAATATAAAGCAGACACTCTGTCCACCTCCTCTCTCTCTAGAACAAAAATACAAGCAGAGGAGCAAGGCAGAAATGGCTTTTTGCACCAGTACACTGCAGAGTTACCTAGTTCACTCTCCGTTTTGTAAAATGTTGAAATGATTTGTGTTAATTTGCTGAGTTAAAGGCTGGGGTTGAGCAGGAAAAGGGAAGATTGAGTTTGCACAGTGAGGAATTATTCAGTATTAATAAAACTTCCAACTTAGCGTAAACTGATTTTACCTACCCTGAAAATCAAAGTCTAAAACTGTCTTGCATTATGCAGAAAGAAAAAAAAAAAAGTTTAATTTTGTTGCTGCAGCCAATGAAAATACTGAAAGCTGCATCAAATCAGCTCTCTAATAGTACTAACCCATCAGGAAAACATAGTTGCATAATTAAAAAGAAATAATTTCCCCTGTTTTCTACTTTTATACGAAAGACCTGATTGATGGAAAATAATCCACGGCAATGCTTTTTAGCCGAGGAGCCGCTCCAAGGGAGCCGCCAGCCGGGAGGCAGCAGGGTCAGCCCAACACCGGCTGCTCGTCCTCCCTCGCTGCCGGCCTCCCCGCGTTTCAGTCGCCTGCCAGGTATTAACCATGCAACTGGGGGGGGCGGAACAGGCTTGGCTCTTTCAAAGTACAAAGTGAAAGGCAGGCTCCTCTCACCTTTCATCTGAACAGCGACTGCAGCGGGAAAATCCCTGCGTGCTTCCTGCGCTGACAGTGCGTCAGGCCTTCCAGCACAAAATACAGAGGAAAACTTGACGTGCATTCACGTAGATGGGTTGTCACGGGTACACACTCTCTGCCTGTTTTATTAAAATTTCAGGTTGATCAGCATCTGAGTATAATGAACATCCTGAAACCTCAGTTGCTTAATTGAACCAAATCTCTCCGACACAACCGGACTTATTCCTGGATGCAAGTCAGGAATAATCAAAAAATAAGATCTTCAACAAGTAAACACTCCAAATCCAAGTAATGGTTCAGCTCATGAAATCAAGGCTAGAGATCTTTTTTCCATATTAAATATGTTATTTGTCTTTGACCACCTAAGTGTAAGTCACACCAGCTGTACGCAAACCCAGCCACACTAACTGGACACCTAAACAAGATCCAGTCTGGCTCCCTTTTTTCTGGAAATTATATGTTCATTTCTCCTTGCAGAAATACATTATTCCAGCATCAGTGCAAATACAATGAGTCAACTCCAAGCACTGGTATGATCCTATAAATACCTTTCTGCACCTTAGCAAAAAGTTTCAGGCCAGCGGAGTCTCGGCTTTTGGAGCAGGGGCTTTCACACACCCGAAGACCACAGCAGTGCAGGGAAGCTCCTGAGGCTGCAAGCGCCCAGGACTCAGCATCGGGAGCCTCCTGGATGTTGGACGCTGACCCTTCATCCCAGTCTGACCTGGCACACACATGTGGATTGATGTGCAAAGATATACTTTGGATCTAAACATACCCTTTTGGCCAATCTGTTTGCAAGATGGACTTATGACAGAAACAGATTCAGTAAGAAGGGCTTTCTGTCCCAAATTAACTGTCATCAAATATAGGTGCAGAAGATTTTAATTAGTAGTTTATTAAGAAACACTTCATTAAAGAGAGAGGAAAAAAGAAAGAACAAAGCAGGCTTATCTCCCGAATCATGAAAGGAACAAATCCACAAATGCTGACAAATTTCTTCTAATTAGTCTTTAGTAAACAGCTGATGCCTCATTAAAAAAGAAAAAAAAAGAAAACAAAACCCAACAAACAGCCCCCCAAAATACTCATTCTGCTTAGTAATGAATCTGTCCTATCTGCCATAGACTTTCCTGAGGGCAGGAAACTATTCTTTTCTGACGTTACCAAGGTTATTTATATAGACATTTATCATAATTTCTTTGAAGTTCATATGGAAAAGATCCTAAAAGGTCCTAAAAGAGGATATCATCTATATTTTACCATTAGTGACTACAGAGGGTTAGTGACTCATTCTTGATCTCACCCTAATCAATGGCATTACTCATTCACTTTGATAGGCACAAGATGAAACTCTAGAGTTGAAATCCTAATTTCCTGAAATCAACAGAATTATTCTATCCATTTTACTGGGTTCAGGATTTCAACCTGAAGCTTTGAAGAGAACAGAAGTTATTCACTCCTTTGCAGAGGCCTAACACAGTGTCTTTGTGCCTTAAATCCCTCTTAAATCTGGTCTGAGGGCTCTGGTACTGTATAGTGCTTGCATATCTTATCTGAATAATAGCAAACTTGCCCCCAGAAAGTAACAGAGCCACATACATTTCTGGCATATTTTAAAATGCAAAAGTCTACAGAAAGAGATACAAGTCTGCTTTTTTTCCAAACAAGACTGCATACCCTGTACATGCACCTAGTTAGCAGTCTACACTCATATTTAGCACCGTGTTGAATGCCAAAATCTGTTTCCTACTTACACTCCAATATTATTTACAGACATTGCGGTATCAGCTTCATGGATTACACATGTGCTGCCCTGGGTCCCTTGTTTAACAACTAGCCCCAGGAGCAAACTTCTGCTTAGAAAAAAAAAGCAGGAACATATTCCTTTTATACAGCCAGTTGTCTAGACAGCATGCATTATAAATAGACCAAAACATTCTCTTCCATATATATTTCTGATTCTCATTTGGTTAAGTAGGAAGAAGAGAATCCCAAAGACTTAGTGTTTTTATATATATTTATATTATGTATTCAAATTATATCTTGTACACTTCAGAGTCAGTCTAAATCAACATATAAAAACCATCAGTGAACTTAGTGGCCCACATTTAAATGCTGCATAAATCTCATTTGCACAGCTCCAACCTCCTGGAATGAGCTGGTCCATCCCTCTTTTAGAAGTTTTTCATATCTGTTAGGTTAGCGTTTCCTCCCAGACAAAAAGCACTTTTGTGCCACATACCTCTAGTCTTCTTGGGGGAAAAAAAAAAAGAGAAGGAAAGTATTTACTTTTCAAATGGACTATTTAACACTGGGCATGCATACTTTCCAGTTTTATTTCTTCTAATAAATTTCAGATGGCTTTGGATTTGAGAACAAATTGGATTGACAAAATGACAAAAGACAGTGGTAAATTAAAAATCCAACTTCAAAATCCAGGTTATTAATTTACCTAAGGAAGAATCAGAAGCATTTTTGCAATACAATAAGAAAATCTCAGGATACGGTATTGTGGTTTTGTACTATTCCCTTTCACGTATTAATTTTTATTTACCCACATTATATAGTTTAAGCTTCTCTGTGTTGTGTTATTTTCCAGCTGCAATCATTGCCTAAAATCACAATAGATGAATTATCAGGTTCAGAAACATAGATACCCAAAATATAGTCTATCATTTGCTGGATAGCTGCTTTTTGTGATACCCCTCCTCTCCAAACCGCTCCCAGTCTCAGCGGTAGGTCTCTTTTAATTACTAGCCCTCAAAAACTCTTCTGTTTCTCCCCTTCACTGATGGGGGAAGTGCTGACGCTGAAGTCACCGATGCACGTTAAGTGCTGAGAGCACTCTAGTCAGAACAGCACAGACAAAGTACCTAGCCGCCTGGCCATGCTTTCCTGCAGGCAGCAGGTTTCACGTTGTCCCAGCTATGTGGCCAGCAGGTCTTCAAGCTCCTCTGGATACGTCTCCCATGAGCACAGTCACCATTAAAGACAGGAGGTGTCACGATCCTCAGTCCACAGGCCATAGCATCCTACGTCCCTACTGTGATTATTCAGCAGACTCAAGGCTATTTTAAGTCTTCACCAGTAACATGCAGGGTGACCCAAACAGCTTTTCCACAGCAAGGTATTCTCTAACCACAGCAGTAGGATGGGAACGTAACAAAAGAGTGAGGTGTTAAAAATAGCCAGTTCACAGCAAAATTTGTTTCTTTTTAATTGAAGACAAAATACAACACTAGGTTTTTTTCACTGGTGGACCAAGGCCAGTATTTTCGTGAAGAGCAAGTCTCAGGTATACAGTTTAAGATCTAAGCCTTCGTTGCTGTGTGAGTATCTTAAGAGCATTGCATGGATCCACAAGAGTCCATGGACTATAAGATGAAAACCACAGAGTAATTTAGGTCAGGAGTAGCCTCTGGAGGTCACTCCAAAATATCCACTGCTCTCCTTTCATTCAGTGAGCCAGTCATCTCGTCAGAGGATGCATTCAGTTTGCTCAGACACTATTTGCCCTTGGTAAATCCATGCTGGGTGTTCCCAGCCATCACCTTATCCTGGCCTGGACATGGCTTCCATTTGCTCCATCCCAGGGACTGAGGTGAGTCTGACTGGCCTAGATCCTCCTTCCTGAAGAAGGGTGTGACATTTGCTTTTTTCCAGTCCTCAGGAACCTCCCTGATCTGCATGACTTTTCAAAGACAACAGAGAGAGGCCTTACAATTGGCCAACTCCCTCAGCACCTTCAGATGCATCCTGTCTGGTCCCATGGATTCATGTACACCCCAGTACATTCTGCATATTTAATGAAAGAACTGTCTTTTGACAGTTTTACTTTGACCTTACAGACTGGACATTTAAGACATGATCTTGTGTATTGTCGTGGTTTAATTTCAGTCGGCAATTAAGTACCACGCAGCCGCTCGCTCACTCCCCCCACCCGGTGGGATGGGGAGAGAATTGAAAGAGCACAAGTTAGAAAAAACTCGTGGGTTGAGATAAAAACAGTTTAATAATTGAAATAAAATGATAATAATAAGATGATAATAATAATAATACACAAAGCAAGTGATGCAAAG
>NW_008794775.1:178997-204607 GCF_000699145.1 Aptenodytes forsteri | reverse complement strand
ATGACGTCACATGGTATGGCATGTCCCTTTGGCCAGTTTGGCTGTGCCCCCTCCCAGCTTCTTGTGCACCTCCAGCCTTCTCCGTCGGTAGAGCATGGGAAGCTGAAAAGTCCTTGGCTAGTGTAAGCATTACCTAGCAACAACTAAAACACCGGTGCGTTATCAACTTTGTTCTCATCCTAAATCCAAAACACTGTACCAGCTACTAGAAAGGAAATTAACTCTATCCCTGCCGAAACCAGGACATGTATTTACAAAAAACCACTTATGTTCTTACTTGGTTAAGCGTACGTGAAAATGTAAGGAATATATATAAACCTGCTTTAACAGTAAGTTATGTAGATTCAGTTTATCCCAGGCATCCTAGCCCCTGGAGTATGAGGTCTACTCAGTTTCCTATTCATCTCTTCTACCTTTTTTTCTTTCCTCTTCTGCTCTTCACTTCTGTTTTTATCCGTCCCAAGGCTTGGGGATATTTTTTCCATATCCCTCACCACACCCCAGCCACTCCTACTGATGTTACAAACCATACCCCTACAGTCACTAAGGATGAGATGAGCTTTCAATACACTGCAGCAATGAAGGCATCTTTGTAATTAACCTTTTGTAATCATATAGAAAACAAGCTAAGAACAGAAAACATAACACATAACTCTTCCATCCTTCAAAAAAGTAATAAGTACATTTCCTTATTAAGGAATAATATTCAATTGTAAACAAACTTTTTGTGGTAATAGATGTCACAATACTAGTGTTGCATTCACCTAAAAGATTTTTAACCTTTAAAACTAACACACAAGCATCCCAGGGGCTTTTTTGTGAGTGATTCCTTGCTGGATATTTTAGTCCTACTTTCTCTTTTAGTTTTATGCTCTGAATGAGCTCATTCCTATTAGCCTATGGAGTTCACATAGGACAGGCAATTGCAGTAGCGAACTGTGGAATAACTTGTATGGTGACTGATTCTTCCTGGAATAGCATTTTTAAGGGCACAATGTGTTCAGCAAGCTTCCTTCTTGACATATTATGTGGACGACTTTCTCAGACATAGGTCAGGCACAAATCCTGCTCTTCTGACATGGCACGGCCCCCAAATAGCATTAATGTCCTGTCTGCAAATACAACGGGGCCAATTTGCTAATAAAAATCGCTAATGACATCTATCAACTAGATTGAATTAATCGCATCATTGCCACTGTAGTAGAGAATATAATTATTCCTTGATGTGAATTCTGGGCCTCCAGTTACACAATCAAAATGGCACTTTCCCACAAAGATGTCTTTAGATGGTATTTGCACGCCTACGTCCCTAGCACTGCCTGGTTTCACTCATTTCTCATACAGCAGGGCTGTATGAATTCTGTGTCAAGCATAGATTTGGCACTTCCAGTATGTTTTGGGGAGAGTTTATGAATACAGTGTTGTGCCTAAAATACAATGTTGTGACAGAGCTTTTCTTTTGCTAAGTAAGTTTGTTTTACCATGTTAATCATTCAATTTTATATGAGATGTTAGCTGTATAATAATTCTGAGGAAACAATCATGTTACAGTGTATTTTAAATAAATCTATGCCTTAGGCTTCCAGAAACATAGTAAATAACTTATCATTGCCTTTTTTCTTTTAAAATCTGTATACAATAGTAATATTTTATAATATAACAATAATTACTGGTGACATTTATATGGCTTGAGAATCTCAGTTTCACTACGTAGAACTAGAAATTTTTTTTTTTTTGACAGAGGAAAACACATTAGAGAAAATCAGGAAGAAATATGAGTTAATTTGATTTCTCTCAATAGTTTTTTTTGTTGGGTTGTTGTGTGTGGGTTTTTTTATTGTTGTTGTTCATTGATATATTTTCTCTTGCATTCATAGACTGGGATGATTTTGAGTTTTCAGAGGACTGGTGAGTATTTTACTACTCCACGCTAGCGTGAGTCTAAGATTTTCTTCACGAAATACTATTGGCAAAAACAGCAGGCCCTGAAAGAACAAGGAGATAAAAAATTAACTTGATCCCACAAAAAAACCAAGCAGCCTGTTCTGTCTCTTTCAAAGTGGCTGCTTGAGGACTTGCCTCCAGCAGCCTGCTTTTCTCTCCCGGGGTAATGGGAGGGGGAAGAGAGGGACCTGCGGCACCTGGAAAAGGGAAGGCATGGATGGGAAGTATGATGCAAAGGCATGTGAGCAGCATTGCGTGGAGCTGCTTAGGATGCAGCTGGATCTGCGTGCCATCCTTGCCAAGCACAGGCTGGCTCTCACAGAGCCATTCGGCATCTCTTCACTTTACTTTTCAGTGCTCCCGTTTCTGGAAGACTTCATTAGCTTGAACAGAGATGCACTCAGCTGGCTCGGACCCAGCTGAGAGAAGGCTGATGAAGCCATGCATGCTGAGAAAACTGGTGCAAAATAGTGATTCTGCTAAGCCTAGCAGAGCTAAGAAAATCCCATTGGATTTAGCTGACTATGCAGAGCCATTTGTATGTCCATGTTAGTCAGTTGTCTAGCACGACTGTGAGCTGCCTTGGTTTTGCAGGATGCTTGCCCTGGGTAACATGAAGTGGTCAGGTTGTCCACAGATCCTGGAAGCAACAGTAGTATTGCCCTTGAGTTAATAAGCTGTGCTGGCTCCTCTGTGAATTTTTTTTAGGCAATTTCAGATACAGTGGAAGGTAATGGATATGCTGACTTCTATTCTCCCTGGATAAATGGAGAACAAATTAAACATTTTTTCAAATAAGATAGTTGGGGATATTAAAAGTATCGCCTTACTTAGGTTTTATCATGTGCACGATTGCCTTGGGCAGTAGCTTCTATTGTCTCGTTATCTCAGTCCATTGAAGCATTCAGCTGCTGCTTTCATGTAGCCTGAATGAAGGCTGTTAGCATACCCATTAAGTTTAAGAACTGTCATTGCCTAGAGACAAGATCTAATGTTGTCTAGAGATCAAAGCCTTGATTGATGGCAGCCATTAACACCATCTCACATTAAGATATCTTCATGTCCACATAGTCTATCCAGACCAACAGGTTCAATATCTTTTCAGTTAAGCTCTGTGATCCTGCGGCTGTATTCACCCCTGGACTGGGAAGACAGCTGAACTGAACAATGCAAGTGTCACACATCCAGGCTCTGTCCTTTCATTGGTACCAGTAAGGACGCTTTGAAGTCAAGCCATGGTGCCACGCTGTGGAGGAACGGGTGTCTATGGGCGTGGAACTGATCGAGAGATTCTGCATTGCTTCTTTGCAGTATTTTATACATAAGATAAAGGTCTCCCCGTTTATACAGTTAAAGTGCATGGATTAAGAATTACTGTAGTACCATCATCTGGATGTCCCAATCACTCCATGGGTGAGAGACTAATGTTTACTTTATGATTCTTCACCTTTCAGCCTTTGTGCCATGGCTGCTACTACAGCAGCTCATTAGTATTAATTGGGACAGTCTTTTATGACACACTTGACCAGTCGAAACCATTCCCATATCACCAGTTCATTCCAGAAGCACAGATCCCACCCAGAACCACCAGCCTGAATTAGTTCTGGGCTAGTGCCCAGAGTAGAAAAGCTCAGTATCCTCTTGTTAATTCAATGAGCTTTTACTAGCATAATTGCAGCATATTAGCTCAAATAAGGGTAATATTACTTTTCATAACAGTTTAAGGTGTTTTGGTTTTTTTTTTTATTTTTACTAACATTCAGTGTTCAGTTGGGAAGCTAGTTATATTCTCTACAGAAACACAGAAAAATATTTGACCTCTCAATAATAAATAATAAGTACTTCTGTAAATTCAAAATATAATAACACTGAGTTATCTTTACACCAAAAAAATTTACATAGGTCCTGCAGTTTAATATTTTAGAAGAAAAGAGCTTTGCTAGAGGACATGCATGGCTATAATATATGAGATTGTAAGGTAAATTGCTGTTCGTCTTTTCACAATGGAGGACAGACGCAGAACATTTTCCTTATGTACTCCCTTGGCTGCACCAATAAGATCATCTCATATAAAACATAAAACACTAACAACAGATATTTAAATACCTTTCTGAGAAGTACAAAAACATTAGATAAATAATAAACAAACTCTAAGAAATCATGAACATCTACAACTTCAGGACATCAAAAACTTCTGTCCAAGCTCCCGTCTCATGGCTCATAGGCCAACTAAAGATCTTATTCAGCGCGCAGGGGGAAAAAAAAAAAAAAGAAAAAAAAAAAGAGGAAAATCAGATTCAAAGATTCCTGATATATCCAGAAGAAGCAGCTCCCTCCACACCTAATGAATCCATATTTTAAGCAGGTAAATACGCAAAATCTGTTCTGTTTATTTAATTGACATTTTAAAATATCAAAATGAACAAAATTATATCTTAAAAATTTGTAACCATCTGTTATAACCCATTTCTCTTAGTCCCAAATACTGTATAATACCTTAAAGTTATTGCCTTCTGACTCTCATATGCCCATAATAGAAGAAATTGGCTTCTGCCTTGGATATGCCAATTAGGCCAGCTTCAATCAACTGCTTTTAATTCCCCAGTACTTTTGTTCTTCTTCTAGTACTGCTCCTTGGAACGACTTTCTTAAGCACACTTCCAAACCTCCACTAAGCTGCTGCTTAAGTCTCTTGCTGTACTGCCTACAACAATGTTAAGAGCGCTAAGAGAAGCTGTGGCCGTTGTCTGCCTAGCACGTAACACAGCGCTGTGCCCAGATCTCCAAGCTCGTGTTAATCTGATTTGGTAAATGCATATGCTACAGCAAAGCTTTGTGCAGAGAAGCAAGGGGTGATGTGGAAGCAGAAGAGACACGGTTCTGCACAGGCACAACTTGCACCTTAATGTCGACAGTTGGATCCCCTTGACTCAGTTTATCACCTTATACGCAAACCCAGATGTCTACGGGCAGGGCAGGTGTCTTCCAATCAGCCTTCTGGGCTTGTTCTTGCTCCCACAGGGCCAGCTCCAGCACAGCATGGACACGCTCACTGTTTCCTCTGTGCTGCTTATCCCCATGCCTTCCTCAGCAGCCTCTCAGACTGGAAATCCTTTGAAGCGGGGACTACATCTCTTGTCCTGTTTGTAACCCACCAAGCACAGGAGGTTCACTAATGGGAGTCCCAGGTGTCACAGTAATTATGAGTTTGATCACTCACTATTACTCATAAGCTACTCTATGAGATAGCTACTGGGAAGACACTGTGTTCATTCAAGATACTTGTCATTGCTTAATAAAGTAATCTTATAATTAGTTTGAATCAGTCAAAATTTTTAACTCAAGAAGTAAATCATGTGCTTTAACGATGTCAAGGTGTCCACACTATCAAATTTCAGTAAGTGTCCAATCTTTGAGAAACTTTGCATGACGAGGAAAGTAGTTAATTCATTATGTGCTCATTAGTAAAATATTTAGAGAGAAAGATGTTCTTAATCAAAATCTTCTAAGATTTGAGAACAGAACATACAGAAGTATTTTTCACTTTTGGAAAGAGCCACTTTTCTACATTTACATCCCTTTTCTAGATAACAGAAATAGTTTTTGTTAATATTTATCAATGCTACGAAAAATGACAGCATTTATTTTCATGATAGACATAGAGCTTGTGTCTCACAAGTGGTACTTTCATACTGACAATCTAGAGCAGGAGCTGTAACAGAAGACCTACACTTACATCTTGAAAAAGTACTTTTGCTGCCACATTAATGTTACAGCAGAAGTTAAAATCTCTTTGATTTGATTACACATAGGCACAAGACAGATGTCTACAGATGGTTTTGGGTGGTTGGTTGTGAAACCGCAACAATTGTGCAACCGCGTGCAAGAAAGATCTGGAGCAAAGAGAAGTTTATTTCCTTCACTGCTGCTGATTGCTTTGCACAGCAACCAGAACCTAATGTCCGCTCCAGATCGTGCCTCGAGAAGTTTTACTTCAGTGATCAGATCCTGATTCACAAAGTTATTAGAAATTCACAGATGGTGCTCTCACTGCACGTTTTTATTTGAAAAGAGGTCAGTGATCTCCAAGAGGGCCACATTTTAGCTCGGCAAACAGTACAAACTGCTCCTTCCTAGGCTAGCTTCAATACTGTGAAGTAGTTTGGCTGAATTCTTTCCTGAGTGTCATTCAAGGTTAGGGTTTTTTCAAGGAAAAATTAACACAGCACAGAAAATAAATAATTATTAAAAAGCACCTGTTTATTAAAAAGCATCATCATTTTGAGGGTCCAAAAGCAGATGTGGACACCATTTGGGCACCACAGTGGCAAAAAGCTACAGAAAGCAGAATTAAACATTTCCAATTAAGTTAGCAAATTATTAAAGTTGTAAGAGTAATTCCAGTTCTTGGATTGAAGCTGTGAACTCAGTGGAGCTAATTTACTATTCCACTGTTGGTGCAAATCTGTTGGGGCAAGAAGTGGGGAAAGAAACAAAGAAGTTTTATCCCCTTCTCTCCCGCACACCTCTCTGCTCGAGCAGCGCACTGTGCGCACGCACGTCCTGCCTGGAAGGTAGGGAGCTGTCGGGCTGTTCTGCTACCAACATAATTCCATACTCTATTTGAATCACATTCATTGCTAACACAACACCTTTATGCAGGTGAAGCCAATTTCCCCCTTATCCCATGCAGCCTACTGAATAGCACTGTGCAGAAACGATAGGCCAGATTCTGCTTAAAGCTTTGACAAAGCAAACTCAGAGCAAACTTTACAAACACTGAGAGCTTGTGCAGATTTATACCTTTACCTAGGGATCATGACTGAACGTAGTAGTGTAGATTATATTTGCATTGTACATTAAAACAAATTATACATTTTTGTATCTGCCTCCAAGTTTTGTGAAGCTTACTTGTTTTTAAATTATCTGTGTTCACAAATTCTACATGGCTAAGTGAAAGGCATTTAATCTAATTTGATAATCAGATTTGTAGGCACTGATATTTTGAAGTGGTTAACTGGGTAACAGCTAATTTCCCTGTGGGATGTGCAACGCACTAACTACCCTCTCCTCCCCTAAACGATGGCAGCATATAAGTATCTGCTGCATTTGAAAAACTCTTAAATCACTAGCCATTAAGAAACACTAATAACTCAACTGGTGTCATACATAATTTATTATGAAGAAACTACTACAGCCTGTATCAGAGCATGTGTGCAACCTCTGAAACTCTTGTGGTTTCTTCCCAACTTCAGTGACTTCTGCCAGGATTTCAGGTTGGTACAGACTACCAGGCTGCCAGTGCTGCCATTTACCAGGAAATTTTACTTCTCTGATTAGGAAGGTCTGCCCTTACATATCTGTACGGTTGTTCACAGACAGTAATCAGAAATAGAGCTGGAATCAGGAACAAGGAATGTTGTAAGATACCAGAGCAGACAATCTGCCTTGCAAAGCAACTAGTTTACCTGCTGGTTTTGCTGGCATTATGAAAATGAAGGAGATCAGCATTCATACAAGAGAAGAAAGCTATCCAATCATTTTAGCCCATGGTCATAGTGACTGAATTTGAATTTCAAATTTTTACAGGAGTAGTTCAGTTTACTTGAATAGGAATTTGTGTATATTTCAATACAAAACTTAGAGCATTGTGGAACTGGAAGACAGACGCTTGATTTCTAAATAAATGAAGTGATGTCATCGATTTCAACAGCCTTTTGGGCAGGGTTCTGCTAAGGAAGTTGGTGGCAAATTGCTTGATCCTGCTTGCACCAGTGAAACAAAATCTCCCAAAACAAAATTTTAAACCATACTGAGATGAACAGAAATGATCTGTATTGAATAGTTTGAGCTGAACCTGTTCATGCAGTATTGATGGCAGCGGGATCACAACTGTTTGTCAGATTACAGCCTAAACAGACCAAAAACATTCTCATGAAGATGGCTTTGACTAAGTCACACAAATACAACAACATAAAAGTACATTTAAACCCTCTACCCCACCAACAACTACAGCAATTTACAAATTATGCTTCTATCAAGTTGTGTTTACTAAGAGAAGGAAGAGGCTTTAGAATGTCTTTATCTTGCATACAATCCCACTTTTTCAAGTGAAGAAGGATCTGCTCCAAAATTCACAGAAAATAACAAAATGACAGGTAAGGACTTTCACAAACTTTAGGACGTGTAGCATGAATTATACTGTTTATAGAAGTTTACAAAGACAAAGTAATTTTCCATCAGTTCTTTGCTGTGAATTTACAGCTGATTAAAAAGAAAAGGCAAACCCCTTCTTCCCTCCCTCTCCTGAACTCCTAACTTCAAAGAGTGGGAAGAGTTGTTCTCTGTTTCTTTGCATCCTTACACCCTAGCAAAGCACAAGCTCTGGTAGAGGGAATACAAGTATTAAACTGAAAACACATTGCTTCCCCCACCCTCCATTAATTCAGCAATTTGTAGCACTTCCCTGAGTGGGATATGCATCAGGGGCAGGTTGCTTCAAGCAATGAAATCCAATTACACTTTAACCGAAGACCCCGTTTTTATTAACAAACACAAATATAGCGGAAGAGGAAATTATTTAAAAACCTTAATCATTCTGTATTACCTTTATCAGTGCTTCCTGAATACGCTGTGTTGTATGGGACTCCTGTTTATTTAGTTTTCTCTTGCTGTGATGGTAGACTGCGTGACAACAGCTTTCCCATTATGCTAATATATCTCAAGCGTTAGCAAACAACTAACACGAGGTAGCTAACAAACTCCTCTGAGTTGCAAATGTCTTCTTTTATTTTTATGAGTTTCCCCACTAGGATGGGATCACATTCCTAGCAACTTTTCTACATAAATCACTCCAGCAGGATCATCA
This sequence comes from Aptenodytes forsteri, assembly GCF_000699145.1. Taxonomy (NCBI): domain Eukaryota; kingdom Metazoa; phylum Chordata; class Aves; order Sphenisciformes; family Spheniscidae; genus Aptenodytes; species Aptenodytes forsteri. The sequence continues at coordinate 195,795 of NW_008794775.1, read as the reverse complement.
CAGATGTCCCATATAAACTAAATGTGCTTTCAAATAACATTACTTGATGCTAAATAACCTAGATTCCAACGGGCATCAATAACAAGTAATAGATTTATCCCGTATGCCTTGGGGTTTCACATAAATAACATTAGACTGATATTTGTTAGAGTATTGTCCTGATTCTTTTCTCATCTGTGCTGTATCAGAAGTAAACAAGCTCAGAGAGACGGATCCTTCTGCCACAACATGAACATGCCTCTCTGAAACCCACAAAAATGGCAAAGAATCCCAAAAGCAACCCACTCTTCCTCCCCAGAAAAACCCACCAATAAAACCCCTATACATAGACACCGTCTTTATGATGGATCTTATAGCAAAGGCAGGTTAGTTATGTCTGAAGATCTACACACACTAGCCTAGGGAGGAAAATTATACTTTATGCTTTACAACAGAGTCAATCTGCAAATAATTGTTCAGCTGAATTACTCTGGCAGCAAACCCTGCGTTTAATGCTATCACCTGGTGGCACTGTTATACAGCCTTCTAAATCTCTGTTTTCAGTGCCTGGCTCCTGGGAAGGCAATCATACTGTTGTTACCCTGGGGTTACACACGGCCTCCGCAGGACGGTTTGAGACGGAGGAAGCCAACTGACCCGGACATTGGTTTTTGCTTTGGACTTTAAAACACAGCTGCCCTCCCCAGGCGTGTTGCTGGCTTGACATTTGGGGAAGAACACAGATCTGCACTACCTCTCGGGGCTGGTGTTGGTATAAATAACAGCAGTTTGCACAAACCCTCCATATTTCTGATACTTCTGCCTTAAGCAACCAACTAGCAAGCTAACTGAAGACCTGGAAGGTTTCAGCAGGATAAATATCGGAAGAAAGCTGTAGTATTACTGCAGATGGTTTTAAGGGAACTTGCTTCATTGAGTAGCTGAGCACAAAGATCATGGAATATAACCCCCAGAAAATAAGAATAATTGCAAATCTTAACAATCTGTCCTGTTCATAGAAATAATATTTTTTTCACTGTTTCATTTAGCAAAGATAAAATAATCTCTACATTGTGATTAAAAAGAAGAAAAAAAAGAAAAAAAAAAGAAAACACACAGCCACCATAACATGCATCTCCTGTCTTCCAGAGGACAGAGATAGTATACCAATTTACAGGTAGCTTATGAACATTCAAAACTGAAACATCAGTTGTGCTGTTAACCAACAGATGCTACTATACATAGTTTTGTATTCATTCATATTATGTGCATCGGCTAGAAAAACATAATCCCACTGAAGTCTCTAGCAACTAAAAATCGAATTATATTTCGTTTTTTTCCTCTCTATTTTTACATCACATTCACACATAAGTCATCCTGACAGTAGAAAAGGGGCAAGTATCAAGTCTAGAAGTGGGTGGGTACCTAAAACATGCTAAATGTTTCCACCTTTGCCCCCTCACAAGAGTATAACTGAAGGAAAGCACTTCTTATCAGTATATTTGAAATGGGATTTCTGTATTTTTACAAATAAATTAGCTAGAAGTTCTCTCCATCTCTTTAAAATTAAAAATGTCTTAATACCAAATGTGATTGGCAGGAACATCATCAGCAGAACAAGAATCAGAAGTACCATCACTGATTTTATTAACAGAACATTGGATTACGGCATGAGACGGGGCTTTTTTGGTACACTGCATCATTATTTACACTCTTCTCAAGTAAACTTTTTTGTAGCTTCTCTCCTCCTCACGCCCTGGGCTCCTTTCTCATTTGCTTGCACTCCTACCCTTTTGCTGCTTTCTTCTTGTATTGGTGCTTCACTGAGCCTACATTCTTCATAACTGCAGTGCTGCCCACTCCTTGTGTCCAACACCTTTACCTCTGTGATCGGATATCTCTTCCTGTACCCAAGCAGAGCTTATTAACTCGTGGTCTATTCAGATGAATTATAGATCCCTCAGACATGATTTCAACCATATGAAATCATCTCTCAGCCTTTCTTTTCTAAGAAATATAGGTACAAGTTGTAATAAAGAATTTTTGTTCTCTCCCAACGTAACAGCTTCGCTATTCATGTTTAAAAAATAAAATTAAACATCCTGTTTTCAAGTTGTTCCTGTCATTTAGCAAATCGTCACAGAAAAATACAAAAATTAAATTATTACAAAAGAACTTACAGCATGTTGTTCTTGCCAGTATAGAGAAAAAAGTTTATTGTCCCTAAGAAGAAATTGTCAAACTATCCAAAAGAAAATGAAGTTATGCATTTTCTGTCTCTGGTAAATGAAATAAGAAAATGGATTTGATGGTGTTTATGGCAGTAAAGTAGTGAAGAAGATGGGGCTTCTAAAAGACCATCAAGTGCAGGAACCCTGTTCAATGAATATTGAGACACTGAGCTGAACCCAATCCACCTTTATTAATGGAGCTTATTGGAAAAAGTGTTTTCTGACAGGATAGTTACAATCAAGTGTAATAAGGACATGCTATTCCTAAGAATATGCTATTCCACTGGATGTATTCTCATTTAAAAAGCCAATCTTTCAGAACAACCTTGTCACAGAAAAATATATTCTTCCTCTCTTGCAGGAGACTGCTGTAGGGTTTGAGGTGAGCCCTTTACCTCTCGTATTATCTGTCTTAATTCTCATGCTTTTTACCTGTGAGAAGTTGGAATCCCATCTGTAACCCTTAAAGAGAAATGTAGTATGTAAAAAAGACCAAGCTACTTGCCTTGCTTGGCTTGATTTGTTTTCCAGCAGACAATGAAATCTTTGCTAATAAGAAATAAGGTTTATCTTTTAAAACCTTTATATTATCCTCTTCTGTCTGACAGGTTTGAATCTTTGCTAATAAGTAATAAGGTTTATCTTTTAAAACCTTTATATTATCTTCTGTCTGAGAGGTTTGGAATGTATGTATTTAGGATTGATAAAAAACCCCACACTGAATCAGTATAGGTTGATCAACATCTATTTAGGATTGATAAAAAAACCCCACACTGAATCAGTATAGGTTTAGATCAACATCAGATAACATGAGAAAGTTGTTCTACCTTTTTTTTACCTAACTAAAGTTAGTGTAAAAAACTAACTGAGTTTTACCTAACTAAAACTCAGCTATGGATTATGTAGTTTCAACCCCACGTGGATTCACCACCTTCTACTAAACCTGAGTTTGGGCCACACCATTAGGTGACTTTTTGTTAGCTCAGCATCGGCAGTGGTGTCATTCAGTATTTTCTGAGGATTCACGCTGGCGCCAGTTTCTCTCCGAGATCCCAGCAGTTTTCAATACCCAGCTGATGTTAACGTTAGCAGCTACATTAGAAAGTCTTGACTTGTGAACAATCAGTGTTTCATGTTTTATTAAAACAACAGCTTCTTGTTCTTAGATAGAACATTTGTCATTTACTTTGTACAAAGAATTTAAGTCAATTTCTCAAAACATCATTTAATTTTCTTAGTCCATTTAAGTTGTATGTTTTCAAAATTACTATACGGAGGACCTATTTTCTCTCAGACTTATTCAGAGCAAGAATATCAGAAACTTGGCAAACTATCGAACAACCAATCTCAGCACTGTTTTACATATAAATGAAAAGGGAACAACATAATTTAAACTGTAGGTAGATCACAAAAGCACCTAATTACATACCCAAGTAGTCACACGTGTTCTTAAGCAAACGTATGGCTAAGGTGGCTGAAAAACTGCAAATCAACAGCTCTTCAGAACAAATCATGCTTGCCATATTTCCTCTGGCAGAGGAACAAGAGTGTCATTCTATCTTCTGCAAATTAAAAGAATAAAAGAACCTCTCAAGCATATTAATTAATGAGATTCATTGGAAACATAGTGGGCTGCTGCCACTATTTAGTTTTCATGAACATATCTGGCCAATTAGTATCTAAATTTATAAAAAGGCTTCTTTCATAAATGTTGGCTATTTTATACTTGTAAAGTCTTTGCATACTCCGATGTGCATACTAATGCTCTGTAATTGTGGAACGCTCAACAGTACAATGACTCCATGATAAAATCCAAGTGTTCTTCATGGCCTAAGATAAAAATCAAGGTTTGGCAACAACACTCATTTCCCATAGGATTTTTTGGGGAAAAGCATAATAACAAGCCAGTTTGTTAAAATCCAAAAGGAACTTCATAGCAAGCTGTCCTGGAGATGAACCTAACTCAGCAGCTCTGTCTCCTGAAAATCACATCCCATTCTTATTTATCCAGCAATATAAAGAGAAAGTTTGAATACAGGAAAGGGTAAAAATTAGTTGAAAAAAAGAAAAAAAAATTGGCAGCAGAAGAGGAAGCTTTTCAAACAGCTTGTTTGGAGCCCAGTATGTGCTGGGAGATATTTGGTAGCCCCTCATGTTCAGGACCCAGAAATATTAAACAGTAGGTAGGGTCTGTCCCAGTACAGTAAGAATGGCTTGAATTCGATCGTTGCCAGACTCGCAGGAAAGTAATCTGCTTGTAGGGGAGGGAAACAGTCTCACCCCATCAGTGCAGGCCATCTTGCCTCGACACAACCACAGTATTCGAAACACTGTTCACGGCGACAGAGACTGGTCGTGCCTCCCACACCAAGGGTTGCACAGGGTTGGAGGCTGTCCGGTGGTACCCATTCACAGCATCAGCCGGATTTGGCCACTGTCACTGTATTCCAAACCGACTTCTGCTTTAGTGTAGTTATTCTAGAATAAGTAACATCAGACTTTGATCTTAGATTTTGTGCTCACATATACACTCTACAGAAGGAAACTTACTGGCTTCACCATCTTCACCAATGTTAGCTTCAGAGGGAAGGGAAGTCACTTTCCAAACTGAGATTACCTGCAGTATTTGTGCTTTGGTCCTTTCCAAAATGTCTTTTTCCACCCCCGGCCCCCATCCCTGCAGGCTTTTTTATGGATTGAAAGAAAGCTTAAGGGAACAAACAAAAAATACGCCAAGACGTTTGACACTATCAATAAACTTGGGTCTCTGATTAACACCCAAAAATCATAGCTTTTGTAATACTTACATGGAGAACAGAAATGATCCCTAAAACAGAAATATCAGACTCCCCTTGCACTAAAAGATTTTCTGTGACATTTTAAGAACTTTTAAACGTTCCTTTTTTTTTTTTTTTTTTTTTTTTTTTTTTTTTTTTTTTTTTTTTTTTTTTTTTTTTTTTTTTTTTTTTTTTTTTTTTTTTTTTTTTTTTTTTTTTTTTTTTTTTTTTTTTTTTTTTTTTTTTTTTTTTTTTTTTTTTTTTTTTTTTTTTTTTTTTTTTTTTTTTTTTTTTTTTTTTTTTTTTTTTTTTTTAAGAGTGGGGAATCAGAAGAACAGGTAACGAATTCAGCTACTTTAAACTTTTTCTTTTTAATTTAAAAAAATCCCAAATTCTTATAATCAGTTTTAGTGCACTTTTTTAGCTGTATAGAATTATCAAGCTGTCTGGAAACCTCACATTTGACTTCAGAATGAATAAAATATGAATAATCACAACAGGTGCTTTGGTGTGATAATATTCCCTCTTCTCATAGAGAAGTTTACCAGATAAAATAACTGGAAATCAACGTAGCCCAGCAGTCCATGATGAAGACTGCAAAATTTGGGCTCTTATAAGTGGCTGAGGAGAGCGTTCTCTCCCGATGAAAGCAGTAAGCTAGGAACAGTCCTCTGCCCGTGCAGTAAAACTCACTTCCTCGAATTTCAAGTTTGAATCAGGCTGGGAAGGACCTCAGGAGGTCTGAAGTCTAATCACCGGCTCAAAGCAGGGTCACCTATGAGATCAGACCAGGTTGTTCGGGGCTTTACCCTGTTGGATCTTGAACACTTCTAAGAATAGAGACCGCACAACCTCTCTGTCCATCCTGATGCACTCCTTGACTCTCCCCATGGGAAAAAGTTTTTCCTTGTATCAAGTCTAAACCTCTTATATTTCAGCTTAGGCCAATTGCCTCCCATCGTCCTGCCATGTACCCCTGCAAAGAGAAGACTGGCAGATATCTTCTTGGTAGCCTCCTTGCAGATAGTGGCAGGCTGCTGTAAGGTTGCCCTGAATCTGTCCTTTCACCTCTGCTCCATCAGCCTCTTCTCACAGGGCCCCTGATCATCTTGGTGACTATTGCCTTTTGAGCTTTTCCAGCCATCAAGTAGTCCAACCACCTAGGCCATAATGCCCCAACATGGACACAGGGATGCTCTGGAAGACGATGACCATGACAAAACATGGTATTTGCTAAAGTAATGGTTGATGGTGTCTATCAGTCTCCCATCATCCACAGGTCTCTTCATTTCATCCCAGAGGGCAATATAGTTCGAAAAGCATGATTTACCCCTGGTAAAGCCATACTGGCTATTCCAAATCACCTTCTCCTTCACTTGTCCAGAAACAGCTTCAAAGAGGATCTGCCCCATGATTTTCCTAAGGACTAAAAGTGAGGCTGAACAGCCTATAGTTCCCTGGATAATCCTTGTTGCCCTTTTTGAGAAGGGGTGCAGCATTTGCCTTTCTCCAGTCATCATGGACTTCCCATGATCTCCATGACCTTTCAAAGATGATAGAGAGCAGCCTCACAATGACCTCAGCCAGCTCCTTCAGCATCCTTCATATATATCCCATTGGCTCCCATGAACTTCTATGGATCAAGATTTTTCTCAAGAGATCCCTGACTTGGCCCTTTTCCACTACCAGTAATTATTGTCGTCCCTGAACTGTGTCTCCAGGTTCAAAAGCCTCAGCCTTACCTGCCTCTGCTATCACTAAATCACCTAGCTATTTCAGCAGTGAATCCACATTTTCCTCGTTTGTTCTTTTACTGTTAGAAGGAAGACTCCGCTATTTCACAATACTCAAAAGAATGGTGCTCAAGGCACATTTGAGGTGTTAGAAATCATGTCCTTTTTTCAGTCATTTTTCCCCTATACAGAAGGCCTCCAATGAGAGAGAGACTGAAGGTGATGCACCTTCTATCAGCCTAGAGCTTACAGATCAAATCAGTTTCTCTTTCTTTCTCCCCCAGAGATTCAAATTTTAGTATCCCAAGAGTACATACTATTAGCTGATCTTGCAAGTTGAGTAGCTTGCCTATAGAACTATAAAAGATTTCAGCTTTGTCCTGATGTAAAGCAGGGAAATTATAAAATCCTGAAATACTTCTTGCCCAAAGTGACTCAGCAGATGATATGATAGCAATCTATATGATTAAAAACAAAACCAGGATGCTAAGAAAAGGGACATGCTGAGATGAAAGGACATTAATGAGCATCACTCTTCTGGTGGATGCTGCCTCTATAGCTCAGAACTCATTTATATTCAAAGGATACACAGAGTATCTGTAAAGGACAAAAGAACAACACAACACTAAAAACTGGCTTTAATGGCTCCAAGTTTTAAATTCTGAAAAAGAGAAAAAACAAAGGCATGAGCAAACGCTTGCTTGCTCATCCACAGTAGCTATGTGATCTGAATCAGTAATAAAAATCTTCATGAAAGGTGAATGAGTAAGAATTTTGCGTAGTTACTGTTGCTATGAAAGCCACTTTCCTTATTATCCACATGTTCCACAAATTATTTCCCTTTCCTTATCACTCACAAACAGGTAACAAGGTGCTAGGAAAACGGCCTCCTCCTCTAAAAGTTTCTGAGATCGTATTGGAAAGGAGGCAGTCAGAATGATGCTCCTCAAAAAGCAGTGAGTGTTCATTAAGGACATTGTAAGTGCATTGAATGGGACAGAGTCAGACTCTGCAAATGTGTGCGAACAGCATCTGGATCCTCTGGGAGAGAGTTAGCAGCTTCATTCCCATCTGTCCTTCTCTAAAAGGGAGAGGACATAACCCAAATTTACAGCACCTACTGCATCAAACTCCACCACTTACCTAACAACTTCTAATATACCTACCTATGTTTCATGCTTTGTAGTATTAGCAACAAACAAGAAAGGTAATCATGCAAATAGGAGAAAAATTGGCTATTTGGGAGCTACTACAGAAAGGAACCACATTCAATTCTGCAGAAGAGGAGAAGCAATTATATTCAATTGCCAAAAGATAAGAAGAACCTTTCAAAGGTATGTTTGGAAAGAAAGTGGAGTACTCTTTGCAGGAAAATCTCTCTACAGTAAATACACCAATTATTATCATGTCCCCTAAAAGGAATAAGGTATTTCTAGAGCTCCCCAAATAAAATCTCTCAGAGCGGGAAGGGATTTGAGCACTAAAAAAGAAACAGCCACAATGCCACAATGTCTGCCCTTCAAATAAGGTTGATGCTCATTTTTGAGGAGAAGGTAAGAGGAAGACCCCTAACTTTGTTTTTAATCAGTGACTACAATAGCAAGTAGTCTCATGAAATAAACCCCATAAGATTCTCAGCTTGGTTGTAAATAAGCATATATTTTCAGGTGCAACAATGTTCTCCTCTTCCAGTTTTGAGTCCAATAGCAGATTCACTGTGATGTCTGACCAATGGCAGATGTCTATGGCGCTCTCACACCGGCTCTCCAAAATGGCTAAGCTGGTCCATGAGTGACAAAGCTCCATCAGGATGAGATCTCTGACATACGAAATCACCACTCGAACTGATGTTAGTCACGCATAATAATTTTATATTAGCAGATAGTGTAACACCATATAAATTTAGTAACAAATGTGGATGAATTTACACTTAATCTGGTAGCTCTGACATATTTTAAAGCAAGTAATAATTTTATGGAAGCAGCCTGGAATGTATGTAAACAGAAAGAAAGTGAATCTACTGCACATGTAAACAATATGATATTTATTTATGCTTCCAAATAATTGTAAAAGTCATGACTTAAATGGACTCAATCAAAAGCATACAGCACAAGGGTTAGGTATAGTTATAGCCACTAAATAGTAGCTGATCAGTTTTCATTTAGTTCTCCCTTTCGTAACAGGAGGAACAGACTATGACTTATTAATCACTTGAAAAAAATATTTTGTTTTAGGTTTCCCCATAAAATCTTCTCTATCACTCTATAAACACTCTCTTATACTGTTTTGTGCATTAATAATAGTTCTTGTGACCAGTTATTACTTACATTTATATGCCATTAAATTCTTTGGAAGATCCATCCTCTTTTCACAATAATACATTTTGAAGTACTAAATTAGTAGTAGTGACTAAACTAATCCCAACTAACTTTAAAGTGACTACCCACTGAAACTTTCTTACAAACAAGATTAGGAGCCCACAAGAAAGTCTGTCTTTTCCTATTTATCACTTTGCCATTAGCTAGTAGACACTTGTTTTGGAAACTCAGTCAATTAATATGTATTTGTTCAGAGTTGCTTATCCCAAAAGCTTCATTTTTTCTTCCACACTGATTTTCTATCAGTTAATTCCACTACTCTGAATAGGTAACATGTCGATATTCAAGGAACATACAAGTATAGAGTACTAATATGGCCAGGTCAAGCTAGCAGAAAATATTTTCTCTATTAAGATTTCTGCTGACCTCTTTTGCAAGAGAGATTGGAGAAGAAAAGAGTTTGTTCCTTTTTTTTTTTTTTTTTTTTAAAAAGTGGAACATGAAATAAATTTTTAAAAAATGAACCACTGGAGTGAAGGGAACTTTGGCAATTAGTATTTCCCAAGTGTCCTCATGCTGTATATTATGTACACATACCCATGCATTCTGTCTAAACTACTAAGTGTGTGTAGCTGTAGCAGCCATACCTTCTACTGAAGAGAAGAGACTACACCAACAAAAGATGCCTCCTGAGATAGTTGAGAGTTGTCTTCTAAATGAAATAAGCTGTGCTAGCAGAAGCCTGTACAGCAACATTTGCATTAAGGCTTTTATAAGATATTAGAAGATATAATAAAAATTGCTACATTCCTCCTCTGCCCACCAACATGGTACTCTAACAACATTTTCTAGTATGAACTACTGTCCAGCTTCATGATTTCTTTTGCCTGATTCCTAGAATCACGAAAATATTTTTATGCAACCATCTTATTTTTAAGTAATGTATTTACTCTGTACCAGTGCTGCAGTTTTATTTTAATGGCAAATAGAACAAATGAAGGCCTTTTACATCTACAAAACCAGGGTTACCACGTAGATAGTCTATTGGTATCTAAGAGGGATCTAAGCACTGTACACCAGGCTTTCATGGCTTAATCAGAACCAGAGTATACCTCAAGTGCATGTCTTCATAGGGTAACAACATTGGCTACTTCAGTCACCTTAATAAATTGCTAAACATATATCTTGAGGCATCATACCATGAAGTATGGTCCTACAACCCTTCAGTTGGGTCCTACAAGCAACACAGCTGTGATGCTGCACCTGGGCTAACTGCAAGCCAGCTGAGAAGAGTTAGTTGTAGCCTGGACATGGCATTAAGCTGATACATCCTAACTGCTTCAAATTCAGGTTACCCATATAATTCTCCATTGTATAATATTCCAGCCCACTTTTTAGAGTGCTGAAGACCCAGATACCTTCTTTTTCTCTTTCGAGGGAGTTGCTCAACAATAAGCACTTCAGAAATAAGTGGCCTGAATTTTTAAGTGCCTGAAGCATCTAAAAAGTCTAGTTTTAGGTTTTTATTTTTAAGTGTCTTGGGTGCTGTTTCTAGAGTTCTCAAAAAAACTTCATCCAACCCACCATGCAGACTGTTTTTCCTACACTCGCCTTATTAATCTAGGAGTTCCCACGCAATTTCTTCACACCAGTTCAGCACTGGAGGTGCAGGAGCCTTCCTGCCTGCTGAGCCTGCCATATGGAAGAGTTACTTCTCCCCCTCACTGACTCTCCATTTTCTGTTTCATTTCATCCGAGCACGTAACTTGTTCCCCATTGCCTATTCCTCTCAGTTCTCTCTCCTACCTACTTTTTCCCCCACTTTTAAAAAGTGCAACTGCACTCATTAAGTTTGGGAAGCATCTGTGATGCAGTCTGTGGGAAAGATGAAATGCAAAGCAAGTATCTTGTGGATAGCTCTCTAAAGTAGGAGCAGTGCTGATGAAATTTTCAAATCTCTTGGAATTGCCAGGATATTCCTTCCTCATTACACAGTCAACTTGGAAAGGTCTGAGGTAAATTTGTGTACACGTAAGATGACACAAAAAGTTAAAAAACATTCTGATGCTACAGGGTATTTAGGAACACAGTCTGTTAGACAATCGCCTGTATCTGCTCACAGTAGCTGCAAGCATACACAAGCTGCTACAATTTCTTCTGCAAAGCATGTGTGTGCAGGGTAAACGCTCACGTGTCTTTGGGTCTGCAAAGCAGAGTGAGATTTATATAAAGATCTCTGAAGTACTTTCTGCATATCCAAATCAAAAGAACATATTTCTTAAATAATTTTGATTTTACTCTTTCCATGAGTTGATAAAGTAAAACCGGTTACAAATTTCTTCATACATAATTTTAAGCTGCATGGCTATTCAATACAATGGGCAGCCATTAACAAATCCGACTAGGCCTTAAAGTTGTTTGAACAGGCAATGTGATGCTGACATTTACATTTTAAAACATATACACTGTATATATGTACATGTCTAAATATAGATGTCATACTTCTTTTATACATCCAGATTTGAACTCAGTTCTCATATCTATAAAGTACTTTGAAGATCATGATAATTACTGAAAATTGCTAAGGAAAATGAGGGTAACACAAAACACAATTGTCATTTGTTTGCTCAAGCTCCATTAGTCACTACCATAAACACTGTCATTTGCCAATTTGGTCTGAGGTTAATGTAACAGAATACTAATTTTAAAATGAAAGCAGCAAAGCCAGCTGAGAGCATTAGTTTTCTAACACATTTTCTTAATCCATTTATCACAGTAATGATTAGTTCATGTTGCTTGATCTTGGACACAGATTGCTTTTAGTAGAGAACAACATGCAAACAAGAGCAAAACAAGGTAAACCCTCTGTAATTGTGTTAGGTCAGCAACAGGTCTAATGTGCTTGTTTAAGCTATTTAACAGCCAACTGTACACAAAACATCATAGAATCCAATATTTTTCTACTTTAGAGTCCCAGCGCATTGCAGGTGTGTCAGTACATTAATCCTCAGAAAGTAACAAACTATTTGATTAGACTTTGACTATTAGAAGTAATTTTTGAGACGTCATAGAAAATTACTTTTAAATCAAGGGGGTGATATAGGTCATAACTTAAAGTATGCTGAAGTTGATGGGAGCTCTTAGAAGGTAATTATTGTTTCTCTCAGGTTATCAAAACCATAGGCTCAATATCAGAACAACTCAGCCAGTACAGTAAACATGTTCATCTGGTATCAGTACTGTGCTGTCCAAGATTACACCTTTCATTTTCATGATATTCAGGAACATGTGCCATTAAACATTTGTGAAGATACAGAGAAACTCTTGTTTCTTCAATTTGCCTGTGAGCAAAATTCAAACATTATGTAGTATGCAGTAATACTGGCTCTAGCAACTTATTCCTCGTGACTTAGGCAAGTCACATAGACAAGGCTGTATGTATAAGAACATAAGACCAATACATCTCCCATACTGGGTCAGTCCAGCTGGGCCACCTCGCCCAGTACTCTGTACAAGGATAACGGAAGATGATATTTAAGAAAAACATGTAAGCTTGGCCACTTTCTGTGGACTGTTCCCCTCATACTTCCCCAGGGTCTACAACTGTTGTTCACAAATGTTAGCATCTGTTTATGGGCAAGTTGCCCATGAACGCTGTTGTCTATGGACATGCTGTCCGTGTTCCAGCATGATACGCAGAGAGGCTGTGGAGTATCCACCCCTGGAGATTGTCAAGACTCGGCAAGACAAAGCTTTGGCTGTTCTGATCTAGTGTTGGCTGAAGTCCCACTTCAAACAGGATACCAGACTATATAACCTTCAGAGGTCTTTTCCAGTCAACAAGTCTGTCAAATCAAGTGCTGCACAATATTCAAACAAATTAATCAAATGTATGAACAACATTCTGTTATTCCAGCACTGAGGTTAGATCCGAACAACTAGTGCTCAGACCTTGTGATCACTAGAAGAACATCTAGGTTACTAACATTGATGTAGTTCACATTATAAGAATTTTGTAAAGGTTCCCAAAAGAAAATGCAGGTGAATCAAATGTAACAAGTAGATAAAAGCAAACCTGAGTCTGTGCTTCCATACACAGACTGTGGTTTGGGTGATCACAGAAGAATATTCAACTATGGTCAATTTACCAATAATATTTTTTAATCCTGAGTTAGATTAAGAACTCATTTTGATGATGTGGTGGATTTCTACTTTCATTATTGCTCTCATGCAAAACTCCTCCATTCCATCCTCTGCTTTAGATATGAAGCAATCTTGGCATATCTTTGATATTCCTTTAAGATTATTTGGAGGAAGGAGAAGAAGAAAAGCCATAGAGCAATATTTCTTAGAGAATACATTTTAAAGTAAAAAGCCAGTCATGTGCACTGATTTAACTATGCTTTGTCAGAAAACGTCCTATACTTAAGTATAAAGTATTTATTTTAGGGTGCTATTCTCACACATGATACGATAGATTCTTCTTTAAAGAAGGATTATGCAACTTGAGATTTTTAAAGTAAAATTTTAGACCTATTGTCCAGGATGCTAATGAACCCATCAATGCCTTCACTTTGCCTCATTTTTATTTATTCTGGGTTAGATAGGATTGAGTGATAATTGAAACTTCTATGAGTTTTCAGAAGGCAGTTGTGCAGACCAATTTGAATGCAGGGCATCAAAAAATGCAAACACATACAATCATTCACCACTTAAAATACAGCCTTCATTATTAAAATGTGTATATTGCTAATGCAGTTTTCTTCTTTAAAAACAACATAACTTACAATGACAGCCAACTTCAAGGGTTCAGACGTAACACAATGGAAGATGTTTAAGGCAACACATTTTTCTTTACCTTTTAGAAAAGTTAAAGTCACACAAAGAGTTACCTTGGAACAGAAGAAATGATCACATTATACTGCAATAATTCAACAGCACACAAACCCACAATTAAAATATATAACTTCTTTTTCTTAAATCTACTGACATTTTCTCTTCGAAGCACAGCTTTAGCATCCATCCCTCTTGTTTGTACCACTCCTATTAGCACATCTGCCTCTCACAAGCGCTAATGAACCTGGCACAAACACTACAAGGCCACTCTCCACTCAATTTTAATCAGGTGAGAAGCAAAATGTTACCAAAGGAATCAGTCAGGCCCAGTCCAAAAATGATTTATGGGGAAGCAAGTTATGAAGCATCTTCTAGGATGCTGAAGATGGCTTTATAAGAATCATGTAGATGCTGAAATCCCAGAAGAATATCCAGAAAACCAAAACGTTCAGAGAAAGATACCCAGAACCCCCACTAATCCTTCACACTCAGCAGGCCTCCTCCCTCTACAAACTGGAAATCCTTTCTAACCAGGAGCCTTCTAAACAATCTCTGCCAAAAATCTGATGCAATCCATTGTCAAAGGCAATTATGTTCTTCCTATATCCTTCCTCCCAAAATTGCTTTTATGCTTTCTTCAATACTTGTTCTTAAGAAAAAAAAAAAACCAAACGGAAGAAAGAATTCATGTAAATGGTGCAAGATAAATAAAGCAGGTTAATTCTTCAAGGTAGTTTGACAACAGCATTAAGATAGGACATCTTAATGCTCGCTGTGAGCATTTGTAATCTTAGTAGCCAACTGCAATTAACCAAAAGAAATAAAACACAAATAAACATGAAGACCTTGCCTTTTTAATAAGTATATTTGATTTTTTCTGTGAAAGAAAACTCACCAATGGTGTAATATCTCTTCAACTCACTCCTCCGTGGATTGCGCCTTTGGGTGTTTGTGGTGTTGTTCTGTTCCTCCTCAGAAGTAGCTGTCTTAGTGGCAAGCAAAGATTTACTGGGCTGAGGTGTCTGAGCTTCAGCTGCCACTGGGTTGCATCCTGGCCCACTAATATCCACCGACTGGGACTTCTTCTTTAATCTAAAGGCAATTTAAGGCAGTAAGGTATTACTAATCATCATTCTATACCTAGATTATGTATAGAATAACAGCAACATATTCATTATACAACAATTCATGCATGTTGCAGCAGAACACAGAACAGCAGTGATAAATTAGGCCTTGTATTAATTTTCCCTTTCAGCTCCTGCTAAATCAGTTACGGCATTTCCATCTCACATGTAGCTAAAAATGGTAAACTGCCCTCAGATCAGCCTGCTGAGCTGCTTGAAGGATCAGTTCCTAATCTATTTCAGAGAAGATGAGCTGCCAACAATTAACCTATCATTAAGTTGCCCGGCTTAAGTTTTCACAGACAAGGGGAGTACAAAGAAATTAAATCATTTGCACAAAGTTGCTGAACCCCTAAGAGAAAAGAACTCACCTATGATCTTCTGAATTCAGACGTAGCTCTACAACTGCATTTCTCATTCTGCAATAGTTTCAATGTGTTGTTTCTCACCAAAACTCAAGAATCCCACTAACCCCAGGTATCATTTTGTGCACTGCAACAGCAGTGGACAGAGGAAAAGAAATTCTCTGTCCTGCAGAAGAAATCAGCGTTACTCAACTCGTTACTGGCATCCAGGTAGAGTACGACTTATTAACCACTATCCTCTGAGCCCGACCATCCAACCAGTTTTTTAACCATCTAGTTGTCCACACATCCAGACGTAACGTCATAACTTGGGTACAGTATATTGTGAGAGACAGTGTCAAAAGCCTTGCTAAAGTCAAGGCAAATGACATTATCGCTCTCCACTCCTCCCCAAATCTAGTCATTTTACCAGAATTCTGTGTGTGAGAGACTTGGAAAACCTCTCAAATCCTACTTCAGAGTGGTGGTGAGTACATTCTCATCACTGAATCACCGTAGTTCTGGCATCTCCTCTATCTCTAGCAACATAAAATAGAGGTTATTATGCTACTAGAGTTATTGAATAGAGACAAATGCTCTGCTATGATGAAGCTCACTACGTACACATTGGATCTTGTCAACAGTTTTCTTAAATTAAAAGTCTCTATAAACGTATATAGTTGACTACATGATTTGATCCTGGAAATAAAAGAGGTTTATGGCATTGCAGTGAGATATTGATTTGAGATGAAGGGATCATAATAATTCTGAAATTTTGAAGCAAGTGAAGTAAAATGATAAAGTTTCGTAATGCTAAAGGATAATTTTATTAGGGTAACAATTTAATGCTAAGCAGCCTCCCACTTAACTCTGTGCTTCCCTAATTTTAAAACATTTTCTCCATGTATTGGTTGCAATTAAACAGCATGGATTCCTGCACTGAGAATGGAATCCGCTAGTTTAAAAGATTAACTGATTAAATATTGTAATAATAGTTACTGCTATTAGTAGACTGGAAAATCTTCAGGTCATGATCAAGCTCTGGAAGATATATTAAAGTATCAAACCGTATGCAGAATTTTATGAATGACACTATGAAGGCGAAATTACTATACTCATATGGGGTATTGCTAGACCAGAGAAAGGACTAAGAGTTAGAAAGTTAGCAGTTAGAAATTAACTTCTCTATGTGGTCCAATGAGAAAGACTACTTCCACTATAACCTTTTCCCTAGGCTGGCCCAGGGTGTCTTATATTTGAAGCAACGCTCCTTAGCTCCAATGCCTCTGCACAAACAGTTCAGGATGACAGGGACCTTTATCCCTCCTACATATTGTGGTCTACCTCGACTTCAGTAAGGCCTTTGACGCTGTCTCCCACAGCATTCTCCTCGAGAAGCTGGCGGCTCACGGCTTAGACAGGTGGACTCTGCGCTGGGTCAAAAACTGGCTGGACG
>NW_008794775.1:128510-178234 GCF_000699145.1 Aptenodytes forsteri | reverse complement strand
AGGAAAAATTTCTTTACTGAAAGAGTGGTTAAACATTGGAACAGGCTGCCCAGGGAAGTGGTTGAGTCATCATCCCTGGAAGTACTTAAAAGACGTGTAGATGAGGCGCTTAGGGACATGGTTTAGTGGGCATGGTGGTATTGGGTTGACGGTTGGACTTGATGATCTTAGAGGTCTTTTCCAACCTTAATGATTCTATGATTCTATAATCCAGACTCTGCGATAACAGAGTCAGCTGGGTAGGACACAGGTTCAAGTAAGGACACAATTTTATAGGAATGACTTGTCAAAAACAAGCAACTTACTCAAATGCATCTTCCTTCAGCCCACCTGAACTGTATATTGATTCAGTCATGGCTAGCAAATAGTTTGAAAAAACACTGCAGCCTTTGAACTGCATCTTCACTAGACCACCATGTCTGGCAAAGAAAGCCTGAGTTCTGTGGAAGTTTTGAAGCCAACAGAATGAATTCATTGTAAGCCTGACCCTTTTCCAGTCCGCTGCTTTATTACTAGCTTTGTGTTGCATTTGGTTTTGTTTTTTTATATTAAAGCTGCACAGTCAGGCTGAAACAAGATTTATTCTTTGACAGAAAGGAATCTAAACGTGAAATGCCTCGGGATCACATTCCTGGTTCTTGCTTTGTTTCAGGCTGTCTGCTTGTAGAAAAATAAATAAAAGATATAAGAAATACTGTGGCAAACCTTTTTTATCTTTTACTCTATGTATTCTGTAGCAGCCTTCAACTAACTTTTCAACAACGGGCAACACGTCTTTCAATATTGCCTGGTATGACCCAAAATGATGCTGCTGCAGACAGCCAGCAGACAGCATGCCAGCAAGGATTTCAAAGTCGGCATTGCACTAGTCGGGCTTGGAAATGCATATCTCATAGCAAGGACAAAGTCCTAACTTGACTGAGAACTGAAGTAGAAGGGGCAAAAATTTCTTTTTCTGCAGCTATCCTTAAATCATAGGAGGGAAAACTATGAAAAAAAAAAAAGGAAAATCTGCAGCCTTTGGGAGGTGTGAAACCTGGAGCTGGTCACTACTGTTGTCTTCTGGCTACTGGCGGATTCTGTGAGATGTGGTTGTGCTCTCACTTGGGTGTTAAAACAGACAGGCACCTTCATAGCAAAAAGCGGTAAGTTCAGAGGAAAAGCTAACACGGAAGGACTATGAAGGCCCAATTGTTGACAATTAATTGAGACAACACATCCTGGCTTGAAGTTCAAGTAGGGCCAGAGGAGGGGTTACTCAGCTGCTGCTGACTGCATCTGGAAATGCCATGTTTGCTTGGAACATGGCTGAGCAGCACCTCGATTTTAGATAACCCTGTTCAAACACACATTTCACAAACCTATTTGTGTAATTCAATTGCACTATTGCTAATAACCCATTAAAACCCCATTTGTTCCATTTATATCTCCCTGTATTTTCCAAGAACAGATGTCGCTCACCCCAGTAACTCCAGCCATCTGAGACCTTCTATGCAGTCACGCCTCAGTGCCTCTAACCTACCGGACAGAGGCACAAAGCCCAAATCTGCCTCTCAGCATCCTGCCAGTTACTGGTCGCAGAGGATTTGCTCATTTAGATAATCCAGGAGGAATGTGCATCTCCAAGCTGTGTGATATGACATACCTGTAGGTAGATACACTGACTAGCTTTTGAACTTGCGCTTTATTTCTCTTTCCATCCTCTGCATACAACTGCAAAGTTTTCTACTGCATCTTAGAAACAGCCTAACAGATGGCTCCAGCTTTTACCTCCTCCTGACCAGCTGGCACCTTGCGCTCCCCAGCAGCACCTCTCAGGAATGGGTCACTTTGAACAGATTCTTACCATTTCCGTCAAAAAGAAAATGTGGTGGGGTGGTCGGGTGTTTGGATATCGACCACCACGTGCTCTGGGCGGTCCCTACATATGGGAAGTCCTGAAATCCTGGGGCTAGTGAATTCCCTGGGAAGTCTGCTATAGATTTTAAGAGCATTAGGATTTCATCCCTGGCATTCAATATCACAAACCTATTCCATTCCTAATACAATCCATGCACTTTTTCATGTTATAATTGCAAACTGAATTTTTGTAAAGCAGCATGAAAAAAAAATAAGGCATTATTCTCTAAACAGATCTTGAAAGCACCTAAAACAAGCATGGCTGGCAGTCGAGTCTGAAAGAAAAGGGGAAAAAAAGCATCTAAACCATTTATGGTGGAAACAAACAAACGTATGACGCGTCCCAGGGGCTGGGAATCTGTACAATTCAGTCTTTGTGAATTTCTAAGTAAAAATCCCTTACTGCAACAAAGATTTGGAGGAAAGCCTAGCTCATTCTTATCTACTGAACACAAAAAAACTCCCTATGCCCCTTGTGACTATCGCAGATTTTACTACACAGTTAATAGGAGAAGCAAAATCATTCATTTGAAGAGTGATGCTTATTCTTCAGGGATGCATTTAGTATTTTTGAATGCTCAGAAGAGCTGGTTATGAATTTGATTTCTTTGTAGCAAGAATGTGATTTAAACTGATGTCGACAACCAGGATTTACCTGATTCTGGAAAAAAAAGTAATCTTCTTCTGTTTTCAACGCAGCACTGCAAAGGTCTGACAACTTAAACACAGGAGAAGGCCTAACCCCGCAGCGTCTGCACAGACTAGCCCCAAAACCAGTTACTTTATTCCCCTGTGGACACACTGTCCCTGCCAGCCTCCACACAAATCTGCATTTGCACATGGCCTGCATTTTTTGGCTGCTGTGGCAATTCAGAGGGATCGGGTAAAAAGCTTGCTGTCTGTAGTCAGGCTCCATTTACTGCCTGAGGCTCCTGCACACTTGCAGCGTGAGGCAACGCCATGGAGGGCTGCTGGAAAATCTTTTGTTTAATGCTCTTGAATACCACCTGCAGCTCTGGCCATCCCCTCCCAAAAAAGAAGATAGTAGGATTAGACTGATACAGACAAAAACACCCGTGATGACGATGAGTCGGTTCCTCATGGGGTGAGCGAAACAGACTTCAGGAAAGAGCTGCTGGCAGGGGACCAGCGCAAGGACCTCTGCAGCCATCAGCCATGGGAAAGGGGAGTGGCAAATGGTTTTTCACCATGGGAGATTTAAGAAGCACCAAATGAAGGCAAGCAGCAGGTTTGAAATAAACACAAAGAAGTACTTCTTTGAATGGTATATAATTGCATGATGGAAATAATTGTGCAGGCTAGGACTATCGCTCGGTACAAAAATGAATGACACGAGTCAGGCAGAAAACATCCATTAGGGGCTGTGAAGCATGCAGGTCCTTCAGCTCACCAATTCCTTGAGCCAAGGATTGCTGGAAGGTGGAGGGGTTTCACAGGGAAAGAGCCACTCAATACATGCTCTGTCTCTCCTGTTATCCCTAAGTATCCACTACCACCGAAGTACTACACACAACCGAGTGCAACATACTTGCAATTCAAACCTGAACTGGTCATTATGAATTGCAGAGGGAAACAAAACCAGCCACCACAAAGCAGCTAGAAAATAGGACACCGTTGAAGTAGATGTTTGTCAGTAAACAAATAAAAAAACCCACAGAAAAGCCCTTCAAACTGTTACTTTTTGTGTTGACCATGCAGCAGAGTTTTCTGATAATGTAAGCAGCTTATGAGATCATCTGATGGCAGAGAACAAGAACAAGACGACCTTCACACGGGTGGTGTTATGAAAGGATTAGGAATGAATTCACACCTACACAGCCCAAAAAGCAATTCAAAGTGGCAGGTATGTATCAACAACAACATTCAGCCTAGCTTCAGGAAAGAAAACAGTGCTGGCACAAAAGCTATGGGCAAAAAAATAGCGGCATTTCAACATCATTCAACTCTATACCCCCCAGCATATGTATTTGAGCACGTAGAGTAAGCATATAAAACACTCTTTTTTGTTCCTTTACACACACTATCAAAAATTACTGTGCGAATTAAAGACACAACAGTTGTTAATTGTCAGAGTACCAGAAAGCAAACCAAAACCACCCTCTCTCCGCTTCCCAGCCATCCTTATGGAAGTGGTCCCAGCACATGCAGGAAAACTGCCACCACCCCTCATTCTGTAAAAAAAGACAATGCCAAAACAGAAGTTTCCACCAGGCTTCAGCGGAAAAGATGAGGAGTATCCAACTGATTGAAAAATTGGTTTTGTGATGTGTGGAATAGGCAACCCACACCCTCTTAACAAAACTCTACAGACAACACTGGCGCCTCGTGTGTTTCAAGGGCACATCACCGAATAAAGACTTAGGAAAATGAACACAAACCTTGTGATTATTCCTGGGAGCATGACAGCACTGCTACAGGTAAACCCTTGGAGGACCATTTACAGAAGACATATAGATTGGTTGCTGCCAGGTTACATCCATGAACTCCAAGCGGGAGAATCCAGAATCCACTTGTGGTTCAAGCGTGACAAGGCATTCTCACTGCCTGGGAGAGAAGCATCAGTGAGTCTGCAGGCAAAGGAGTCAAAGTGCTCTACACACAACAGATAGGCCTGGAGACGAACATTCCCAGGAGGATGAGGCATGGCAGAAGTGGGGAGGGAGGTGATGATGATGATGGAGAGGAAGATGGCAGCAGTCACACTAAATACATAATGTATCTCAGCATATACAATTCATTCTTTTTTCCTGCCTAAGCTTTTGCAAGGATTAAGAGCTCAAGATCATATGGCTTCGCCATGGCTGTATAATATTTTACAGCTGCTTTACATGGTGGAAGTAATATGCTCTGCAACTAGGGTGTGTGTTTTGTCAGGGATGAGAATTTCTTGATCTTTTCTTTCAGGATTTTGAGAGAGTGGGTTGCAATGCTGTACTATTTGCTGACAGTTATCTTGATTCTGGACATGTTTTAGAAGAGATGGGTAAAGTAAATTACTATTTTGAATCTTGCTATCGTGTTAATAGCTGCTATACTGTTATTTAAATAACTCCCACTAGTTCCATTTTCACAAAAGCTCTTCCAATGCTTTATGCAAGTCTACTTTAGTGCAATTTGCATGGGTCTTGAAATTTCCAGCTCTGTCATATTCAGCACAGAACAATTTTGCAAAATGGTTTTAAAGAGACAATAATTTCTATTTCATTCTTATTTGTCTCATTAATGCTGTAGCATTATATCTAATGCAACTTTATTTATAAGGATGGGTTCAAACTGTCCAAACTAGTTTAAGGTTGTATCACTAAGGAAAGTCTTTACTTCACCTGATCAGAAGGAGCTATTTCTGAAATCTCCTTATTATTGGCTATGCAACCAGCACCCAGATCCTATTCCCCTGAAAATTACTGTGAGATTTTCACACATCCTGTATTATGCCGGACCACATCCTGTATTACCATCTTCTCTCTCCCAAACACTGAATTCAGAGTTTTCAAAGGCAGGTGTAGCCGGTGGTCTGGGAGCTGCATGGCATACCCTGAGATATATGGAATACCTCACGTACAGTGAAGCCATATAAACTTGTAGCATTTTTCCATATAATTAATTTTGTTATAATATCAATTATTTTCTGTGCTGACTGCAAGTAATTTATACATCAACAAAGCTGTTTTATCCATAGCCTTTAATGTAGGCAATTGCATTTACATTTCTGATTCCAACCCTAGGCTTGACTGTTTTCCGAGTTGTTTACAAGTCAGCTGCAGTATCCCTGGGCACTTAATGTTCCTGAGATTGCTACAGTATATGCAATCATAACACGCATACATTTATGTAGGCAAATTTGGAAGCAAAAGGGCCTTTTAACTTCTCAAGGAGACGGCAGAGGAGGTTGGAAGTTTCAATGCTCTTACAGTAGCAGAGATTTGTGTGTTCTAGCTCCACCATCTCAACAAATAAGCATCAGCACAGCAGGCAACCGCTGCTCAGGTTTGAAGAATATGCTGTGGATATGCCTGTCTTAAGATACGGAAATGCAAATCTGCACATTCTTCTGCCTTGCCCAGTAGCTCATACAACTTGAAATGTACACAGTGAAACAACTTAAAGACTTCTTTCAAAATATAAACCCAATTTATACATCATTATTATCTTTATTCCACAAGACATACATGGGATAAGACATTCTGATCTCATCATTGAAAAGTCAGTGAGTTGTAAAGGTATTTTGTAAAAGGGGAATAGAGAATAAATAAACAGTGAGTGAGATCCACCCAGGAGCATCTCTTTGTGCAACAGCTCATCAGCTGGAAAGCCTCCAAGCAAGTGGGGACCTCCCGGTCTGGCCTTCCTCCTACAGCTGGGCAGCCTGCCCTGTCACACCATGGCATGCCACTGTCATGTTACACAGTGCTGCTTGGCAGCCGCGAATGCCAGTCCCAGGATCAGAGCTGCAGCAAGCAAGAGAGCCTCCGTCCTTAGTCTGAGCATTAGGACACACTGTGGAGAGTGCAAAGACCGCGCTCTGCGACCTGCCACCAGACCATGGGGCTGGGGAGGGGGGGTCAATCCAGGGCAGAAGTCACAAATCTCACAGGTGATCATCCAAACTCTCCTTATGCTCCTTCCCAAATGGACCCTCCCCTCCTCCTTCCTAGAGCCACAAGACTCACCCTCAGACTGAGGTTCAAAGCGCCCTTTGGGCAAAGCTATCTGCTTCCCACCAGGCATGGGCGCTATGGGGCTGCACTGTGAAAGCCATTATTGCTGTTTCACTTTTCTAAGAACCAGGCACAGCACATTACACAGATGTTAGGACTGAAAAAATATCTAATACCTAGAAGTCTTTGGAGGCACCCACCTGTCTTCATTGAAAACAGGTCAATGACAAGACTGGACAAAGGCTAGCAACTTAAACTGTACGCCAAACAGGCAACTAAGTTATCCAATTTGTACAAATACTGTGTCTTCATACCTTTGCAATATAGGTTAGCCTTGAAACAAAGATTACATAGATTTGCAATGTGTGCATAATATGTTCTTCTATAAGTCCTCACAGGACAAAAAGCAACTGTCATAAAATGAAGCAATTAGCACCAACTCACAAAGGGCAGACTCTCATTACAGTGAAGACAGAGACAGAAGCTGTTCCTTGAGGAGACTAAAACATCTAGCATTTCTCCTTGCTAGGAACATAAATTGGTTCTCAGAGTGCTCTGCAGGATATAATAATATCGGATATAATCAGATATAATAATATCGGATAAATCTCTGTGGAAGCACCTAACTTGTCAAAGGCAAGTTAGAAACTAGGCAAAATGAGAAATCTTTCATCATCATAGCCAAAGAAGAATTGAGTTTTTGCCTTTCAACTCATGCATAACTCAAGCATTTTGAATAGTAAGTATAATTTTAGCATTTTAATGAAATGTGCAGAAAACGTATAGATTGTATAACATTAGCTTTATATTGGTTGGCTTTTTTGACTATTATTTGATATATACACCACACCCTCCACTGAAAACAAGTTCATCCAAGCTACTTTTCCTTGAGGGAGTTTCACTGGGCACTAGCCATGCAGGTTTGAAAAAGTGCTTGTCTTGTTCTTTTTGCATTTCTGATTCATAAATCAGGTTAGCCAAGCTTATACCAGATGGGAGAGAAACATCTTCAAAGATCCAGGAATATTTTGTACTTAAACAAGGCAAAATTATCCTCCTACCCTTCTGGCAGGAGACCCTCCTGCTCTAAGTATTCAGCTCCAGCTAACCCCGACCAGCTTTCTCTTTTCACCCGAGGTCAGTAACGTGGCAAAGCAGCTACCAGCAGAGCTCCAACAACAGCCCAGAGGGCTGACTGGGGGTGCCAGCCCATACTCTATTCACCCGGATGCTGCAGCCACACGCTAGATAGAGATCCAGAGCCTTGTTAAGGTCCCATCAGATGCAATTAAAAAATGGGAATTCTGTTAATTGCACCTATTGAGGAAATGCTATCTCGAGCACATATGTTTTCATGTCTCGTCATCCCAAAAAGTAAGCAATGCCACTTGATAAGCTGATTAATAACAGGTTGTACTAAGAGAATCTATATATAAAGGAGAAACATACATCTGAACAGATAGGTTGTGAAATAGTGCCTACTTATTTAAAAACAAATGGAAACCCCACACAACTATTTTGTTTCTCAGTTCTGTGGTAGTGGGAGGAACATTTTTAACAACTTTTCACTTTGTGCCCACAAGAGTGTAAAGGTTGTAAAGACATTTCTTTACATCTTCACGCTCCAAGCACAGCCCACAAGCACTGAAGATACACCTCCTTGGTCACAGAAGGGACCGTGCACCAGGCGAAGTTCTGTTGGACAGAGCAACAGGAGCCGCAGAAGACACAGGAGCTGCAGGAGCCGCAGGAGCGAGAACCAGGACATGAGTGTCCCCAAGAGAGAATGAAGTGGCTCAGGCAAGCACAGAGATTATGTTCAACCTGAACCCAAACAAACGTATTCTGGGGACAACAAGATATGGTAAAAAAGGAAAAAGAAAACACTTCAAGAACATGAAAGTTTTTTATATTATGACACTGTTTGAGATTTCAACAGTAATTTCAACATCGCCTAACTGTGGGGACAGAAAATAAATGTGATGTGATCACAATGAAAATTCCCACTCTCAGTAAATTCTAGGTCTGCAGAGCTGTAAGCAGGAGGCACTGCTGGTATCTATCCTACACTAAGCATATATTTTTTATTTGGATATTGGCTTGCAATGGACAATGCCTATGAACGTCATCAGGGCCGTGAAGGCTCTCTTCATTCCCATCAGTGCAGTTTTCTCCTCATCTTAGCTTTCATTTTAAACGAAGAATCATGACAGCCAATTTATCTTTTCAAGTTTCCTTACAAATGAGATTTCCTCTTGCCTGTTAAGATGACTTAGTCCTGGGTCCTTTCAGGTTCTCCCCTGTAATCTTGTTTTCTGCTCCCGTTATCGAGCCACTGTGCTTCGATGACCCAATGATCAAAGCATATCGCTGGCTGCTGGAAGCCACTGGAGATTTAGACAGCAGATTTCCACTATTTTAAAATATCTGTCTTTAATAAAAGTGCCACCATTCATTTTGATTTCTCCCATTTACTGAATGTAAGGCACTTCTGGACTACACAAAATGTTGCCACCACCAGATCTCCTGCTGGACAAGGCAGCAAGTGCCCTGAACGCCATGTCTGTGCACAGTGTCAGGACTGCGGGCTGCTGGGGGTAGCACAGGCATCCATATGCCCTGAGCTTCAAGCAGACAGGGTGGGCGTTCCACTTACAATTGTGACAGACAAAATAAATATGTAGTCCAGTACTTACATAGTTCAGATTTATATAAAGATGTAGGACTCTAAAAAAGTGTATGTTTAAAAAGATGTACGGATTTTAAAATATTTAAATAACAAGATATTTTTCAATCTTTCCTATCATAAAAATATATACCCTGTTTCTACACCACATAGAAAAACTTTAACATTAGGTAAGGAAATTGCCTAAGAAAGGAAGAGACTCTTTTATTTTATATCCATAGTAATGACATCAATAAATATTGAAAAAGTTTTTTAAAATACAGCAAAGTTTGTTTTGTTAGGTACAGACTGAAGGCTTCATTTTTAAGTTGGGAGTTTAATAAACCCACCTTGACATCAAGTACTGCAGTTATCAAGTTTATCAGTATTTTCTCAGAAGCTGAACTTTCTTCTGACAGGTGTTGCCAGTCAATTAAATTAAAACAGAGAGCAGCATGAAGAAGGGTGTTACTGCTCAGTCTTTAATAAGCCAGCTGTGTACTTCTGAGTCTCTCCCAGCTTCCCAGCAGTGGCCCTGATTCAGCGGCATCCTTAGCTCCCTCCCTGATGCTGAGACCAGCAGCAGGATGGCTCAGCTGTCTCCATCCTGGGACGATGGTGACCACTAATACACAGCACAGCTTATCAACAGATACTGTCCAACTTTTTTTTTTTTTAACATGTGCAATGTAAATCCCTAGCTGTCAATTTGAATGTTAATAGTAAAAATAAAGATCAGATTTGCAGGACTTAAGGTACCTGGACTCTTTCCAGCATCCTAGTATGGCGATATTTCCTGAACTAGTTGTGGAGGCGGGTCACAGCTCACCAAGCACCAGTTGTCTCAGTAGGCACATGTACGTGTTGAGATTCAAGAGGAGACAGCTAGCATCCTTCTGTAGAGTTATCTACCAAGCCACTACACAGTAAAATTATCAACAGATACTGTCCAATTTTTTTTTTTTAACATGTGCAATGTAAATCCCTAGCTGTCAATTTGAATGTTAATAGTAAAAATAAAGATCAGATTTGCAGGACTTAAGGTACCTGGACTCTTTCCAGCATCCTAGTATGGCGATATTTCCTGAACTAGTTGTGGAGGCGGGTCACAGCTCACCAAGCACCAGTTGTCTCAGTAGGCACATGTACGTGTTGAGATTCAAGAGGAGACAGCTAGCATCCTTCTGTAGAGTTATCTACCAAGCCACTACACAGTAAAAACACTTAAAGAGCAAACCTCTTTATTTATGTTGCAGAGCACCTAGAAGCCTTGTGAGAAATTGCATTAATAAACACGAAGTAGTTGACGCCTGAGGGGCAGGTAAGTGCCTAGGATGGTACAAGCCTGTTCAGATCCTCACCTTAAGGCTCAGCTCCTGGTAAGCAAGACATTCGTGCATAATACCAAAGCAAAGCGATTCCACTCAGCTTTTTCCTCACTTTCTTTCAGGATGCATCTTGCATCTGTGTTCCTATGCTTGAATGAACTCTCTTGGGCCAGCGGTGTTTGAGTCGTTGTGTCTTAAGTAATGACTGTCATGGGCATGAGGAGGATCTTTGGGACCACAGCTCCTGGCTCCACACACTGCAGTAAACACAGGTGTTCTACTCCTTTTTTTCTCAGAGATTTATGGATGGGCTGCCTGACCTTTAGGGACAGTTACCAGTACAACCTTGATGGATCAAGCAGGGAGGAATGCACTGCCAGCAAGAAGTTAAGTGAAGATGCCAAGAAGGGTAGTCCTCACAAACGCTGCAGTGATGTTGCAACAGTATGAAAGAGATCATTAAGTTTTATCCACAGATCGGGTATCTTCTTAACCTTTCAGATGCAGATGGGGGGGAGACACTGGGGGAGAAAAAGGAAAAGCGGGAAGGCAGGGGAAGACTAGCAGCACTCCCGGGCAGCCACCTATGCTTCTGCGGTGGCAGTAATGGCTGTCAGCCTCTGCTGCTTGGGCTGCAGCTTGTGCCCGGATATGCTATGAAGAGCCTTGCCACCACTTATTTCTATTTTTCCTTCTGCAGGTGGGACTTACAGGCAGCACATGATGATACTAAGGTTCAAGAAGACAACCTAAAACCGTAATTCAGCTTCATGCTGAAGTAAAGACATGTCCTCACCAGCGGAAAAGAATGACCTTTCCCCTGAATCAGCATTTAGATTTATGCCTGTGACAAGCAACAATCTTTTCCTACATTTTTTTCCACTCACAATGACACAAAATAGAACTGGAGAAACATAGAAACAAGCGATTGTGGAACACAGCTGCCCTGCAGGGTTTTTTTTATTATTTTTAAATCAATAAGCCCAGAAAGCAGAATTGCTATAAGCACTGCAGCTACACCCACTACCAGACACTAGCAATCTATAGGCATGATAGTAAAAGACATTATTTAAAGAAGAATCTAATCAAAAAGCACTATACCATGGATTTCCAAAGCGCAATGAGGCTTTTTTCCCTCTTAGTCCAGAATAAAGAGCACCGCAAGGCTGGTCTGGCATTGCCAGGTTAAGATTCCCCATGATCAGACATAAGCCTCAACAGGCAGCTTAACAGGAGATGAGGAGTATGAAAAAGACAGTATTAAAAAGAGAAGCCAAGGAGAGATTTAAACACAGCTGGAAGTGATCAAAACCAGAGCCCAGAAGACAAATGAGGCCACAGCATGTTAAATGAGGCAAGTGAGTTTGGAAACATTTATGCATTTAGCTTCCTAACTAGAGCTCAGCTCCAAGGCAGAACTGTTAAACAACCACCTCATCAGAATTTGTAAGAAAACAGCATACAAGCTAAAACATGGAAGCTGCATTTAGATGCGTGCAATAAAACTGTCAAGATTTTAGAAGTCCTACCAAATAAATCAGAGGCTTTTCGTCTAAATGCAAAATAAGAATCAGTAAATCACATTTTCTTTTCAGGAAGTATTGGCAGGATTTCAAGATGTATTTAACTAATCTCACAATGTGTGTTTTTTTCCTTGGCTAATCTTCTGTGAAAAGTAACTATTAGGAAATCAAAATATTATGGCTAAGCCCTGCTAATTGCTCTTATGAACAGAAAGATAAAACCTCTCACTCACATGTGAAAAACGTGAGGAAGGGGAAGAATTTAGGAGCATAAATCAACAGAAAAAATGAAGAGACCGTATCCTATTCTCTCCATGCTCTGCAATACCCCTCTGCATTTATGTGCACTCAGTTCAGATCCCAGTAAAGCTGGGGCTAACTTCTTGCTGTATTAGTAGCCTGCAAAAAAACACCTATTAAAACCTGTGTAAGTCTTTACAGCAAACTCGAAAGAACAGAAAGGGAAAAGGCAGTAGACTTCCTCACTCTCCTGCCCATCCAAACTGGACTCAGGCACTGCTTGGCACCTGTGTTCATCGAGCACAGACGGGAAAGGGCCAGCAGTCACCCCGTGCTCCTGCCTGTTGCAGTGGTGTACGAATGGCTCTGCTCCAGCTCTGTGTGCCAGGCAGGGTCCTCTCCTTGAAGTCCCGGCAGCATAAATACCTGTGCCCAGCTCCTTCAGCACAGCCCTTGAAAGCTCCAGTCTTTCATGTAGTCAAGATTTCCACTTTCAGAATGGTTTAGGCTTAAAAAATAAACTTTCCACCAAAGTCACAACCCAGATGAAGTCAAGCTTTGGATTAGGCAATTCTTATGCTTCCCAAATTTTGTGTAAAATGATACTTTCCTCTAGAAAAATGCATGGTTTTGGTAAATGAAGTCCAGATTGAACTGACTTATTTTGGCTGTAAGATTAATGCTGGGTTTGTATTTTTATAGAAATATTTTAGAGCAACACAAAAGATTCATTTGGAGATACCTAAAATCAGACAGAAATATGAATTACATGCACCAGTCCAGTGTCTGCCTTGGTATTGATCATTACAGTGCCCTCCTGCAGTCAGTTCCACAGCTTTTCCAAGATAATTGGGTGTCCAAATGACAAATTTAGAACACTGTAGTACTCATAATTTATGTGAACAAAATACAGAGTTCCTTGACCTTCCATTCCATTTATTCTGCAGTATATACTGCAGAAGAAAATCGACTTGGAATTCAGTAATTCATAAAAGTACACATATTCTGAGAATATAAGGCTTTTAAAGTTAATGTGGTAGGAATTAGTCATCTGCTCCTATAAAAAATACCGGACATGTAACATACAGGTGGAGAAAGGGTAGACACGGTATTTTATGTATGAGAACTGACGTCTTCATCTGTGCTGCAGATGAAAGATGCATTTCATCTTTACAGAGTGCTGAGAAACCAAGAAGTTATGTAACTTAGTAAAAAGCTGATAGGGCCGGTGTCATTTTAAATCTCACCATGTGAAAATCAATTACAAGATGTGAAAAGGAAAAAAAAACTATTCAGGAACCAAAATCTCCATCCCATAATATAGCCCTATATATGTACATTTTTAAATAATGAGCAATAAAGCTTTAAAGAAAAAGAGAGTGTGGGAAGGAAGTGGAAGGACAGGCAGAGCAGAGAAGGAACAGAATGATCACAGATCATTTCAGGATGCTGTTATGATGAAGTAAAAAGACAAATCATTTTGATGACATCATTTTGATTCTGCTTATGCTAAATAGTAAATAGGTAAAATAATAGTGATTTACAATATGGAGATAATTGGAATAAGAAAGCCAAACAATTCTTGCATACTTTTGTAGGAAAGCATACACTTTTTAAACCTGGAAACACAGTCCTACTTAGATCAGTCTGCACTTTTCTAAGGGAAAACAGTCCCATCAAAACAATTTAAAGCCATCTTTGATCGGAGGCAAGTTAGGCCAAGACAACAGATCTATTTTATCTTCCAGTTGTCTCAGCAAGGAAAACCAAAAGACACAATGCTACTGGCTCAGCAGCCATACAAGAATCTCTGCAATCCACAAAAATAGATCTTTTTTTAATCCCTGCATTGACCAATCTCATCTTTTATCCATTCAAACATAGGCCACTTGGCAAAAAAGATCTGGTAATTCTCATTTGATTCATTTACAAGTGGAGTAAACTTTTAGAGAAGGAAATCAAAAGAAGACATTTTCTGTAAAATGTGTATAATGGAATAAAAAGGAGCTAAGGCAAAATATTGCCAAAACAAATGAAAAGCGAATTCACTGAAACAAAGTCAAATTAAAACGACATTGTGCAATCAGGAATTCAGAATGGCTGACACATTTTACTTCAAGAAAGTAAATGGACAAAATCATAGAATCATAGAATCATATAATGGTTTGGGTTGGAAGGGACCTTTTAAGATCATCTCATTCCAACCCCCCTGCCATGGGCACGGACATCTTTCATTAAATCAGATTGCTTAAATTTCCATCCAACCTGACCTTGAACACTTCCAGGGATGGGGCATCCACAACTTCTCTGGGCAACCTGGTCCAGTGTCTCACCATCCTCATCATAAAAAATTTCTTCCATATGTCCAATCTAAATTTATGCTCTTTTAGTTTAAAACCATTACCCCTTGTCCTATCGCAACAGGCCATACTAAAAAGTTTGTCCACATCTTTCTTATAAGCCTCCTTTGTATATTGAAAGGCTCCAATAAAGTCTTCCTGAAGCCTTCTCTTCTCCAGGCTGAACAACCCCAACTCTCTCAGCTTTTCTTCATAGGAGAAGTGTTTCAGCCCTCTGACCATTTTCATGGCCCTCCTCTGGACCCGCTCTAACAAGTCCATGTCTTGTACTGGGGAGCCAAGTTGCATTGGTTGCACCTCCTCTATGGTCTAATCAGGCTTAAACTCCTCCCAACACAAATAATTTCAACAGGGCAGGGAAGCACCAAACAGAGAAAAACCTAAAATCGAGAGGGAGCTTGTAAAGTTGTAAGTTACAAAGTTGAATCTGTTCAGATCAGCCATCTGTATTACAAGGACCTTCAAGGAGGCGCTTCTGGACTTGGGTATCAAAAATCTGCCTGCGTGCCTTTTTTGGGGGAGGAGAAGGGTCTGCCTCTATGTAATATGGCCAAGGTTCAATGCACTGTTCACACCAAAAATTGATCTCTGGCTCCAGTGAATGACCTCTCCCAGCACCTTTTAAAACAAAGTACCAGACACTGTGTTTTTGTGAGGCGTTGCTGCCAGTCCATTAAGCAGCTACTGAAGATGCCCACCAGATCAAGGTCTTCACACACTTAGGCACAGAACTCCATCTGGCTCTAGTCCTGTGAGCAAAGGTGAGAGCTGCACAACTGCATGGAGACAAAAGGCACCACTGTCCATACCCACAGAAGGAAAACTTTGCATTGAGGATAATGCCAAGAGTTAAAACCCTTGCTTGATAATCAGCATCCGCAAATTACAAGTATTTTGGTCAGCTGGTCTGTTATAAAATCAAGGCTGAGACTCTTGAGCACAGCAAGCTGGAGAAACATGTACTTGCCCTAGCTGCACAACACTGTCCTAAAGGAAATAAAGAGCAGTTTCATTTACCAATAATCTTTGTGTGATCAGGTCAGCTGCCAGCTGAACCTGGAATCTGCTAAACTTGCTTTCACAAGACTGTTTTTTATTCCCAGCATTATATTTAATATATTTTAAAAGCATAAAGAAATGTTCACTGCATTTTGTTCAGCCATTTCAGGATTTCCCACTACTCAAACAGCAGCAGCAGAATTTTAATGACTGGGAAACTGCAGCAGTGCCTTAAGAGAAAATTGTAACACAGCAAATCACTACTTCTGTGGGTTTCCTTCACTGTAACTCTGATCTTCTAAATCTGCTACAGTGCCAGTACATTTTAACTACAGCTTTTTGCAAAGATTAATTTAAAAAAAAAAAAAAAAAAAAAGAGGCTTGAGAACTTCTTATTCAAGTTCTGTAGTTACAATACCTGGGAAAGATCTAACCAAAAGCAGAATTCCCACATAGCTCCCACTGCCATCTGATGATATGATTTCTTTCTTTATTTCCTTCTTTTTAACTAAAATGCCTTTGCATTTTAAAATAGCCATATTTTCACTGTACCCCCCTGCCAAAGATGCCTTCTGGGTAACAATTAAATGTATAATTGAGATCTTCAAGACATTAGAAGGCAAATTCAGTGTCTTTTTGAATGGCTGCGAGGAATGAGAGAACACAAATCAATTTTACGCCAAGACACTTTTGCATGCATGTGTTCAAATGCATCGCACGACCCCTCGTAAGCCTGAGAGGCTTCTTCGTCCACAAATAACGCTTCCAAGATTTTCAGAGAAAGGGTTTTCAAAGCTTTAAGATGAAGTTCGCAATTGTACTGTGGATGAGATCATCAGTCAAATGTTAAGATTTTAAACTTTTTACTGATGGTAGATATTTGAGGCTAGATTTGTAGACAGCCATGTTGGTCCAAAGAAGACTTGACTTTCTCCTCTCGTTTTGTTCACTAGTCATTAGTGGAGCTGGACTGACTGTCCTTTGAGACTCATTCGCGCATTCTTCTTCTCACAGGAGACTGACAGGAAGCACTTTATCCATATTGCTACCTTCTTACAGTTGATATTCTCATTTATTCATCAGCGCTTTAGTTCACCACTCGCACAGAGGAACAGATTATTTAGTGACTCACCACTGCTCAGAGAAATGTCATTGATAAAACTCTGTCTCACTAAGGGTGACAAACCTAAAAATTCAAGGTGCTGCTTCCAGCTTTGTCAGAGCACTGCAGAATTGCAAAAAACAACAGTCCTGCTGATTATCACTTCTTCCTATCACTAAATGCCTAAAAAGTTTCCAAACAAAGACAATATTAACTCACTACAGCTCTTTTCATCTGCCTATCTTCACATCCATACAAATCACCCACAATTCTGGATTTGAAATTAAGCTTAGCAGACAGTAAGTGGTGTCTTTCATCTGGCCAACCCAGTAAAACCACAGAAAGTCTCCTGCTTCCCATGCTTAGCTGCCTTCTGATTCCTCCTCCTCCTCCCCCTCCCATCAAGTGGGCGGCACTACTCTGAAGATCCCCCCCATCTTAATCTCCTTGTTTCTCTCTAATATTTCTCCATTCATATTGCTCCACTTCCTCCATGATTACAGGACTAAAGGAGCACATAAGAAAAAATCAGATAAGAAAATTCATGGAACTGAGCTAAGCCACTTCAATACTATTTTCACATGGACTCCTCTCTGCGGGAGGCATTTTTTTTTTTTTAAAGAAGAAAAGATGGATGGAGAAATAATATAAGCAATCTGATTTTGGAAAGCTTCCAAGAGCAGAAATGTCAGGAGAACTACTGCAAATGTAGTAGCCTGTGCATTTCAATCAGGAATACAAATAATGGCTACAAAACCCATTTAAACCGGCTGCACACAACACTCCGATAGGAAATCACCTCCTTTTTGTTTCTTAGGCCTTTATCCTGGCAGCAGTTTGAAATTATCACCCCCCCCAACAGAGGCCTTCACTCAGGAGGGCAGGACTCTATCATGAAAGATGTGCCCTACAGAGCTGGGCCATCCCTGCCTTGTCATTTCAACTTCTCTCCCTCTTGCTCTAGCACACTCTTCTCCCACCCCGAAGGTCCGTTCTGGGAGTCCCATGCCTTCTGCATCCTCAGTTCCTCCTCTACCCTCTTCCTTTCCCCCCTCCCTTTTTTATTCCTTCTCTTGGGAGGCAATGAACTGTAGGACATGGATACCCATTTAGTCTCTCTTGAGACTTAGGGCTGCTCTTTTTCCTCTAGGAGGGTTTTTCCGGTTGCACCCCTGATAGTCCATATTAAAGTACCCCCACCTGCATCTGCTTTGTTCTGCTGGAGCAATGGGAGGAAAAGAGAAACAGGGTGCCATCAGCATGGAGGGCAAAGCAAGACCAAATGGACAGATTAAATCTTTCTGGAGACTGAGGTGTTATACACACACATAAAAAGTAAGAGATTATTGATGCCTGTATGCTTTAGTTTCTGGTGTATGACCATGTTATTCAGGCTACCTGAAAACTTAGGACAGAGAAAAACATGTCTGTATGGGACAGACTTTCCATTGCCATTTTAAAGATTTACAATTATACAGGGACATCCTAAAAGTGAACGACAGTTGTACAGCAACAGAATACAAGACACACAATTAATAAGGCAATGACCTCTCACTCCTCCCACTTCCCTCCCCAGATTTCCTAAGGGTGGATCCAAAGAAACATCCCCATGATTTCAGCCTGGAAGATGCTGTGCTTGATGCTGGACCAATGCTCACTGAAATATATCAGTCCCGCAAGCCCCTCACCACAGACATACCCCTGGGCTCTCCAGATCCCCAAAGAGGTCAACACAGACACCTGGCCGCATGTAGCATCTTACATGATCATTGCCTATTTCCCCAAAGGTGGATCCAAAGAAACATCCCCATGATTTCAGCCTGGAAGATGCTGTGCTTGATGCTGGACCAATGCTCACTGAAATATATCAGTCCCGCAAGCCCCTCACCACAGACATACCCCTGGGCTCTCCAGATCCCCAAAGAGGTCAACACAGACACCTGGCCGCATGTAGCATCTTACATGATCATTGCCTATTTCCCCAAATTTTTGTTGTTGTTGTTTTTTTCCCCCAAAAAGGCTTTAAAAAAAAAACTACCCACTGGACAATTAATAAGGCAATGACCTCTCACTCCTCCCACTTCCCTCCCCAGATTTCCTAAGGGTGGATCCAAAGAAACATCCCCATGATTTCAGCCTGGAAGATGCTGTGCTTGATGCTGGACCAATGCTCACTGAAATATATCAGTCCCGCAAGCCCCTCACCACAGACATACCCCTGGGCTCTCCAGATCCCCAAAGAGGTCAACACAGACACCTGGCCGCATGTAGCATCTTACATGATCATTGCCTATTTCCCCAAATTTTTGTTGTTGTTGTTTTTTTCCCCACAAATGGCTTTAAAACAAAAGCTATCCCCACTGTTAATGTAATAAAGTGCACGTGTCTTTATAAGCCAACTGGATTTTTTTTACTCATTAGCCTGCTTATGAGAAAATGAGAGCACTTTAAAACCAAGGCATAAAGTTAGAAGCACCTTTGTCAGTCAGGGTGCTGTCTCCAGTCTTAAAGCAAAAAGCCCACTCCATTCAGAAACTGTGGGTACTTTCAGATACCATAGACCAAAAGGAAAAGCTGTTTTTAACATATTCCTGTACTCAGCAAAACAAGGCCTGCATTAAGAAATGACAGCACCTTTCAAAAATCATTTCTTCGCGGAGTCGCTCCAACCCCAGGAAGCCTTGGCAAAAGCAATCTATTTCCTAAGTGACTTGCCGTGACACTGACGTCAGCCATCTCTCAGGTCAGTGCCTGTCTCTTGTGATCAGAGTTTACCTCTTGTCACTCCAGAACTACTGATGCCTTCACAACTGCCAAATCAGGAGAGTGTTTAATCGGTGCTATGATCTAAAATGCCTGCTTGCTATAAAACTGTATGTTTTAGGAATGGGTATCAATTCAGATCTGAAATTAATTAAAAAGAAGGCTGAACATTTCCTTCTCTGTGTGTAAGTCTCTTGACCTTCCTCTACCCTGTGAACCAAGACTGTCAAAGAGGCCACTGTAGCCGTAGGTGGTGCCGTAGCCACCTCCCCTCACCAAAGCTGTTAAGCTTGTCAAGGAACTACGTCAAGGGTTTGGTTTTGTTTTCTTTTACGCCTAGATACTCTGTGGAGGAGGAACACCTTAAGTAACTGCTTTTCCCTACCCCTCATCGCATCTTCTGTCCCTCCTACAAAATAGGCCACATGGGACAGGCTGGACTGACAACTCTGGGAGCCAGTTGCCTTCCCTCACCACAAGCCATCTCACTTCTACTTCAGTGACTCATCCAGGGCAATCACATAAATAGGAATTCTCCAGCTCTTCTGCAAGTCATTTTATTTTTCATGCTTTTCATTTTCACCAGCAGTTGTTGAGTGTGCTAGCTAGCTCATGGAGCCAGCTTGACACATGAGATGTGAGAAGATAGTGAGCCACAAAACTTATCAGCAATAACAGGCTTGCGAAACTGCAGTTTGAAAAAAAATTGCAAAAGAGATCACTGCATTATAGACCCCACGAATCTTCAGAGAACAATAGGGTTTTAATCCTGTTGGAAACTGGGGAACTGCAATATGTCTCTTTTTCTGATCATAGGAGGTTAGAAACATTGAAGGTCAATTCTGAAGGGAGGCATGCATCCCTAATTTCCCAGAAGAAAACCAGTTTAAGAAATAAACAACTTCTTTCATTGACATTAACTATAAATAGCACAGGGAGGCAAAGCAATACCAGGGCTGTTAGTGAGCATCTCTGAAGTTCAGAAAGCAGGTGGCTAAAAGTGACATTTGGAAACAGATAGGCAATTTATTCCCATTTAGCTGTCATTTACAGGAAGAGGGAATATAAAAGTATGAACTAATTTGGTTATTTACTCCATAAAATGATGTATCATTGACAACACCTAAACTTGTTATGTTTAACATCATGTAAGAGTGGCCCATCCTTGTGACAACTGCCTTTTAAAACAAAGCTTCACACACACACACAAAAAAGACAGAGGGCATTTATGTTTCTATTTGATTCACAGCTCCTGTAATAAAATTAATGTTCCAAAGGCCATAACAGTAAAATTCAGTGATGATTTTAATCGTTTTGGCCTCTTACCTGCATCTTGAAGTAAAGGTTTCAGCTGGGAACAGGCTGACTCTTAGTCTAAATTTTCCTTCTAGAAATGGCATCTAAGGGACATATATCGTATTTCAATAGACTTTTAAAAGGTGGAATGTAAATTTAGGAACTGATATCACCGATGACCTTAGGTTTCACCATTTTACTTTACTAAAACAGCACTGATCATTAAGTTCACCTTCAAAACAAACCAAAACACATTATGCAGCCCATGGTGTTAACATCTATGCTATTATAAAAGATTATTAATGCAGTTTTGTTCCTCTCTAACGGTTTCTTTCTTCCTGTCCTTTCAAGGAGAATACATGGACAGCCTTATAACTAATACAGGCCCTGTCCATTGCTGTTCTTCACTTTCACCTCAAAATCCGTCAAATCAAATTTCTCCTCCTTGCAATTTATGAAACAGAAGTGCATCATTAGAAAGGCTCATTTCCTAAAGTAAGTGGGTTGCTAACATCCTTCTTTGTATTACACAAAGGACTTTACAAAAAAAGTACCCAAATAAGAAATATCTTTTTTAAAAAAAAAGATTACACCAATCATGCTATAATTTTTTCAGCTTGGTATTTTTTAAGAAGCTATATGTTCAGCACCACCTGCCAACCCAACACTAAATTGCTTGGTGTCCTCTCTAGGAAAAAGGTCTCATTGCAATTTCTCTTGTTCCCTCATAATGTAAAAGGTACAGGAGGGTATAGATATTAAAACACATGGTCATGACTGAAAGAATACACTCAGGCAGAAATTAATGTCTAGAAATGTGGAGCAGAAGAATTTCCATTCTCTGTAAAATTTACTGACAAATGCAGATACATCAGCAAACTGATAAGCAATCACCTCTCTCCAGTAATTTAGGCAGTGCTTAAACTCAGCTTCCCACTAGGGAACTTGTTGGTTCACTGGTCAGAATCGTCCCAGCTGAAAAGCTACAGGTTCACATCTCCATGCTTGCCACTAATCCTTCACAACATCTCCCTACTCCCCTACGCCCCCCAAGTGGGTGGAACACCTTTCTCTGAAACATTCAGTGAGCCCACTGTGCTCAATTCCAGATGTTCCAGCTGCAGGAACTTGTGTGCTAGGAAATTAGATAGCATTTTAAAAGTTAAGAAGCACAAATAAGCAAATAAGAGGAAAAGGGATGAGCTGTGATATTCATGGCATGGGCACCCTCATTAATTTTGTCTTAGCAACAGTTTTAGCATCAACCTATCAGGAAAATGAGTGTACACACTGTATCCACAGTGCTTCGGAAAGCAAAGTTTTGTCAAGTATACCAGCTCGGTAGGTATTTTCCAACTTCAGTAGATAAAAAGTAGCTACACAGTGAAGTACGATATTTCTTCTCTCATTATTTACATTGACATGTTTCCTGTGCATTCAGGAGGAATGTTTAGAATCAGACCACTGAAAAAGTACAAGTTGTCTCCCATTTCTCTTCAGCAGATTTCTCTGCTTTGAAAGGCAATGCAATCAGATGCTGAGCAATAAAATGGAATTATTATTTCAGGCCATGAATTGCACTGTGCACAGGAGCTCACAGTGAAACAACCATATTCCTATTTAGAGGAACATCCTGATGTTCAAAAGCACTGAACACACAGAAACACCTACTGAAATTAGAGCTACTTAGTGCTCAGAACCAAAGCTAAGTAATATTTCATTTTAAATTTTTGCATTGAATGAGGAGTCTGATTTCAGCATCCAAGATGTATAATCCAGTATTAACTTCCAAACTTTGGGATTCAAGTTTGGTTTGTTCATAAACAGAGTGAATGACTTCACCCCCATCTTTACCAGGCAGTTGCTCACGCCTCCATCTGTGTGGCGCAGCATGCTGGGCAGGCTTCTGGGCTAACGTAGCAGGGCTCCTGAAAATCAGAAATAAACCAGGCAGAGCGCAGGAGGGTTCCTGTGCAAAACCTGTCTGCACTGCACACTTATGGCATCTGCCAGTGCCATTCATCTTCCACAATCATAATCACCATCAAATACAAAGGGAGAAAACTAAGGACAAAACAGAAGCCACCAGCCACGCAAGGTGAAGGCAGTTAACCGGGCCACTGAGCCACAGTGACATCCACAGCAATTACAAAAAACACTGTCTCTCTCTGACTGAAGCCTAATGGCTGATACGACAAATTCAATTCTATTGCCATAAAACTATGACATTAAATAAAGACCCCTAGCCATGGAATGTGTGGTCTATCTAACTAACGCAAATTGAGCTGGGAGTGCAGGACGCAGAGATGTAGGCTGGCATGTGGTACACGGGCATACGGTTCCTGAGCTTCCTTTGGAAGACCAGGCCCCCCCTCGCTCCCCGCCAAGCCACATTTGTAGCAAAGCTGAGTTGTGACAAGTCTATTTATTAGTAAATCAGCGCTACAGAGAAGCTGCCACTGTCTCTGCACAGCCATTTTCACAAAGCCTGTATATCCTGCCGCTGTTCTTTAACCTTCTCTCTTCCTGCGTTCACAGCCTCATACTTGACCCACAGCTTCCCAAAACAGCACCAGCTCCTTAGAGTGTCCTCTAAAGCTTCATGTCATGGAAACCACCCACAGCTGAAAGGTATCTTGGTATACCCAAGCCTCGAGCCTGTTTACTCCATGGATCCAGAAAGGAAGACCCTACAGTGTGACCCAAGCTGATCCCTCCTTCCTCAGGGCCGTATCTCATTCCCAGTGCTCATTGCTTCACCTCAGCTAACTTCTTTGTTAGCTAGAATTGGTATCTGTGTACACCAGAGGAACCTGTATCCCCACCTCCAGCTCCCCAGAACACCCCCCTCAAAAAGGACAAGTAGGAATCAGCCAAAAGGGGAACATGCATGGCAGCGTGGAGGAGGATTCAGGTACTATGAAATCTCTGCAGCTTCCACCACTGCTCCTGAGGAAAGACAGGAGTGATACCCTGCTAACACTCCATCCTCAAAAGCCTCTGAGAAGATCTGACCTTTCATTCCTTTGAGTGGACAGGGATACCACAGAAGTATACACATCCTTTTCCCTATGATGGTTGATGTACATCTATTATGTATAAATAGTTGCTTTCCTCGCATGTACAGTACCTATGCATCCTCTTGTGCCTTGCAGGACAACAAGTATTCTAGATCAGCAAAGCCTGACTGGCAGTGGTTAAGGCCTAAATATACCTCAAGTCATGTACCTCAGTTGATATATTTTCCAAACCTTTAGTGCAAAGGAAAAACGTTAAAAAAAGCATCACTATTTTTTATGCTAACTTTTTATTTCTTTTTCTAAAGATGGCTGTAAAAGAATTAGTCCTAAATTACAGCAGCCATCTCCCATCTTAAATAAGCTGTTTAAGAAACCATGACTTAAAGCAATAAAGAAAGGTGCTAGGAAAATCCAGAAACTAAGGTCCTGATGTGGCAAAAAAAAGCAGAAGTATGCTTGCAAACTCATTAGAGGTTCCTTTGGTGCAAGTAAGGGATGATGACATGAAGACCACTTTCACTCAGTTCAGGATACAATCTAATTTGACCCAACATACGTTAAGGCCAAATTCTTGTACCAGCGTAAAATTTTCCTGATCCAGCACTACACTCATGAGGCTGGAACCGAGGCTTGCATTTCTGTAGGCACACTAAAACCAGCAGGTGCTAGCAGAGATGGTGGCACATTTCTCCTGCCACCATGACCTGCTCTGACCAAGGCTGGACTCTACGGGCACACAGAAATGTCCATGACAACCTCACTACTCCACTCTGACAGGAATACAAGACTTATATGTAACTGGAGGCAAATTCATAGACTTCAAGATTTTAAGCCCTACCTGAGCCCTACCTGAGCCCTATACCAACTGGTTTAACATCCCTTTATCTATTCACCGTATTGCCTACTGAGGAGAATGAGAATCAGGCCCATTGCTTCCAGGCAGTGGGGTCCTGGTACCTGGTAGAGCTATGCCAGAGAAATAAAGCTTGGCCATAGGTAGGAATGTTAACATTTAACTTTCTAAAATGAAAACAAACATTTTGTCAGCCTCTCACTGAATTTGTGTAAAGGACTGTCTATAACACCATATATCTACTGCTCATAACTCTTCCATAGTGGAGAAGCAAAGTAGGGCAAGTAATAAAATACCCGCCTTTGTAAACTGAGGGATAAAATGAAATATTAGCTGAGGAAAGCTCTGACAACTGATGGTTATTTATTTATTCACCATCTTGTAATATGTGGAGGGTGATGTGGCCATTCATTCTACGGCACCACCAGGTATACTGTGTTCCTCGCTAGCTAGTCACGTTATTTAGAAGAACTCTAAAGATTTCACAATTCTAAATTTAAATCTAACATTTGCATATTAAGGACACATCTGTCTGCAATGGGCAAACTTTGGATTTCCTTTAGGCTAACTGGTCCACTCTGCCCTCTGCACATTCTCCCAGGCCAGTTAGTTGACAGAAGATATACTTTTGGTGAAGAACATTATCTGACATGTACTGTAAATTCTCAAAACAGTTAATGCTACGCCTTTACATCATGGGAACATAAGACTTCTATACTCCACTCAAGTGTGAGCAGAAGCTATATGCAGTTGTATGTAAGGTTATGTGAAATTAATCCTTTTGACCTCACATTTTCCATGGGTTTTTCCACTAAATTTTTTCTTTGCTTCTTCTTTTTAAAGTTGCTCTTGATTTTTTGCACAAGTTTTAAGTGATCACAAAAATTGTGCTGGTCCTCAATGAATAATACATTTTGGCTTCTGTGCATTATCACTTTCTTTAGCCTCTGTCTTTTTTCTTCCTACATATCCTACATCTTACTTCTTCATAACTTTTGTCTTTGTTCTTCCTATTCTTGCATCTCATTTATTTTATCGCATTATTTCTCTTTCCATTTTCATTTTCCAGCAGACTGTGAAAAAAAGTTTGCAAGAACTTTAGTTTTACAATGTACTAATGCTATTTTAGGGATGCTTTAGAAAAAACTCTGAACTGATGAAATTTTTTGTGAACCTCTGTTCTCTCTGCGGGAACATTTTTATGTCCTGTCATCATAATGTTGCATAATCAGCAGTCAGAGAACATCATGTGGACATGGACGAATTCTGCCTGCAGTGGTGGGCTGCATGGAGGGCTCAGACTGACATTACAGCACTCATCACGTCTTTTCTATCTGACAATCTAGAAGAATCTTGCAGGAATTCACTTTCCCACAGAAACAGGGAATCGTTAATGTCAGAACAGGAACATTTCTTAAAGAAAAATTTGGAGAAGGCTCAGATAAAAGAAAGGGCAACAATTTATAATATATCCAGACAAAGATGTTTTTCTTCTCATTCTGCTGCTTTACTATGGCAAAGCCTTCCTCTCCATGGCATGTATTGACAGCTTGCCTCCCAATTTACTCCATTCCAAATGAACCAGCAACACAAACCAGAACTGGACCTGGCAGCCTATTAGCACAGCACCCAGGCAGAAGCTTAAAACGTCAACTATATTCATCAGTGGAGGGAACAGTGGCTTTTCACAGAAACAACTCTGTTGGAAGAGATTTAAGGGAACCTACCAGAAGAGCAAGGAAGATCTTTGTCTACCATCTAATCGGCTTAATTACACTACTGTAGGGCTGCTTTATCCTGCTGACCTGCAGGTGATCAGACATGTAAGAATATGCCACTGCCCATCATGGTCTTCAGTGTATCAGAGCATAACTGCCCTCCTCTCATTACTGACTGGGACAAGACCCATAACGTAGGTTGGGAAAGAGGTGGTACAATGCATGCTCCTTTACCTGCTGCTCAAACAGCAGCAGCCAGCACTGTCTCTGTTCATGGCGTGCACACTCCACGAACCCCCGACAGGCATCATTTCTTCTGAAAACCAAAAGAAATGTATCTTATAAGCTCAAACTACCTAAGAGAGAAATCTCTGTATTACATAAATAGGTCTGGATTCATCCTGCCTAACTGAAGCTGGAAATATCATCCTACAGACCTCACATTTATGGAAAAAAGAGGTCTCCAGATTGCAATTCTGGTCTCAGGAGGGCTGAATCACTCCCTGGAGATGATTCTTTCTCTCTCTGGGGACTATAAAAGGAGCCTAGGGCAACTGAGCACAGAGTTACGCAGGATGGACTTTACTGTGACTGTTTATAGTAATCACTAGTGACCATATTTAACTCTATTAAAGTCTTATGAACTCCCTTCTTGAGAAATGCATAATAATGAAAAATATAGCCAGGTAATCTAAATATGGTTTCTTCATTGCTAATGAATAGAAAGTTAAGTTTTAAAAGAATTCCTTAATATACTTTCTTATCTTTTTGTAGTTTAAACAAAAAATATAGAGCAATACATTACTGTGGCAAACACAGTAATATAGATCAAAACACAGAACACATTTAAGTGTAGAAAACCAAAAGCCATTAAGGAATACAACTAAACAGTTACAATGAATGCACACATGGCCTTCAAAATGGATACTGATTCAACTAATACATAATGTTCTCAAAAAAAGGTAAAGTGATAGTTGCATCACATTGTCCAAGCTACAGCTGGTTGGAATATTTTTTGATAGAAGTGAAGACCTCTGCTCATATTCTTCCTAAAGTCTCCATAATCCCTGACAGCCTCTCCAGTCCCTGGGGTCGAGTACCTAGAAGGTGCAATGTGAAATTCCCTCTCAGAAAAGGCTTGCCTCATCTTCATAAACAACTCAGCTAAAAAGTGCATTTACAGGCATTTGAGAATAATCTCTTTACTGAATGCTTGACCTGATTCAAAGTCAGTCTATCTGTTTCCTTCCATTTCAGTGGATCAGGACTGTGTGGTATATCTTACCTTCAGGACGTGGAAAAAATACATAGCCATACTAATAAAATGACAATCCTAGTGGCACTGAACACAACTTTTTCAGTTTTTCCTTTTTTATAGGATGATTACACATGGTAGAATAAAAAATCAAGAAAGTATGTTCCTCCCTTTCTAACAAATACAGACTTTTTTTCTCTTTACCCATCCCCTCTAAATATAATTTCTCTGGATTTTTGCCTTTTTAAAGTTAGGGAAAGACAAATGCATTCTTTTCAAAATTTCTTACACAAGCCCAAAAGCTGGTGGTTCTCACATATGAGTAAGTGAAAAAGATTGTATTCAGTTGACAGTTTGTCACTGGACTAGAAACTGGCAAGAGTTATACAGCTAACAGAAACTAGGCATTAAGAGTCCAGAGACAGACTGGACTCCAGAAAAGATTGGAAAAGCCTGAATTTCTTATTTTTAG
This sequence comes from Aptenodytes forsteri, assembly GCF_000699145.1. NCBI lineage: Eukaryota > Metazoa > Chordata > Aves > Sphenisciformes > Spheniscidae > Aptenodytes > Aptenodytes forsteri. Next base: position 150,062 of record NW_008794775.1, on the reverse strand, counting down.
AAGCTAATAACAAATACTTCCCATTTTCTTTAACAATTACCACAGTGCGAGATTTGCTTTTGCTATATATATTATTTTCATTAATTCTAATGCAAACCACAACAAATACTGCAGTAAAGTGATTAGTCTGGGACAAAACATCCTGGTTTAGCAAAAGCCACAGTAATTTTGACTTCAGTGGAAACTGTCCTAGAGCTCCTTTCCATCTCTTGAGGGACTCTGAGAACTCTGAACATTGAAAAGGCTATAAATACCGAATAGATACATATATTTAGACTTTCCTGCACCTAATATGAAGTAAGCAAGTGGACTGCTTTAAAATACAGTCTGGCTTTCCGTTTGCAAACAGAGACACAAAGCAAGACTCCATTCCAGCCATTTATAATAAAGGCAGTAAAGGCAACACATGATGGGGCATATTCTCAGAACTGAACAAACTTTTCATCTTCTGGCTATTTTTCAGAGATACTAGATAGAAAAAACAAATGAGAACCTTAATTTTATCAGCTTCTGTTAACTCTCTAGCCTTCATATCTTGAGAGTTAAAGTAGCATAAAAGTAAGTTTTACCTCCTCTCAATAAAAACCTGCAACAAACAGGCCTATTCTGGTATCTTTGCGTTTCAAGACTTAGCAGCTTTGGCACCTACAGCATTTTCCATTCTCCACGACACATCTGGGCTCTTCCAGAAGCTATCATACCAGTTTAAGAGTAATTTGAAACGTATGGCTACTGTGAGAGAAAAATAAGTGTAATATTTTGGTTTTCTTGCTACTTCATTCCTGGGAGCCCAGTGTTCACTGTGTATCCCACAGTGGCAATATTCCACACTAGAGCACTATTTAATCTGAAAAATTCTTTCCTGTTTTGTGTAATTCCTAAGTTTTTTCCTGCTGCATTCATCCTGGATCCTTAGGGCTGTACAAGAACCTGTTGGGATGAGCAAGAGAGGCTGAAGGCACCCCCAGCTTAATGCATTTCACAAGGGAAAATTCGTAACTGTTGAAATAACATCCTTCCCTCAAAATCCTATTAGACTTCTTGTCACAATTCACATACCATTGACAGGGCTAACTGTGAGCAAAGGTCAAATTTAGACCCAAACTTTAAATAAATTCTGCATAAGTAAAAAGGGCTACCTGCACAGACACCACTGGCAATTGAAGATGACAAATTATCTCTGCAAAAAGAAGTAGCTTGAGGTCAGAATCTTATCACTGTAAAAATAATCATCACAGTTTCACTTTTCAACAGAAAAATTGCTCATTTCTATGTGTATTCCTTGTCAAGATAGATTTAACATTTTAAAAAATCATACAAATTTCAACACAAACCTCCTAATTCTGTGACGTTTAAGTTAGATATTTCCCCTTCCAGTCAGTGTCACATTTTATTTTTTTAAGAGCAAAAGGAGGTAAGCCGATTTCAAATGGAGCATCACTGGAAACAAAGTATTTTGAGTGTCACTTTTTCCCTGCGAGTCTGAAATATAACTTAAAGGTATAGTGAAGCACCAACACATGCTGGTATGTTGCATCAGTAAATTATTTTTATTATGTTTAAAATACTTGGAAACAGTAAAAAACATTTAGGAAGGAAATGCATCTTAATTGCAGGTATTATAGAGTGTATAGGTGTAAGGAAGATTGATGTGGAAAAATCCACTGAAAATTGACTTTTTGTAATGGCAGACAGTAACAAATACTGGGAAAGCAAGTGTGAAGAACTGCAAAGATGTAGATTGCTGTGGTAGTTGATCCCACCTGGCAGCCAAGCACACCCAGCTGCATTTAGGAAGGAAATGCATCTTAATTGCAGGTATTATAGAGTGTATAGGTGTAAGGAAGATTGATGTGGAAAAATCCACTGAAAATTGACTTTTTGTAATGGCAGACAGTAACAAATACTGGGAAAGCAAGTGTGAAGAACTGCAAAGATGTAGATTGCTGTGGTAGTTGATCCCACCTGGCAGCCAAGCACCCACCCAGCTGCTCACTCCCTCTGTCCCCAGTGGAACACGAGGGAAAATAGGAAGAATGAGAATGAGAAAACTTGTGGGTAGAAATAAAGACAGGGAAATCACTTACCAAATACTTTTGCAGGCAAAACAGCCTCAATTTGGGGATACTTAATTTATTGTCATTTAGCATAAATATTTAATTAATGATTCACATATTGGGAAACAAACAAAAAAGACAAATATTTATACACTTAGGGAGAAAAACCCTCTCTCTCTTCCCAGCCTCAGCTTCATTCCAGAACCCTCTCCTTCCTCCTTCCTGGTCTCCACTCCCCTTGTTATCAGTGCAGGTTACACTCAGTCCCTTCGGTGAGGTGATGGGCGATGCAGGAGGGGTCAGACCATAGCAGTTTGTCTCAGCCGCTCTCTGCTTCCCACTCTTCTCTTCTGCTGCTTCTCCCTTCCTATTTGGTGTTTCTGCTCCGGCATGCTCCTCCACAGGCCGCAGTCCCTTCAGGGGCGCACCTGCTCCAGCATGGGTTCATCTACGGGGCACAGTTCCTTTGCTGTGGAGCACCTCCTCCTGCTCTGGCCTTGTTCTTCCCTTTGGTTCCTCTGTCTTCCTTCTCTCCATATTTTTGCCCTTTCTTAAATGTTTTTGCAGAGGTGCCACCAGGTTGGCTGATGGGTTCAGCTGCGTCCTGCAGTGGGTCTGTCGCAGAGCTGGCTGGGACCTGCTGTGCTGAGCACAGGGCAGCCCCTGGCCTCTTCTCACAGAGGCCATCCCTGAAGCCCCCCTCTACCAAAACCTTGGCATGGACACCTGATACAACTGCTAAGTGTAAGAAACAGACCAATGATTTAAAACTTGCGGAATAAGGCTCTTGTAATTGTAAATAGGAAGCATGGAGGGTAGTTTTAAAATACATGCTGCATTCTCAACAATGTAAAATATTTACCTTAGCAAAACCAATGCAATAGAAAGCTTTTATAAGAAGCAATAAAAAAAGTTAAATGAGAAAAATAAGACAAAAATGCATTTCCTAACATTTCTCACATTAAGCACTGATGCGAGACATACACAAACCTGCAGTTTGGCACAGTCTTACTCCCCGCCACCTACTGTCAGTGGCAACACATCTACTGTTTTCAAAAAAAGCAAAACTGGATCTTCAGTATTTAAAGAAAGGCAGTGGTGGGAAGCTTGCACTGGCAGCGTCACACCTCTTAAAGAAAAAATACTCACAAAATTCACCATCCAATAGACTCGGCAATATTTCCAAAACGGAAGTCATTAATCTGCAACCAATTGCTGATGTCTGGAGCAGTATAATCTTAATACATCTGGATTTCTCAGAAAGCATTGATGAATCTAGAATTGCTTATTGTATTGATATTTAACAGGAAAAGGATCAGTATTTTTCTCTGAAAATAAGGTTTCTAAAAGTTTTTCCACTTCTTAGATTTCTACTGATAAAATTTGTTAAAAAGCGAGATGTTACATAATTTGTTATTCCATCATCAAAACCTTCCCATATAGTGCTATTTCTTAGCTTTATGTTTATACTTGGTTTGTTTAATACATAGTTAATAGCAGAAAAAGAACTCTGGACAAATGTAGTTGATGGATTTGGTCATCTGTTTCTGAGGATCTGTTTAGGAAAATTGGAAAGTTGCGAGAAACAGCTTCTAAAACAAAAAGTTTTCCCAGTCAGGGCTCCTGTTTCCCCCACCCTATTCCAATTTTATCTTGAACCTTCCAATTACTATGCTCACCTAGAAGGGGAGGGAAAAGCCCCACAAAGCTTTTGTTACATATGTCTCTGCACATCACGGGGTGGATTGGCCACAAACCTTTAGGCTCCCCGGGGTGCTTCTTTCAGACAGCTTATTTTACTGGCTTCTTGTGGAGTTCAAAGCCCATGTGAGCTACTGCCACACACAGTATTTGCATACACCACGTGGTGGTGTTTTGGAGAAGATCAAAGGATGGCAAAATGCACTGATTTTGAACCTCTTCTTGATATTTATTGCAAGTAAAGCAAAGAACAATTGTGGGAAACTTTTCCTGCAATAACCTAATCATCCAATAAATCTGATACAGTCAAGCTATATTCTGTTTGACAGTATTTGACATGAGCTATCAAAGGCTTGAAAGCAAATGTGAAAACACTCCAAAGTATTGTTTGAAAATGGCAATGGAAGAGTTCAGGTATTGAACCAGAGCTACTTTATCTAGCAATAAAGCAAACTCCAGAGGATTTCAGTGGTCAGGTGATTCACATTCTTACGAACTTGCAAATAGTTTCTCCCATAAAAACAAAGTCTTAATAACATGCCTGCTGCTTATCTTTCCCACACACACCTAAATCTAACAATTCATCTCAAACCTGAATTAGATGCTAATAACACACTACTGCAGACCACACATCTGTAACATGTTTCGGATATCAATCAGGATGCTCTTAGACCCAGTAAATCCCTCCACCCAAAGTGTGCTTCAACAGTGCACAATTTCCTACACATTTTCCCAAAGCCCAGAGTGCCTCAGGGCAGCTGTAGGAGAGAAGACAGAGGTAGAGGCAGATCCACCACCACTTGGCATTGCACATCCAACTGGACAACTCAGGTAAGGCCTTTCAAGGGCCTTTCAAGCTAACATAGAGGTTCAAGTTCTGATCACACATACTGGGGATATGCTGGCAGGCTACAACGTACGTTACAGCATGTTCCTAGTTCTTTGTTGCTCAGCATCAGTGGCTCCTTCTCTGCCTGGCTCGACTAATAACAAGATACCAAACATACTTAAAAAACCCTGCAGCACAGCTGGACTGAGCAGTATGTTTAAGAACAATGATCAGATCCCAATTTCTCACTGTGTTCAGTGGTAGGCTCTCAGAGTCTGTTTCATTACCTATTGTCAGTGACTTCAAAACTGAAGAGCAGCTGAAACAAATATACACCTTACATGCAGAGTTATAACTTCAAGAACAAGCGGCATCAGTGCTTGTTCTGGATAGGAAAATGACACCGTGAAAGTACCACAGTGCTGATAAACCTCAACCTCAGCGATACAAACACGTCTATAAAACACGTGCAGTGACAAGCGCATGTGTCCAGAGAGCTCAGTGATACGTTATGCCAGCCAGGACCAGGCAGATTTGCAAAATTCTAGCTTCTTTACACCAGTGACAGGAGGGCTTAAGGACTTATCTCCGAGATAACTCCTCCTCCTTACCTTTCCTCTGCCAGGAGGTCAGCTCTACCACAAGTCACAGCTGGGAGTCCAGCAAGGTCATCAGCTACTTCATAAGGGCCACATCAAATAATGAGCTTAGCCCAGCCCTACTTATTCAAGGTACACGCATCTTTGTTACGACAACCGATTCACACATACGTGTGCTTCAAACACCAGAGAATGTAAAATGTGTCTACAGTGCAGACATACACAAGTTGAGGTAAAGAATGACAGCATAAATCTAAAAACATTTTCAGCTTCTCTTTGAAGAGAAATTTCCTTTCTTGGCTAGCAATATTTATTCAGTGCAGAAGAGTCACTGAGTTTAAAAGCAGGATGACTCATACTTGTTTAGAGGTTTATAAATTACCTACAGTTAAGGAAGATGTTAGGAAAAAATGTCAGGAAGGTCTAAATACTGTTCTTTGAAGGTGCAGTGAAGTGATAGCTAATGTATTAATTTCTGAGAGCAGCTAGTTGAGCATTAAAATCAAAGTGACTTGGCTTTTTCCTTCATCATTTTATCAGTGTACACCATTTGCTAGCATAGATCTTTTAAATATAAAGCAGAGAGTTTTATAAAGAAACTTGCACTGTTTAAACAAATAGAAAACCTGATATGGATTGTCTTGACATTACAGCCTCAAAAATGGCACCTCAGCACTGCCATTTTACAGCAAAGACACATAACTATGGCTGATAGGACTATGGGATTGACGTAATTATGCCCAAATTACACAGAGGAAGGTTGTTTCTTAGTCCCATCAGTATAATGAGAGGAGCACAATTTCTTTACCACACACAGTGATACATTCATTAACGCCTTTGGTTCCTCTACTTAACTTGCTCAGGTACCAAGGGCAGAAGAAGAAAGTTGTATGATACCATCCACTACCAGCTACTTCTGGTCTCTGGTCTGTACTCAGCACGGTCCCAACTACCCACAGAAGATAAGACAGACAAATAAATTATTTTTTATGCCATGTGGAAGTGGTCATTCTTTCTACTCACTGAATGGTCTCGCTGAGGCTTACTGCAAACCTTCTTTTGCTATCCCCTACAAAAGGAGGCAAAGCAAAGCAAATGCATAGCACACCCCAAGGTAAATCTCCTCTCCCCCACCCTTCGTAAAAGCTGAGTAAAGACAAACTAATCAGAGGATAATTAGTTACAATTTGCACAATTTTGTCACCATAAGTAAAAGCACTTTTTCTCAAGATTAAAGGGACTGGAAAGCACTATGTAAAACCTTTCTTGACTTTTTCTTCTTAGGAGAATTTTTGTAAAGCTTTCTTATAGTACTTCATGCAAGGATCTGATTATGTATTTTAATTTATTTCCTCTGCAATTAGTCTAAAAAGCTGGGTCATATGAATATTTAAACTACTTTAATTTGAGCAAATCTTCTGCAGGGACACACAATGTATGAGCTGGAATTTGGGGCACTGAACTCAGTGTGCCCACTGGTTTAAACAGGACTAAACAGCCTTGGAGGATGGGCAACTGCAAACCAGATCCTGGTCCTCTCTACCTCAGAGCAACCAAGAATGCGTGCATTTGCTTGAATTTATAAAAGGTCTGAAGAGCACGTTCTCAGCATAGCAATCTATGTCATGCATAAGGATATGGTCAAATGTTCACCTATCAAGCAGCAGCAGTGATTTAAAGGAGTTGCTCTTCTGCTGCTGAGATGTCGTAATTCACCACAGAGCTCTCATAATCTGTGTTAAACTAATTTGTCTTCCTTTCCACTGAAACAGACCACGAACACTCATATCTTTCAGTAGAAGGGACAGCAATATCTTGAACTACTTTGTCTCATAAGGAAACAATTTTCTAAGAGGGAGACTTCCTGGCTGTGTAACAACCTAGCTGGTAGTTGATAGGTCATTACGTAGTGCCCACCGTACAATGAGCTTCCACTTGAATCGTCTGCCCCATGACCAAAATAAATATTTGCAAGACTGATTAGCCTTCCTAAACACCAAGGCAGCAGCGGAGATGGCAGAGGCACACACTCCCGCAACACTGATTTTATTTAGGATCGAGAGACAGGGTTAAGAATTTGCTCTGATTCACTGTCACAGAGAATTACACACAGAAATCATTTTGCTTTGCTCTGAATTCCAGACAGTAGTACGCTGAAGAGCTGCAAGATAACAGATATACCTAACTCTTAAAAAAGAAATATTTGTGATGGGATAATAATGTTTGCTTGTTACATAGCATAGTCAGGAGTCAGGATCGCCTCAGGGGTTTTAGATTTTCTTTTTTTTTCTTCTCAACTTAGAGTATTTCATTACTACAACAAGATGAGTGGTGTTAATATCTTAAAAGTTTACAATCTTCTGTTATTGTGTTCAGAGCAAGAAATGATTATATTACTGGCAAGTTCAAGAAATCTTTTCCTTTAGGAAGATTGACCTGAAATATTTGCCATATATTTTTCTTTGATTGTCTTACGATGGCATCACTGTGGGCTAGTGTATTATGCTAACTGTTTTACTACACTTTTTGTTCTGCTTTAATAGAATACACTAGTCTAACACTGTATTAGTGCACTACTTGGTTTGGCATTTTAAAATTTTGATCTTTAAAAGATGATCAAAACCACACGTTCAAAAATGTTGCGAACCTAGAATCTCACTACCCCAAAATTTCTCAATCTAACATTCTTTTAAATGGAACTATTTATTCCACAAATCTACTGACATCTGAAACCAAGGGATTTCAAATCGAGCATCCATTTTAATAAATGGACACCAATCTGTCAGTACTATTGGCAACTGTCAAAAATAAAGGATTTGTATATGCTAAGATGAGCTTAAGTCAGATGATGGCTGACTGAAAAAGTAACGGTAGAAAGATAAAAACAGAAGAAAATTGGAGGAAGGTTTTTGCACCTGTGATAGAAGAGGGACAATTAATTGCAACCTGTTACTATTAGCAGAAATACAGATGAATCTGGAGAGCAGACAAAATCTAATCCAAAATGAAATCTAATCTAAAATGAAAATCTAATCTAAAAATGAAAATATAAACCAAGGCTAGCAATATTTTACATTTAAATAAAACCCCAGTCTTTGCATTTCTATTGATACCTACTCATACCTTATCTGTAGCAGCAGTATGAACATAATATTGACATTGTTATTAAACTCTTTGCTTATATCTGTATTTTCCAGAACAGTACTTTAAATAATATTGCAGAGAAGTACTTCTCCTTAACACCCAGCCATAAGCTGAGGCTCTTTTAGCTTGGACAAAGTAGTTAATTTGCTGGAGCACGCCTCATTATAGTCAGCCCTTCTCTAATTAGGCCAGCTGTCAGGTCCTCCATCCATGCTTACTTTAGGTTTCTTATAAATTATGACAGATATTTTTCTTCCCACACAAGAAGTCCAGTGACATGTCGTTTTCCTTTGTTACGCACGGAGGGGGTCAGGCCCTATCACAGATGTGGTGCAACTAACACACACATATCTGCTCCTTAACATTTTTTCAATACGATACGCATCAGATTTTATAAAAATCAACACGAATCTGCCTTTTAGAGACCCTCATCACCAGTAAAGGTTTTTATCATCTTTGCCATAAGGCAAGGAAGAAATATCCCCACCTTACCTTACACTTCAAAGCTGAGATCCAAGACAGATTTAGGCCTAAAATGCAATATGGATAAAGCCTTTGCTCGAGCCCGTTCCTGTCTGACATCCAAACTACACAGACCCAACCAAGCTTGTGGACAGCTGTGGGTTCTGTGCGAGCTTCAGAAGAGCAGCGGGAGCAGATCTGAGCAGCAGGCTCACACACAGCTGCAGATGTGAATAAGCAGAGCCTGGCCAGGACCACCTCTGCTCAGCAGGTTTTTAACATACAGGCAATACTCTTTTGTGGTGACAACATGATATGGGAGACACTCAATAGGCAGGACGGCAAGACTTCTTCCAACATCACAGGCATGAATGCTATGGGGGATTTGCAGACATTTCTCTTGAAGACTGCATTTACACAGAGTACAGGACAGGGAGTGTGCTGCTTTGCAGGCCACCTCCTGAGCCATATCACTGCCGATGGCACAGATAAGTGGCACAGACAACCTAAATGAATAAAGATCATGGAAAAAAATCTACGGATAAGCCAGGAGGTGAAGCAAGGTCAAGCACTCCTCCCATTTTGCCTCAATTCAACCTTTGTATCTTGCTGGATCACAAGATACTTCCTTCCTCTCCTCTCCTGCCGGACACTCAGGCAAGTCTTAGTCACAGCTCCTGCGGAAAAGAAGTTTACCACAGCCTTTCTTGCACAAAGCTGGAAGTTCGTACTTTGTTTTGTTTGCCAAGACACTTCTTCAGTCTATGCAAAGCACAGACATGTAGATCAGTTTGCATATTTCTCTGTCTACAATCAGCAGACTGTCTCACACTAACATGCTACTCTCCATCACAAGTCTACGGCTGGCTATAAAAAGCTTTGCGAGGCACCGATGGCAGGCAGGCAGCAGTCCTGCAGCACATTCTGGCGACCATGAAGCAGATGTGGCTTCAGGTGCCGCCTGCATTAGGTCTTGAGCTTTGGGGAGCTTCATATCTCAGGGAGCGCATGGAATAAGAATGAATTAATTTCTCATCAAAAGTTTTAAATAATAAAAACACATTGTGCTCACTCTCCTAACGCAGCTGGGAATTTATCATTGTCTCCAAGCTGCAGTTTTCCTTCTTGTCAATGTTCTGTGCTGATTTCACAGAGTCATGCATTTGGTAAAGTCAGCCTTCTCCAGAAGGATGAATCCAGAACAATAACATAGGTGTCCAGCTCCTAAATACTGTTTTATCTGCTCTGTTTCACCTTCTGTTCAGCTACCAGTTGAGTTCACATAGTCCATTTCTCAATTACTAAGTGGGGCTTGGGCTTTCTAATGTTTTCCAAGACTTGTAATGTCTTCTTTAAGCACTTCATAACAATGGTGGAAAGAAAATGAAGTAACTGGACACGGAGTGTGAAGCTTCATGTGTGACACTGATACTGGAAGACAGAGTCAGGCCAGGAGGATGGAGGACACAGGAATAGGAACCTTTGTACACTATTTGGGTGTCCACGTTCAGCACAACGCTCACTTCATCCATGGGCCTCACGGCTCAGAGTCTTCAAATTCACTGATTTTCTGTGCTACTTCTGTACAGACTTTCTACAAAGAATACACCCCTCATCAAAAACACGGAGTGACCTTTCCATGTTTAAGCCCCACTGTGACACCTTTGAGAGAAATGACTGAATGTGTTTATATTTTTTCACGTTGGATGCACAGGTTTGGGATTAGTATAAAAACCTGCCTCTGTTATTACAAAGGCACCTGAAATTGTCTTTATATACAAACAAGGCATGCAGACAAAATACAGCAGAATTTTCCAATATTTTCTTTGGGCACTAAAATATCAACTCGTACACTTGCAATCATCAATCTCTTACTATAAATTAGGCAGAATAAGGAAAAAAGATAAAACTTTATCTGATTCTAGCTTTCCTTCTTTTCTTCTTGTAGTTAAATTCAATAATTAAGTGTAGTTAAAATAAAGAGAAGCATGGAAGACAGTCATGGAAATTTTCATAGCCCAGCATTGCAAAACAGCTACAAATGCAAAGGTTCAAAGCACTAGCAAGAACTGAAAATTGAAGGCACTTGTGCTGAAACCTCATTTTACTCTAGTAATCTGAATGTGTATGAACAAAAGTAATACAAAAGTTATTTGGAAACATGAACTAAGTGAAATTTTACAAAAAGATCATTACATAAATTATAATATGCATACCACCTTTAAAGCAGTAAGGAAAAAAACTCTTAACAACTATTTCTCAGCTTTTATCTCTCCCAGGGGTCTGATCCAAAACCTGCTGACATTCAGCTCCCTTGATCACAGTTGATTTAAATGGTCTGACCCAGAGAGCCGCTTGGGCTAGACCCTCTGTGACACACCAAGGGAAACGCCCCACTGGTAATCAAAAGGGTAAGAGTGAGTCATCTCACTTTCCTCTTGGTCCTCTTCTGCAGTTGTGCAACCAGTCTTGGGCAGTTCTGTTTTAGAAATGACACTCCTAGTGTTTTCTGTAATTTTGAAAAAGCTTTAATTAAAAAACAAAACCAAAAACATTTTATCACAGGGGAGATACCAGTTTAGAATAGCGATATTTTCAGTGCCAAAAATACGCTATAAAAACAATCCTTCAGAAGCATAAGATGTTCTTTTACATTTTAATACACTTTTCAGTACCAGCAATTTTCCTTCTCTCCACATTAAATCAGAGGCTAACTGGCATTAGTAACTTCAGAAAGAGTAATTCCTCCAGTTCCCACGACACCTGGCACGTGGTGAACACTGGTAATTTCAAACATTTACAAGAGTACATTATACCTGCTTTACTGCTTGCTACTCTTCTGCGGGATATAATTTTCGAAGAAAACACATTAGAATGTTTAGGAAACAAGATGCAGAACAAAAGTAACTTCTAGCATTATGAAACCACATGAAAAATTATTGATCCTGATGTAAAATATATTACAGACAGCTACTGTAAATCTCCTTAAAATGATCTCAAATCATTCTAAAAGATCTATACCTTACTTGATTGCAAACTAAACACAAAGCAACTACACATAAAAGCTCTTGGATACTCCACATATGCCCACAGTTTCCTGAATACCAAAAAATCCCAATTTTTATGCAAGTTTCGTAACAGCACAGTTGTTATACACCTTGCTGCCATGAATTATGCAAACTCTGCGACATATGGCACACATATTGCTGTGAGAGAGAGAGGAGCATGTGCAATTTAGACTGTCCACTTGCAAAATGTTTAAATACGCTGACATTTTCAACAGAATCAGTATTTCCAAACATTAATATTGAACAGCACTGTAATTGGCAGTTTGTTATTCTACACATCCAACAGCATGCAAATAGGTATTTGTTATTACATTTATATTTTTGATCAAGCATTTGCAGCTGAGCAGTCAAAAATCCAACAGCATTTATAATGGCTACAAAAATGCCAGTCTTATCCTCCAGGAAGTCACTGTAAATCATGGTGTCAAAGCGAGCCAGCAGTAATCCCGTGTTCCTCAGCATAATCAATGCACAGGTTCATCAATATTACATGGACCTTCCTAATTTCATGCAGAGCCTTAGAAAGAGGCAGGCAGGCACAGCCCAGCTAAGCAGATATGTCTGTAATAGCAGAACAAGTGGGTGGTACTTTTTTGTTTGTTTGTTTGTTTGTTTTAAATATTGTTTCACCTGCAGTTTACGTACCCAGCATAACTGTGACAGCACAGGAACTGCCACACCAGCCAGAACAACTCTTTTTCTTTTTCTCAATCCTATTCCCAAGAGTAGCCAAAACCTGGAACTTACAGAGAGAGCATAAGAAAAAGGGCAAACATATTACCTCTCTGTATTTATCCTTCTGAAAATTGGTAGCTTAGGAACTTGCTCAATAGATCAAAGAGATTATATCTGGACCACTGTGTTGGATCCCTTTTTCAACCTAGTTATGCTTTTGGCCTCCGTGGGAACCTGTGGCAATTTACTTTGGTTTGGGTGAAAAATAACTTCCTCTGTTTCTGTGTCTGGTACCCCCTGTTCCTGACCCCAGTAATATGGTTAGCATAACCAACACCATTTTCTAAGATGAACAGCCGTAATATGTCAGCGTGCTCATCACGCATCACCCCTTTCTCTCTTCCCCTTTTCAACACTGTGGTTGTCACCAGGATGTGATGACCCCTGTTATAGAACAGACAACCTCCCTGTCAGCATTGCAACAAGACCATTTGCCCACCAAGCACTGTCACCAGGACATGGTGACACCCGTAGGGAACAGGGAAGAGTACCAGCACTGAGATATGGCCTATAAAATCAAGCAGCTGCAAGTCCTAAGTGGGACATAGACCAGAACTGCTGCTGGATGGCAAAACCTGTGATCCCCTGGGTGCCTGGGACACCCCCACCATCGCCTGCTTCCTCCGAGACTGAATGAGTGACCCATGTTGTTTTAGGTAGTCCGAGTCTAGATGATGGTTATTGTATCGCACGCTGATTTTTAAGAATTTGACCCCATCTGCAGAGGGTCCAGGTAACTAAAAACTCTAGATAGTACAGGAAAGCTACACTAATTACTAGAAATTCAGTTTAACTGAAAGCTATGATAGTTGCTAAGAATGCTCTGTAGCACTAAGCATACTCTAACTGCTAGAAATTTTAGATAGCAATAACCTATGCTGATTATTAAATTTTTATGTAATAATAAAGCTCTAATTATAACTACAACCCTGTGGTCAGTCCTCATTCTGCCAAGGATCCCTAAAAGAACCTGCGTGTCCCTGTAGCGTGGGGTGACAATTTCAAATCTATTGACAGCTAAATTTAATGGATGCTCTACAGACATTATGTACGTATATGTATATATACATATATTCTCAAACTGAAGAGTCCCTGCTTACTTGCTCCTTGTACGGAGGCCACACCATACCTCTGAGCAGCTTTGCCTCCCTTCTCTGCCTATTTCTGGTAAACCCTGATTAAACAAACAAAACTCTACTAATGCCAAAATTTTGCTACGTACAGCAATCATCCATCCCCATTGGTAACCACTTGCCAAAGCAAACATGAAAAACTGCTTGGAAGTTTTCCACAACAGTACAGACAGATGAAGCTGGCAGTGCACCAACTTTTCAGGTTTGTATCTTTGCTGAATTGTTGGTGTAGTTGAAATAGCTAAGAAAACAAGTCAAAGTAATTTCACTTTACTTGTTATAATACTTCCATAACGTGGCTTTCCATACCTGGGGACACACGGCTTTAGGATACTCCTTATTCAAAGTAAGCATGATGAATTATAGAAATACAAATTAATTAAGTACTTTGAACATAAAGCTGCCTTTGGAAAGCATCATTTGAAATAAAAATGTTAACTTTGAGTTACACAGTAAAAATCATTATTAAGACTTCGAGTTCCAGCATTGGTAACAATTATGCATTCTGGAGTCTTCTGCAGTGCTCAAGCAGAAACCTAGGGCGGATCTGTCTGCTGGTTAACAAACTACTACAGCTGAACTTGCACAGTGTAAGAGTGTCCAAAGGCTTACATTTTCTGCTTGAAAGACAGCCATCTTATTTATTGTTCCTTTTTCCCAGTGTTTCTGGGCATAACAAAGGGAAATAACAACCCCCAGAGAGATATATGACAAGCCATTAACACACTACAAACTAGACAAAATCTTTAGTGAACTCTAAGGAATAGTTCCATCACCACCTTCCCCTTCTGCGACCACTAAGAAACATGCATCTGTTTGGTTTTGAAGTCTAACTTAACACACAGCCTGTCACTACATCTAAGCAGGTGGGCCAAGGAGAACTTTGAAGCTCCATGGTGCTCTCTAGTTGGAGGCTGAGCCATACAGCAATGACCTCACCCAGATCTTGGTTTTTTGAGAAGGAGACAAAGCCATGTGGGTGAGAAGGAATAGTGGTATGTCTCAGGTCCTCATTTGGGACAATGAGGAGCTCAGAAAGGGAACACAGGCACCACTCAATCTAGAAGCAGCCGTCATAGTGTCAAGTTTGCCAATAAAGGCTAAAATCTGTAATGCAGGGCTCAGCGAACTCTATAGATTCACTGCCAGACTTTCCCACTACTCTACCCAAAAGGAATACATGATCCAGACATGAGTTTAAAAAATTAATTTTCAAACAAACTGAGCAAACAAACTCTTCTGGACAAGAGTCAGTTAAACAGCTCTGTTAACATGTAGGAAGGACACATTGCCCCAGTACAACATGAAAAAGGAGCTCGAACCCTAGGACAGGCTCCATTTTGCTGCATGGACAATGCTCCCATCCAGGCATCTCTGGGGTCAGTTTATGGTCTTGGCCATTTGAGAAGTACCAGTTCCTCAGATCTTGAAAAGAGATGCAATGTGATATGAATTGACAGAATCAGCCTTTAAAAGATCATCCACAGGTTTTAGAGAAAAGCAAGATATGCAGAACATGTCTTGCATGCAAAAAAGGTCCTCTCTTCCTTCAAAATTACCTGTCTTCATGGAAAGGATCCTCAGACTTTGGCCACTAGGCAAAAGAACATTAGACCATTTAGACGAAGTTCCTGTTTCTTTCATCAAAATTCTCCGCTTTTAGGCTTGATATTACTTAATTGAAATATTCCTGTTCAAGACATTAAAAGGAAAACTGAAAAGGTAAACAGACAACAGGAATGAGCAAGACACTACCAGTGCCTGAGGCACCTCTGCTATCAGGGAACTAATTAGGTTAAAAATGCCCAGATGAACCCAGCAAGGGAACCACTACGTCCCCAGGTAAAAGATCTGGAAGATGTAAGATATTAAGAGGTCAAAACCGTCATTTTAACAGCACAAATGCAAAGAAATAATATTTGAATCAACACCTCAGCAACAGAAAATCTTTCTACAAATACTTTTCTGAACATTTAGTCTCAGCCTAAAATTGCAGGCACACTGAAAATTTAATTCTGTTAATATTAAGGGACTTAGGAACTTCAGATTCATTCCCTTTTTGATCTTTGGAGGGGGGGCAGGAGGGAACAAGAAATATAGAGATACATTGTGGTTTCATCCCCATCCTTTTAAAACAAGTATGAAAAAAGTACAACCAAACAAACCCAGAATAAAAGAGGAATGAGACCACTGTAAATTGAAATAATAACATATTCATTTCTAAAGGGCAGGAGTTCTGAGGAGTGCACAGAATCTATCAGGGACTTGTTATTGCAGATGAATTTGCATGAATCATGCTTAGTTGCTAAGGAAAGTACAACAGTACAAAGCTCCAACATATGTCAGGAAGACTTTGGAAGCAGAGAGTGCATCAGTTTCGCATCATTGTCAGCCTGTTGCTGTGTCTTCCCAAGTGTCACTGGGACCTAATTCTTTCACCATCCAATGTCTAACTTCTGTAGTGGCCTCTGGGACTTGCTCAGAACAGCCCAAGGAAAACAAGAAAAGAGGGCCTTTCAGGCTGCTGCCACCAAGAAGCTGTAAGAACCATAATATCTCTACATAAATCACTTCAAGTCTGTCGAAGCGTATCCAGACAGCTTAGCTTGCATGATCACGCTGTGTTCCCTGGTGCTCTTACATTGCATACCATAATAGAAGTCACTGACACTAGCAGGGCACACTGCTCTTTCTTATATACGTAACACAGCACCATGCCAGATCAGGCATGTCAGCTGCCTGCATCTGCTGGGAAGGGGGCAATTTTGGCATGGGAACCTTCACCTTCCTCTTCTGTCTATTGATAGCATCCCCAAGAGAAGAGGGTATCACCAGCAGTCCTCGGCAGAGATCTGCAGGGACAGCACCAGCACCAGCCACCTCTGACTGAGTGGGAGCCCTCTGACAAAAGCGGCCACTGAGGATGGCATGACCATGAAGAGGTTCAAGAGAAACAAGTTCACACTTCCCAAAGAAGGCTGAGGATGGCAAGCCCTGTTGGACAGTGGCTGCATCTCTGCAGGGATCAGGGCTGCCTACTGCTGCCGACAGTATGACGGCACCGCAGTGCGTTTGCCTTCCCCCACTGCAGCTAATGCCCCCTCTCACCCTTCCCAACCCAGAGCACAAGTTACAGATTGCCAGGGGCGATCACAGGAGACTGGCTGCAGAAAGGCACGAATGCTCAGAGGCTCTTGCACAGGACAGCATGGCCTGGGGGACACACAGCTCCTCGAAATCTGGGTCAGGCAGGGCATGCAGAAGGGCCCCAGTGGGCACCTTCTAGGCTGGGTATCCTTTCAAGGATGCTGCTGCAGCATGGACTCTTCTGATGAATTTCAAGGTAGCATTAAAGGGCCTCCTGTGTAAAGAAATACAATACCGTATAACAACACAACAGATACATATTCCCTGCAACACATTTTCATACTGTTTGCATGCTCTTATATGATGGTATGTGAACAAAGTTATTTTGCACTGATTTCACTAAGAATTGTGCCACTGGATTAGTGGCAATAAGATCAAAGTAATAAGCCTTAAACAGATTTTTAACAACATTTTAAATTTGTCGATTAAGGTTGTTAGGGGATGAGAAATGAGTTTAAGTCACTTAGGGAAAACGATCTTAATTTCTGTTTAGAAATAGATTCAGATAAATAATTCCTTTTGCTTCAGGAATCATGGAAAAATTTGGGTCAGGCTGTTATTAATTTTCTTTCCTTCTTCACCTCAACGTCTTAAAAGGGTACAAATTAATATATTCCTGCAGCAAATATATGTTGGAGAGCCCCTCAATCCCTGTAAAAAGCATATTGTTTTCCACTGCCCAAGCACCAAGTCTGTACTTCAGGAATTCACATCCTTCCTGAGATAACTGGGTTTTGTTATCAAGCCATGTATGTATAGATTTATATTCTATAAAGCACATCAGTGTATAGCTCAGCCTCTGTGAATTTGTTTAAATGTTGGGAATGGAAGAAGAGAGAGTCATAGGACCTGCCTACTGATTAATTTGACTTTACCTGACTGAGGGTGATTTAATCTCTCTATTGATGAGGGGGGAGCCAAGGGAAATTTGACAGCAGAGTGAGGTCCCAAAAATGTGTCATGTGAATGAATGCAACTCTGTGTGCCAAGCACTGTGCAATTCTCTGGATTCAGGCACAGAGCTCATATGAGCAGACACTGTGCATTGGGGATTAGGTTACTTTTGTTAGTAATGCTTATAAATCAGAACTTTCCTCAAATAGCAACAAAATTAAAATTAGGAGATGTAAGAAGATCAAACATCTGTATCTGAAAAAATAGCTTATGATATCATTTGTATTCTTCTTGATTTTCAGTGTAATATATTCCATGGATTTTCTTTTTCCAGAATGCAACATGAATCAAAACTTAGCTTTCTGGGAGAGGGAAGGAGGGTAGAGGAAGGTAGACAGGAAAGGAAAACAGCCATAATGAAACAAAGCAAGAACTCCTTTAATAAAATTAACAGTCTAGAGCTAATGTGCATACATATGCTCTGTGCATCTATATGCTGATGTGCATATATACCTGTTTTCCTAATGCCTCCACTGATTGTATATAGATCACATGCAGGGGAAAAAAAAACAAACAAAAAACACATGGAGGACAACGGATGCTCTTTTTCAGTTTGATGCCTGGAATGTAATAGGATTTGTGGAAGTAAATCCTGACTTTTATGTTACATGCAATTTTCTAAACAGCGTAATTTCTTCTAACTGTTCAGTTAAGTAACCAGAGCAGATACATTATTTTATTCATCCCAGTCAGTAAATCACTATTTAGGTTCCTGCAAGGGGTGTATGGGAAACTATTTCTGAACACTAAAGCCAGAGAAAACAAAGAAACAACACAGTATTAGTAACTGAGAAATTTCTCAAAACTTTTCTTTGTATGAAGCTGGAAGTATAAGATACATTAAAGTCTCTGTCTCATTAAAGCAAATATCTTACATCAAGTGAAACCAACTGCATGGGAATATTGTTTGTCCAAAGTGACTGTGTGTTCTCATTGCTTGATATGAAGATCAGCTCTGATGCGCTGGCCTGACAAGTTGTATTTGCATTGGACACGGTGCCAGGTTTTAGTCATGTATTTACCAGTTCTTGAGGCAAATTAAGCAATGGAGCATGAAACATAGCAGCTTACTTACAACCAATGAGCCAAAGTAATGAAAAAGTTTCTAAAGCTGGCCCTAAATGGACTATCAAAATAAACAGAACAAGCACCATGAAGAACACAGTGGTTTTGGTTTTTTTTCTTCATTTTGAAAATTAAACTTGTTTAATG
This sequence comes from Aptenodytes forsteri, assembly GCF_000699145.1. Taxonomy (NCBI): domain Eukaryota; kingdom Metazoa; phylum Chordata; class Aves; order Sphenisciformes; family Spheniscidae; genus Aptenodytes; species Aptenodytes forsteri. The sequence continues at coordinate 131,021 of NW_008794775.1, read as the reverse complement.
CTTTCTATATAAACAAGGGTTAAAGTCTTAGTGTTGAGTCTAGATACAAAAAGTAATGCTAGACATGGGTTTTTGTTTTATTTTTTAAGTTTCAGAGATCCCTTCCAAAAACTTTGTTTTAAAATCTGATCTTCTTAATGGCACCTGCAATAAAGCAATGTTTGTGTGTGGTGGGTTGACCTTGGCTGGCTGCCAGGTGCCCACTCAGCTGCACTCACTCTCCCTCCTCAGCAGGACAGGGGGAGAAAATAAGATGGAAAAGCTCATGGGTCAAGATAAGGACAAGGAGATCACTCACCAATTACCATCACAGGCAAAACAGACTTGACCTGGGGAAATTAATTTAATTTTATTGCCAGTTAATAACAAAGCAGGATAGTGAGAAATAAAAACAAAACTAAAACCACCTTCCCCAACTCCTCCTCCTTCCCAGGCTCAACTTCACTCCTGACTCTTCCACCTCCTCCACCGTTTTTTATCCTTTCTTAAATATGTTATCACAGAGGCACCACCACCTTGGCTGATGGGCTCAGCTGTGCTGAGCAGTGGGTCTGCTGGAGCCGGCTGGAACCAGCTGGCGGGACCCGCTGGTGTCCGGCACGGGACAGCCCCGGCCTCTCCTCACGGAGGCCGCCCTGCAGGCCCTGCTGCCAGCACCTGGGCACCGACACCCAACACACAGTGGTTGGTTTAAGACACATGAAAACCTGTTTTTTTGAACCTTATTTACAACTTTAAGGAAGAACGGTGAAATGCTAATTTATATCTCCTCTAAGTTACTTGAAGACTTTAGATGAGTCCAAAGACCTTCAGAAAGGCCTGTGAAACAGAAAACTGTTAGGAGTTACAAACACAGGCCTGCACACCCACAGCACCTAAACTGTACAGAGATTTTACTGAAAAGGGGTCCTTCCAGCTTCTCTCGGTGCAAAAAGCTGCATTTTGCAGAGAAGAGGAAAGCCCTACAGGATGTCCGTGACACAAAGTGGGGGTTCGCAGAGAGGGATGGGAAAAACGGTACCTCAGGAAGAGAAGGGGAAACATTTTTGCATTACTAACGTTCTACTTCCTGTCCAGACCAGGAGGAGCAAACATATCTTGGACAGTTGTTATTAAAACCAGGAGCTCTTCAGAGAGAAGAGCTTTGCAGGGCTATAACATTTCACCATGTTGGTTTGGATGGTTGAAATACAAATCCTATCTGCTCTGTGAGGTTTATTAAAAATACTGCAGTTTCACAGGAGGACTTGCCCTTTGCAAGTCACTCCCAAGTCAAAGCATCTGATGATCCTTACAGGATATTCATCCTGCATTAAGCTCTCAAAGTCTACTGCAGGTACAGATACTTTTCCACATGCACACAAGCTGCGAATATGGTAATAGAATCATAGAATCACAGAATAGTTTGGGTTGGAAGGGACCTTTGAAGGTCATCTAGTCCAACACCTCTGCAATGAGCAGGGACATCTTCAACTAGGTCAGGTTGCTCAGAGCCCCGTCCAACCTGACCTTGAATGTTTCCAGGGATGGGGCATCTACCACCTCTCTGGGCATACATAATAGTCTACTTCAATTTTCATAAAAAGTTATTCACCTTCTATATACAGAACAGTTTCAGTAAATTAATATATTTGCACTTTAAGACAGGACAATGCGCAAAATTTTCACACAATTACAAATATGCTCAATTAATTGCAACCTATAGAAATAGAATTTATCAAGAGGCCTATGATAATTAAACATTCCTTTGTGATATCCATGCTACATATCCAAAAGTACAGACATTTTTCTTCCAATTCCAAGGCAGACTTTTTTGCCCCACATCTTCCCAGCATTTATGCAAACTTGTAGACGGTCCAGTCACTTCCAAAGTGGTAAAAAGACAAGAAGCAGAACAGCCCAGGCCAGTCTCTTTGTCTATGCTATCGTTATGTCCCCCGTGGCCCTACAAGAGCTGCTCGGTTGAGCTGGGAGCAGCGTGGCGTATCCGTTACCCTCCAAAGCCAGGAATCTAGTGGCCAGGGACAGCAGTGAGGGCAGGGCTTGGCTCAGCCTGTGGTCCAGGGCAGCACCCAGGGAGCAAATCACAGCTTCTACTGAGAGGAACTATTTCTTTTACGTGCTGCTTCACTGCAAGCAGTCCCATAATCCTGTGAAAGGATTCCATCTCTACCTCCATACCGGCACCCTTCTCTCGCTGGCTGCCGGGAGAGGCTGGGTGCCCGCCTGCCTGCACGCCCGCCATCCCGGCCTGCAGCGCGGCACAGTCAGCAGAGGCACCGCATCGCCAAGGAGGAGGACGGTAATTTCTGCTGCCGGGTTTTTTTTTTGAAACGCAGCTACGTGCGGCTTTTAAAGCATTTTGTACAGCCGGAAGAAAACGGAAGGGGAACAGAAAGCCAACCTGCAATTGCAGCTGGGGCAGAGACATTCTCCCAGCTTGCCGCACCCTTTCGGTGTAAGGCCGCGGCGTGGAGGGGCACCGGGAAGGCAGCCGGGCGAGCTGACTGC
>NW_008794775.1:123714-128212 GCF_000699145.1 Aptenodytes forsteri | reverse complement strand
CGTGCCGTGCGGCAAGCGGTGATGCAACACCGACACTGCGCGCAGGATCAGCCGAAGGAAACTGGAGACCCAGTGTGCGGGTTCGTCTGTGCCACACGGTCGGACCAAATTTTCTTTTATAGTAAGCTGGACTTCACCCTGAGTTGGGTTTATTCATGAAAGCCAAAATAAATTTTAGTTTCACACATAGGGCTTCCAGGTTTTTGCTTGTTTGCTTTTGCTAACAGTAAGTCAGCTTGCTGGAGTTTGCCTGTGACTTGTAATGACTTCTTCTTTCTTTTAAATAAGCTGATCAATCCAGAAAATAATACTTTTCATGCATGTATGACCTGGTACTTTCAAACCAGCAGTGTGAAATAAGGCACTACAACATTATTAAAGCAGCAGTTTACTTTTCAGCTGACAAACCCTAACCAGTTGGACCTGTGTGCACCACACAGTGCTCCTTTGAGTATGCAAGGAATGTTTGCAGTGACAGAATTTTGACTGTAGTATGTGCAACAGACTGCACGTGCCAATGCATGTGATCCCCCAAAAAATCACCCAGCACTCGGTGTCTCCTCGTATGCACACTCCTGAAAGGAAGTCAAATCCCCAAGCGGGATCAAGAAACATCCACTCACATGTATTTCTTGTAGGAGAAAGACTGTAACAGAAACATCTGTAAGTGAATAAAGAAAATATAATTACATCCACATGCTAACACAGGCTTCAGTTTATCTGTCCTATATCTGCTTGTTCAGACTATGTTAAGACCTATGGCTAGAAACTTCTTAAGTTAGAGTAGCTCTGTTCAAGCAGATCTAAAGAGAAAGGGTATGCAGATGCTTCATTCACTTCAGACTATCACAAATTCCTCTGCCTGTGGGTGGAGGGCTAATAAAATTGTATGTACGCAGACTATTTGCTTCTATTCCTCAGAATCTACCTCTGCTAGCAAGGTCTCTCCTGCAACATCACACCTGATATTGCTTCCACCCCAGTGAAAGTCTTACGCAGTTTTGGGAGGGTCTCATGAAGTGAGAAACCTTAACAGCATATAGTGAAGATACCATATGCTGCTGTAATTTCTAAAGATGACACTCACTTGATGATAATAATTATTTTTCAAAAGCTGAAATCTTTCCACCATAAATAAATGGTGGCGTTTTAAAATAGAAACAGGCCAGATTTCTCAGGGACCTGCAAATTAATGTTCCCAGGCATCCCTTCAAGCCCTCATGCTGATGGCAATAGATTTTAGTCAGCGGGAATGGGAAAAGTAATTGGCCTATGGGACAGTCACGCTGGCGCAAGTGGGGAAGAGCTTGGATGTAACAGCCTAATAGCTGGGAAGGAAAGGATGGTGTGCCTTCCACCCCCAAGCCTTCCTCATTTCATGCACAGGCAGTGCCCAGGGGTAGGACAGGGACATGCTTCCTTCTTCAGTAATTGTAATTCTCAAGTGATGTTTCTCAGTCTCAAGAACTATTCACCTAATCCTTGCTGCTGCCCACACTTGCTGAAGAGTTACATGCAATCTTCAGGGAGCTCATGAACAAAGGCAGATGACGGCTGTCTCATCTGGGGAACCTCACAGGCATGTGGGATAGGAGTAGGCTCGTTGGCTTGTCGTTAAATCAAGTACCTGCAATCTTATGCCAGGTAACATATTATTCCTATTGGTTTTGAAAGTCCTGAAAACATCTTCCGTTTGGTCAATGCTAAATACAAGCTTTACTTACTGTAGATCAAAATTGACATAATTACTCTCAAAACCACGTTTCCAGATTACAAGGACATTCGAAGTTTGATGCAAACTTCATAAGCATGTAAGAGAAAAATCCTCTGCAGTGGGAGGGACTAACAGCATTTCAGGTGATTATTTTTCCTCTGTGCTCTTCATCTTTGAAAGTGAGCCTGCTTTCAACTCTTCACGTGCCAAACCGCTGGGCCGGAGGCTGATCAGCGCCAGCACCTGTACCTAAGAGTTATGTATCACTTTCTAGCATGCATTTGAACTAAGCACAGTTTTGTCAATTTGTTCTTTCATACACAGGTCTGCGGTCTGAGGGACATGAGGAAACAGACTTTGCTAGCATCCGTTGCCAAATTAGAAAAAGACAAATGACTAAGGGAGACCTTTAGCTTTTCTCGCTATCACTTGTAAGCCTGACTGACATTGTTGTTCGTGTTAATTTTCAATGAGACATTTGGTTCCAGGCCTGTCATTTTTTATATCACCTAGCAGGCAGTGCTAGATGCACACTTGTGTCAGAAGGCTGGAAGCCATCGTATATTTTTTAAAAAATATCTTTATGGCAAAATAGTCCTATCAAGAAAAAAAAAGAGAAGCAAACAGCTTGAATTAATCCATTTACTCTGAAACTTCTCTGAAAAGAGACTAGATCTTGTCAGAACTTGACAAAATGTTTTGCATGTTGGTTTTTTTTCCACAGAATTATGCTGTTTCGTCAAGGCTGAAATGTTTCACAGGGATGTATCAATTTCAGTGGAAAGGTTTCCGTAGTTCGTGGTACTTTTTTGTCACTTTTAAAGGGAGATGCCAAATAAAAAAATTAATCTTTCCAATTTGAAAATGGTTACTTTCACACAATTTAATTTGTGATGCTGCTTTGAAGGTTTTGGATCTATGCCAGCACAGAGCAGAAACACATTGCAAAATGAAATTGCCATTGTTCAGAAAGCTCAACTTGGAAATCCTAGATCTGTGTCGGCGTGGCACTTGTGTGGCTAGAAGCATACAGACATCGACATAAGCACCTCTTTATTTGCATACACCATAGCAGATTCTTGGTCTTCTTTTAAACCATATTAATTTAGAAACAAACATATGTAGACCTTCCTTCAGAGGCTGTTAGTTAAAAGGTTGTAGCTGTTCTGACAATTTCCATGTGGCCCAGGCAACAGTTAAGAGCGATGCTCTAGAAATGCAGGCTGTATTTTCACATTTCACCACTGAGCAGTGGATGTGGACTCTTTTCCATATTGGGATCTATATCCAGACCATATGTCTGTGCTACATAAATCTGTCAGATTTGAGGTATATGAAACTAACCTCTATTGCTGCCCTCCCCTCTCATTTCTCTGACACTGGTGATTCATGTATTTTATTGCACTAACGCAGCATCTCTCCTACTACAAAACTCCACATTTCAGATGTAACTCATTGGCTTGCCCAACCATCATGTCGCTGGAGAGCAGGGGAGGCTGTGATGCTGCACAGAGCTGGTTACCACGTGTCTCCTACAAGCATTTCGTGTTCGAAGGGTCTCCCCAAGGGAAAAAAAGAAAGCATTCTTGCTGGTTAACAGCCTTCTGTCACAGCCTACCACGTGACACAGTGCATAAAAAGTTTAATTACAAAGGGATAAAAAGCTGTTAGACTTAACCCAAATCTGAGAATTCAAGTATAAAAGCTGGACAAAGTGTCCTTGGCCAACATAAAGAACCAGTGACAAGAAGGAAAACAAACCAAACCCAAGCCCAGCAGCAGAGGTTCAGCAGCTGGTTTCTAGAGCAAAGTACTGCTCAGGCACCCTGTTTTGCACGTGACAGAAATCCAGCTAGTCCAAAGAAATAGGAGATCTAGTTGCAAATGGCTGCCTAATAGAATTCCATCACACCACTCATTTCAAGTTTGCATATATACTTTTCTTATATTGGACTCTTGAGAAAAAAGAAACTTTTCCTGATGAGAAGTAGCCACAGCAGCAGCAGTTTCAGAAATATCCACCCCCAATGCAGAAATATTTTGCTAATAGTTTTGCCAGGAATCATAGGAGCTATAATTTGTGCTTTCCACATTCCTCCCATGTAGTTACAGGTTTGAGAAGCACAACAGGTAGAAGGAAAATGAAATAACTGTTTCTTACTGAATTTCCAGTGCACCTGATGCTTAAGGAGATTTATTCCTCACCACAACAGAAAATTGCCCACAGCACCAATGTAAATTGGAAGGAGTTACTAAGGTGACAACTGTCATCATCCCAAACAGGGATGACCCTATTAGGGCTAATAACAAAACGATTCAAGCAAATATATAATCAGTGCATGGAAGTAAATTTCTCTAGGTTAGCCCATCCTTGCTAAAAACCTCTCCAGCTCTGCTCCTAATGTACATTTTCTTTCTATGTGCATTCCTACTGCCCACGCAGATACAGAAGCCTGCAACTAGCAAGCTTACATTCAGAATAATGAATAAATGGGAAACTGCTGTAACATAGCTAAAAAAAAAAAATTCCCATTCATGCTATTGTTGCTGCAGCGTCATACTATTCACATGCAGAATGGACTGGGAACCAGTTTGTCTCTAACACCCTTCCTCTCCAAACAGGCCTTCCTTTGTTTTCCCTGGCAACCATTTAAACACTTGTCCTGGTTTCGGCAGGGATAGAGTTAATTTCCTTCCTAGTAGCTGGTACAGTGCTGTGGTTTGGATTTAGGACCAGAACAATGTTGATAACACACCGATGTTTTAGTTGTTGCTAAGCAGTGC
>NW_008794775.1:101978-123280 GCF_000699145.1 Aptenodytes forsteri | reverse complement strand
AGCGAGCGGCTGTGTGCTACTCAGTTGCCGACTGAGGTTAAACCACACCACCACCAAAAAGGCAGAAGATATGTGGGCCTCCTGAATACAAGGGTTTCACACTCATGTTGCTCTTGCTAGACCCCAGCCATCACAGACAGAAGAAACCACGACAGCTGGACCAACATGTTGCACGTGAAAGTTGGGCATGCTATGTCAGGATCATCCAGTCTGCCATCACCATTACTAGAGTAACGGCTTCTTCTGTTTAAAAGCATATTCTTCTAGTTTGTGAACTGTCAAGTGGTATTTATTTTTTCACTCAGAAAATAGTGCCTTACTAATAACAGCCTAGAGATTTTTAGTACAACACAGGGAAAAAAAAACCACACCAAAATACACCCAAAACCCAGAAACACAGCTAATGTAATCTACAACCTATTTTACCCCTAAGGGTACTGTGAAAACAGAAGAAAATATAAATAGTCAGTTTGATTACTGTATAAGCTCTTCTAGGGATCATGCGTTATTTTAGGCAAAAGTAGACATCTGCCTATTGACAGAAGCAGACATCTGAGATTCCCTGGTAAGAATTACGGCAATGCTGCATCTGCTCCAAATTACCAGTATCTTAAGGATGCAAGAGTTGTTCTTACATCATCCACCTCCAGACAGCTCAGAAAGACCGAAATAAGACAAATAAATACTAAAGCATCAGTAGATTTTGCACATGCAGCCTGAGTGCTACGCAACCTGAAGAGTTGATGAGGAGGAGAAGAAAGAAGAGAGGAAGAGAAGCTGGGAAAAGGACCCCTGCTTTGCTCTGCGGCAGTGTCCAGCAGGGAAGGAAGAGACTAAATGCTTAAAATAAGGCTTGGGGGCTGCTGCTGCTGGAGTATTCGGCTTCTCAGTGCACCAAAGGGAGATTTGTGGGGTGGAAGCCTTCTGCCTGTGCTGAGGGATGAAAGGAAAGAAGTGGTGATCCTCAACTCTCTGAAAGTGTTCATGAGGAGGGTACCACAACAGTGGAAGTTTCCAGATATTTTCCAGGTTCTTTCTCACTTGCAAGATGATCTTGCCCAAAATACTCACTTTTGTTGCTTTTTAAATCACTGATGAAGTGAGACTGCCATGAGTACCTAGTCTATCAGATTGCACTGGGAGCTGCCCTCACAGGAGGAACAAATATTTGTCTGAACAGAAGGAATTGCTGTCTGAATTCTAATTAAGTTTGAATATTTTAATAAACAACCATTTCTAGCTTTCCTTTGTCTTCACTGCCAAAGAAGGAAAAGTGTTTTATATCCCCAAACTGAGTTTATAGCTTTTAAGCAAATCTTTCAGAAATAGGTAATAGCATAAATAATTACAGAAAATTAGTCTTAAGGGAAAAAAATCAGTCTTAAAATTCAAACAAGACAACACATTAATATTTACAGAAGGAATATGGAAAGACAGGAAGGGACAAGGATTACACAAGGGAGAGACTGAATGCCAATATAATGATTAGCTCTGTCCTTCTGCCGAGCAGCAGCAGATGCCCCAGTTCCTGCAGGTCTGCCTCTGGGAGAAGGCAGCAGAATCAGAAACTAATAAGATGTTGCAATAATTTTATTTGCACACATTTACACCCCTCTGAGGACAAAATAGCTCAAAGAAGACTTAAAGAGAGTTTCTTTTCTTAGTATTTTCACATCAGACTCATAAATGTGCGATGTGCAGAAAGCGCTTTTTCTTCCAGAACAGACTAGTTAAAAGACTGATGCAGCAAGCAACTTCTTTGCTATTTGTTACACTTGCACAAAAGACCACAGAAAAATCCCACACTAAACTGTTGTTTCACACAGAGACATGTACTCGAAGGCTAATAACTTGCTCGGCCGCTAAAAAAGGATGCTTGTCTTAGTACTTCCCTTCCATAATATTATTGTACAGCAAATATTGAACTGTTTCCAATGCATCATTTAATGGCAGACTCTAGCAGAAACAAGGTATTTTAATAACTATAGGTTTCCAGTTTTGAATAGAAGTTGTATGGTGGGACAGTCACTATGTGAATTTTGAACATCACCTGACATAAGAAAAATCTGACTTAAAAAAAAGAAATAAATATATAAAGTAATAAAGTTATAAATCATTCAGAAAGGTGTTTGGCTTTAACTTTTGCCAATACTTGCTTGGGTCTTATTTAGCTATCGGTGCTAACAACATAGCTCCACAGAACAGTTCCCTAAACCATCAACAGCAAATTTACATCACCTGAGAATGAAAAAAAAAAATGTTTTTCAGAAAAAAATTTTCACAGATTGAAATACTTTTTTAGAATGTCCCTAAAAATCCTCCAATTTTTTTTTTTTTCCAGGAAAAAACCCGAAGATTTTTGTTTAGGATTTTCTAAACTTTTCATCAAAATTTACTTTAAACACAGGCAGATTTTTCTTTTCTTCTGCTTTTCAAGTGGAAATGCTACCAGAATAATATTCAAACGTGACTGCTACTTGCTTAATCTCTCATTTAAAAGAACAAAACTTAATTAAAAAGTTCATAAAATACTCTTTATGATATTTCTATTAAAAACTATTTTACTATTCAAATTGACTGCAGACAATTCAAGGCTTCTTGTGTTTTCAAAATATTCAAAGGTTTCAGATGTCGATTGGCCATTAATTTTTATGTGGCTTTAAAATTAGACTAAAACCATTCTTAACATTTTTGCCGATTTTTTTTAGCACAATATGACATCTGCAATATTCGCTGAATGAGGCTTTTAGTTCCTACTCCATTTCTGCAAATGCAATGAGTATTCTTCCTCCATTTCAAGGATTAATTTTGCAAATGACACTTTAAGCACTCCAAGCACAATGGAAGAAGTCAAAAATAAATCCTACAAGTGCAAGAGGCCAGTGCAGATGTGCGTGAGTCTCAAATGCATTTAATTCCTCATGCTGACAGTCTTATGTGTCCAATAAAAAAAGGCCATCGAGACCACCACGACGATAATACTAAGCTTCATCCTCTTCTCCAGCTGGAAGGGCATTCAGGTTTACATAATGCAGCTATTTTATTTTCATCACAAGTCACTTGCATGGCCGGGAGATCTGGGCAGAAGGCAGAAATGGTTGGCCACCCACATCTCGAAGCAGATCAGCCCTCTAGCAAGGATATTGGGGGTTTCAAAAAAACTCTCATGAAACTGCAAACCTGCGAGTTGCAAATTCTCCCAATTTCCAGCTTAAGGTTTATCCCACATCGTTCCTTGTGCCAGTGCTTTAGCTATTCCCCCCAGTCTTCAACCTCTCAGACTACAGAAACCAGGTTCTGATACAAAAGTCTCAGCTGCCTGAGCTAGCAGAGACTGTCACTGCTCCTTGGGACACAAAGCGAGCAGGACGACTGCTCCAGCTCAGTGCCACACACAGGGAACAAGGGCTGCTGAGTCAAAGGAGATTGTGCACAAGCAGGCAGGGTCCCTCATCATTTTATAGCTCCATGTGATTTTGTAGCTAGCGCAGACCTACGCCTCACAACAAGGAGCAAGACATGCCGCCGCAGCAAAGGAAGCAACACCACCCGTCTGCAGGAGTCTCTGGGCAGCTGGGACATGTGCTCACTCTTTTTAAGAAAGGTCTGGTTCGATTCTTTGATTTGTTTTTGAATCCTTACTCACTGGGTATAAAAAGGTTGATTTACCATTTCTATAATTTTCTAACTAGTTTTATAATATTCAGAAGAAATGTGTTATAAAGTTTCTAACGGTTTGGGCTCTTTTGGGCTCCCTGTGGGAGCTGGAGTGAGGAAAAGGGACTGCAGGCAGAGCTCAGAGCCAGGGCTCAGTACTATCGAAGACTGTCTAATAGCCACAGACAAAAACACCCCGAAGGTCAGTGACGTTCCCCTCTCTATTTCCTGAAAGCAGATGGTGGAAGAGTTTGGAATTAATGGCCCTGCAGCGCCCGGCTTGGCACCGCCTCCCTGCAGAGACAATCAGCCTTTTCTGCTGACAGCCCACGAGACAGCTCTCAATCCACATGGCAGTATGTGTGCCCCAGAACCACCCTGCAAATAAAATTTGGGAAGATATATCATTGAATGGCATCAAGTGCATTAAGAAAACCTGATTTCTTGTTTATAGTAGATTTTATTGTGTAATTCTGTCAATGTCACCAACTCATTTTTTTTGTACAGTAATTCTAATAAAGGAATGAGCATATTGAATCAGGCCCAATCCAGTATTTTTCTCCAACCATCAATCTAGCAACACAAAACATTGCTTTAGAGAGACACAGGGTAAAAGGCCCCCCTCTCCTCTCCCACACACACTTTAAAACTAACTGTAAATATTTATATTCAAAAATCTTTTCTCCTCATTAAAATGTGATAGTATTTACTGTTATCTAAAGGTATCCTTACCACCCATAGAAACATTCAAGGCCTCTACGGTTTTTCTTCAGTTGTCATCATAGTGACCTATCAATAATTAGATGCAAGAAAACTAATTAATGCCAGTCAACATGGTTTTTTGAAAAAAGTTTCGTCACTTCAGTGTTCTTTTTTTTGTTCTCCAAGATAATGTGTTTCCAAGTAAGGATGAAAGATCTTGACTTGGAAAGAAACAGCTCAAAGACAGACTTGGTTATCTAAAGCCATGTCTGCCTTCTCATAAAGGTCTGGCTCCAACGCTGGGATAAAAAAAGTTAAATCTTTCTCTTTTCATATATGATTGAATTAAAACACTACCAGATTAGAATGACATTTCTGATGATAAAATTTATTATTTCCACTTACTTCCTGAAAACTTCTAAGGAGAACAAAAGTAACCCTGCAGCTGAAAAATAAGCCTTGCAATGCTAAATTAAAGAAGTTCAATCTACTCAGCTCATAAGGGAAGGATGAAAGGTGAATTGTCACTGAATTTATATGATTACATATGGAAAACGCTTAGAGGAAAATTACTTTCCAGTCTTGCAAACAAAGGCGTAAGATTCAATAGCTGTAAACAGAGCTTAGATGAGCAAAACCTTAAAAAGACGGAATTTCCTGACAGTGAGAGAAATTAAACTTTGGAATAATTTATCAGAGGGAAATCCAGTACAGGTGAGCAATGTTGCAGCGGCACTGCTGCCATGCCCATGCCTGCTTTTGCACCCACTGATCCAGACCCCGACCTGCGAGCCAACCTCCCAGCCTGCCCTTAGACCTGCCCCACCGCCATCAGCTTGTGGGGTGACTGCCGGACTCGGGGCTGACGCTGGCTACCATCACCAGCCCTGCCCGCCCTGCTCACATGGGGATGGCTACCACACTGGCCTCCCCACGAGCAGCCTGTCCTTTCTCCCCTCCAATAAAGTGCCTCCCCGGCGATGCTGGATTTGTGCTCAGTTGTTGCCACCAGATCATAAGCACCATCATTTTGCAAGATCAAGCATTCCTATGCGTTATTGCTATACATCTGCCTATACTAGAGACGGGGAAAAGAAACTAGAAAGGTGTCGCCAAGCCTGGTGACTCTCATTATCCACAGTGTCGATACAAACTGGCCTTTATGTAAAATGACAGCAAAAACCAATCTGAATAAAGGGCACTTTTACTGAGGAAATTCTTTGCTTCATAGACAATGTATGCTGTCACACAGCCCCCAGGAGAGTCCCCCTCTATGCCGCCCTCCTCTTACCTCCCATGTTCTTTGAGAACAACCAATCTCTGGTAACAGTCTGCATGTGTTATCTGAGCAGCTTCCCATATTTTGCTCAGCACATTCATCTGACATTTAGCGTGTCTCCATATTCTCCCGCACAAAAGAGCCTGGTTTGTTCACCGAGTGGTACCTGCTCTGCTTTCATCAAGAGAAAGACGCACTGAACACAGCGGGAGTTAGGAAAGCCCAAAGCAAGGTGCCTGCACTCTCCGTTCCCAAAAATATTTTTAGTTAGAGGACAGCGAAGAGCAACATGCAGAAATTCAGGACCTACCTGTGATCTAGCTCAAAGCCTCCCAGGTCTTCCATACACAAATGGAGAGTTCAACTTTCTTGGATTTGTCACCATCCAGCTGCTGCTTCTTCTGCACTCTGCCTCTCCGCAGCCCGCAGAATGCCTCATTTCATATTGCTGCGAGTACTGTGTACCCCACACCTCCCTTCCAATGGTGGCACTTTTTGGAAATAAAAGCCATGAGATGCAGTAGACACTGAAAACAGGATAATATGCAAACCACAGCGTCCAGCAGAGATGTAGTGTAAGAATTTTTAATGACAAAGACTACTGGAGAAAAATCAATATAGTGCTCAGTTTTGAGGGTATTTTAGTTCCGTAGACACTCCCACCCCAAAAAATGCAATTACAAAGAAGTCCCAGTAATAGCAAAAAACTACTCCTGAAATCATGGTTAAAAATTGAGTATCCTCCGGGCTACCAATACAAACTGGTTGCTTGAAAAATAAAACCACAGTAAAAAAAAAATGTACTTTTCAAAACAATCCAGGCATCTACTCTGCATGTCACTCACGACCCACTACCAATACATCAGAGCAGTCCTTCTCTCTCTCCAGCATACAAGCTAGGCACTCTGCAGGCCTCCCGGCAGCACTAATCCCAAGGGCTCTGGGCCTCTAAAACTCAACTACTAGTAAAAGAGCAAAGTCAGTCCTTAGAAACTCTGAGAACTGCTCATGAGGAATCCTTGCATGCCCAACAGGACTATTTCACAACCCTTCATGGAACAGTAGCTCTGATTATGAATATTAGAGAAACCAAAAATAGTGCTTTTTTCAGTCCTACAGACATAATGTTTCACAAAGTTATGATTTCTGGTGTCACAAATTATTTTTTTATCCCAGAGTATTTGTATCATTATTAGTCTGCAGAATTACTGCATATGTGACATTTAAATATGCAAACAGTTTATCACAGTGCAGTCTTAGTAAGTGAAATAAACTAGAAAAATAAAACAAAACTATCCTTTTTAGTCCCCTTCTTCTTTGTATAATTTATCTGAAGAACTTTTGGTTGAGCATCTCTGCAGATTTTCATAAAGCCTATTGCACTGTCTATTACAAGCTCTGTAAAGTACTTCTCTCTCATTTCCCAACCTGCTGTTCTAAAAACAGAAGGAGAAGAGATGGAGAAAAACACCACAATCTTCAAACACAACTAACAAGATAACACCAATCAAGAATTTGCAGGTTAAGATTGGCAGGACATACGATAAGTTGTATAAATACAGCTTTAACATACGTCCAGAATCCCTTCCCCTGATCTTCCAGGAAGAATCAAACGTCTCACTGGAAAGAACAGGATGTGCAGTTGCAGGAGGTTGTTTTGTTTCTGGAAATTTTATTTAACTGAAAACTGGGTTTATCAGCGTAAAGCAGGCATCAAGCTTAATGGTGGGATGGCTACCGCAGCTCCGTAGCACCCCCTTCCCCTGCGAGTCAGCTATCAAAGCTGTCTGTGAAATGCTGTCAAAAACTCAGTGCCATTCCTACTGGGAGTACAACTAAAAATACCAGTCCAAATTAGCAGTGTGCAGAGACAGTCATTAAGTACCTTAACACATTCCTGCCAGGACACATACAGAGTTTCTACTCAAATTATATTACCATGTATCTTTATGAAGCCCCCCACAATAGTTCAAACTAATTTTAAACTATGCTGGGGGAACAAGCTCTGTAAAGTACTTCTCTCTCATTTCCCAACCTGCTGTTCTAAAAACAGAAGGAGAAGAGATGGAGAAAAACACCACAATCTTCAAACACAACTAACAAGATAACACCAATCAAGAATTTGCAGGTTAAGATTGGCAGGACATACGATAAGTTGTATAAATACAGCTTTAACATACGTCCAGAATCCCTTCCCCTGATCTTCCAGGAAGAATCAAACGTCTCACTGGAAAGAACAGGATGTGCAGTTGCAGGAGGTTGTTTTGTTTCTGGAAATTTTATTTAACTGAAAACTGGGTTTATCAGCGTAAAGCAGGCATCAAGCTTAATGGTGGGATGGCTACCGCAGCTCCGTAGCACCCCCTTCCCCTGCGAGTCAGCTATCAAAGCTGTCTGTGAAATGCTGTCAAAAACTCAGTGCCATTCCTACTGGGAGTACAACTAAAAATACCAGTCCAAATTAGCAGTGTGCAAAGACAGTCATTAAGTACCTTAACACATTCCTGCCAGGACACATACAGAGTTTCTACTCAAATTATATTACCATGTATCTTTATGAAGCCCCCCACAATAGTTCAAACTAATTTTAAACTACTGCTGGGGGAAAAAAAAAAAGAAAAACAAAACCACCCCAACCTGACAGCGAAAGCAGCAAAAGGAGCCCATTCCAAGAAAAGTTCCTCTGTCCTTTCATGTATCTATGGAATAGCTATAAGTAACATATTTAAGTGTATCCACTTTAACAGAACATCCAATATCCTTTACAAAAGGTGACGTCTGGAGACACTAAGTTCCACTGCACTGTCTTCAACTCCACAAACTCTCTTTTCCTTCCTATTACCAAGAGACACTATTAAAAACATAAACCATATGTTGTATTCATGAAATTACTTGTATTTCCTGCCACAGCTGCAGGCTGCTTCTGTATCACTGCTTTTTTTCATCTTCTAAAATCCAAATCTGCACATACGACAGTAACAACAGGAGCCGGTGCAGGTATCTGACTCAGAATTGCTGAGGACAGCTGACATCCTCTAATTTGTATTACTAGTGACAGTGGTTAACCTTACTATCTAGTTGGTTTTGCTCTTTTCCACCAAGCCCATTTCTGCCAAAGCGGTGCTCACATAGGAATGAGGCAGCTTGGGCTTCTGCTAATTCAGAGGATGTTGGTGTTTGGCCGGGGGAGGAGAAGGGAACTATCCACTGTGCCTCTAAGTATTGGGGAACAGCAGCAACAACGCCAGCACTGTAACTGTGAACGTGCCACACATTTTATATCAGTTCTGTTGGCTTCTACTGCTCATTACCTGACTGCCATAACTGCCCTTGTTTCTGTATTTATAAGGGTCAGCCCTGCCTCCGCCCTTACCTCTTCCCCTTCCACCTTCCATCAAATGGACACACATCTTGAGAGCTTTAACAGTGATCATTAGTAATATTAGTAATACTACCCTCACCCATAAATATTCCTTTTGTTTTAATGTCATTGTACATCTCCTTGTCTTCAGGTAATGACGATGTCTTTTTGATGCCATTTTCAGCGCCACTCTTGATGTCAGAGGCTGAGCTACGCAGGCAGCAGAGCATTCCCACCCTCCCTTTTGCATTACAAATGATAGCTTCATGGACTCGTAGCAGAGAAGCAAGCAGCAGCAAATGCACCGTATGCTAAACTGCCCCCCCCCGCCGTGTTGCTGCTGCTCCTCTGCTGCCTGTCAGCGGCAAGTACTCAGATAAAAAACACAGATTAAGTCTAAAAACTCAAATAGAAGTATCAAAAACTTGAGTTCCCCTTCAAAAATAAAAGAATTCAAGTCTTCACTGAATCACCTCAGAGGATTGTCTGGTTCTACACATTTTAGGATAGAAGATGGTAACTGCTACACTATTTTGTGTCATTTTCTGTCATTTTCTCCTTTCCGGTTTTCTTCAGATCCTCTAGCTGGCAACTACCTCACATTCAAGAGAGATGGGAGGAGAAAGGGAAGAACCATCATACTTGTTCCCTGCTCTTTATTTTGGAATTTTGTGGAACACCATCTCTTACAATACTCCTCAGGTGAAGATCTGCAAGGCTCTGACAAACTGTTTTGCTCGCAGAGCCACAGGCTGGCTGTGCTAGTAATGCCTCCACCCCCCGGCACCGGCTCCTTCTCCTCGCCTTGCAGGGGCTGGCTCACTAAGGCAGGGTAAGACGACCTTTTTCCTCCTGCAGAGGCAGGAGCAGCAACTGCCTCAGCTGCTGCTGAGCCCCTGCAGTAGGGGACACGTGCCCTGTTCGACACGGACCCGCGAGGCTCCCAGCACAGCCCTCTCCCACTGCAGCTCCTGGGCAGAGCAAGCAAGCGCAGCACCGAAGCTGCGTGACAGAAATTTTCATGCGTGAAACAACATACATAAGCATTTGGGCTAATCAATCTTGTACTGATTTAGTTACGAATTTTCATGCGTAAGGGATTCTAAATCCAGGCGCTCTCGGTGCAGAGACCAGTGCTAAAGGCTTTGCTTTAGCTGCAGTAGAAATGCTCATCAAGATGTTGCGATATAGCTTGAGATAGTGGCATTAAAATGAAAACGATGGAATGGTTACTTTCCTTAGCACTCCATCAATAAGCTGCAATCTAATTTAAAGCGACATTTTTACAGTTCTTGCAGAAACATGAAAATTAGAGGGTCAACTTGCTTAATAAAATATGACAGGGGTTTTTACTATGACATTTTTCTTTTTTATATTCTTACTAGAAATAATTAAAAATTTAATTAACAACTGATGATCAGACTCAATGTCTCTGATGAAGCCATTGCTATCCATGAATAAAACAGGCTTTCCTGTCAGTGCCCTAAAAGTAAATTTACATTAAGGCAAAAAACCTACAGACAAGATTCTCAGTGAGCTTAAATTGAAGTCGCGCTTGTTTGTAATGGGGTGGTGTTGACTCACATGAGCACCTCTGGCCATGTACCTCCTGGGTACAATGTTCCGAGTTTAGGTCTCTTGCAATCTAACCTTCCTTGTGAGCATCTTCTGCCTTCTGGTTAAAAAGGAACCTCTAACGTTAAAAATACTTCAAAGTATCTGATTTCATTCTGAGGTTCTGTCTTTACCTAGGAGTGAAAGCTGTCTGTCATTTATTGCATGTATAAATCAAGATCTAAATAAATAAACCTTCTTATTTTAGAAAATCAGCATGACAGCAGCAGAACAATAGCTGTACTATATAACGACCAATTGTTTTGAGTATGTCATCAAAATAATTACGATGGCAACAATGACTCAAGTGACAATTTAACAAAATACTATTCATTTTTGACCCAGTTACCGGTTTGCAGTAGTCCAGGATGGCCGTTCAGGCCAAATGAAGTCCTCCTAGCCAGAACAATAAAGTCAACACAAACTGATAGCAAATACCTTTTTCCAGATTATCACTGCCCCCAGGCTTTCATATCTGAATTTCCTTCTAAAAGGAATATCAATCAAACAACAAATCTAATTTGAGAAGAAAAAAGAAAGGGGATTATTTCTCTGATACTCAGAATGAGAGAGAAGCTTCAACATGGGAACAATTCATTGATGCCTGTATATTATTTTAAAAAAACAAAGCTCATGCTTTGATCACAAGAATTACACCACTCATTCATAAAAACTTGCCTGCATTAGGAACTTAGAATGTCATTTTTAATAACTGAAGTACACAGAAGTGAGCTTGAGACTCTCAAGGCAAAGGGAGCATGAATCAGTAAGGACATCAACAGCCACCGCTCCTTGCCCTTCATTCCTGGTACTGCCGATCCGCCCTAGCTGGATTACTGAGATGTCTTCTCCTGCACTGCCTTGTTTGCACAAGGAAGAGTGCAGCAAGGGTGGCTCACCCCTCATTTGGCTGAGGGTAGGGGGTTTCACACATGGATGGCCACGATCACATGTGCAATGTGATGAGACCCTGGCCAGTACAATTTCCCTACCCATGCAAAATCTGTCCCAGGCACCACAAACATAGGTGATACTAATGGAGAGGAGAGCGAGCTCTCCTTCCACTACAGGAAAATGTCTGAGGCCTGGCATGGACTATTATATGTGCCACTCAAAACCAAATTACTTCACCTCTTGATTCATTATCACAGTGGCAGGAATACAACAGGCAAATTGGAGTGATTCTTGACTTCCCATGGGATACCTTCAGGAAAACTGGCCTCAGGGCCTACAGACATATAGAATCATAGAATCATAGAATCATTGAGGTTGGAAAAGACCTCTAAGATCATCGAGTCCAACCGTCAACCCAACACCACCATGCCCACTAAACCATGTCCCTAAGTGCCTCATCTATACGTCTTTTAAATACTTCCAGGGATGGGGACTCCACCACTTCGCTGGGCAGCCTGTTCCAATGTTTCACCACTCTTTCAGACAAGACATTTTTCCTCACGTCCAATCTAAACCTCCCCTGGCACAACTTGAGGCTGTTTCCTCTTGTCCTATTGCTTGTTACTTGGGAGAAGAGACCGACCCCCACCTCGCTACAACCTCCTTTCAGGTGGTTGTAGAGAGCGATGAGGTCTCCCCTCTGCCTCCTTTTCTCCAGGCTAAACAACCCCAGTTCCTTCAGCCGCTCCTCATAAGACTTGTTCTCCAGACCCCTCACCAGCCTCGTTGCCCTTCTCTGGACACGCTCCAGCACCTCAACGTCCTTCTTGTAGTGAGGGGCCCAAAACTGAACACAGTATTCGAGGTGCGGCCTCACCAGTGCCGAGTACAGGGGCACGATCACTTCCCTGCTCCTGCTGGCCACACTATTTCTGATACAGGCCAGGATGCCATTGGCCTTCTTGGCCGCCTGGGCACACTGCAGGCTCGTGTTCAGCACCAACACCCCCAGGTCCTTCTCTGCTGGGCAGCTTTCCAGCCACTCTTCCCCAAGCCTGTAGCGCTGCATGGGGTTGTTGTGGCCGAAGTGCAGGACCTGGCACTTGGCCTTGTTGATCTCATACAGTTGGCCTGGGCCCATCGATCCAGCCTGTCCAGGTCCCTCTGCAGAGCCTTCCTACCCTCGAGCAGATCAACACTCCCGCCCAACTTGGTGTCATCTGCAAACTTACTGAGGGTGCACTCAATCCCCTCATCCAGATCATCGATAAAGATATTGAACAAGACCGGCCCCAAAACTGAGCCCTGGGGAACACCGCTCGTGACCGGCCGCCAACTGGATGTAACTCCATTCACCAATGTATCATAATTACATTCACCATATGTATCATAAGAGATTACATTCTGGATTTAGAGTCCATTTTAGCTTTTTGTCCTTTTAAACTTCCACGGAGATGGGGAACAGCAATAAATTCTGATTCAATAAATAAGCCAGCCAATGCGGAACAACTGAAATTCTGGCATTCTGCACAGCTGCCCTGTTCGTTTCCCCAAGTCAGTGACCACATACTCCTGAGCGCAGAAACAGCAACACTGGAAAAGGCGTCAGGTGCCAATTTCTTTAGAATACAAGATTATTTAAAGTTCAGGCCTAGCATTAGTCCAGATGCTACATTGCAACAAGCTGTACAAAGCCATGGCATCACATTCGTGTGACAGAGATGTCTATAGACATTTCAAAAGTCATGGCAATACTGATACACGTTATTACTAAGTCACTCATGGTTTAGCAACTAGAGACTTCAAACACGCAGTCTTACTCCAAGGAAAAATTTTCCTGAATAATATGCTAGGATCAGTTACCTACTTTTTTTTTAAATAGCTTTAGGCCTATAAAAAACTCTGGCTTACCACAGGCAAGGAAGATGACCACGACCATCTTCCTTCCATATGTGTATTTTAACCTAGCAGGGACACTCAATGGGCAATGACGCTATAAAACTACTTCTGCATAACACAACAATTATTTTCATGCCAGTCTCCTTTGGAAGGAAACATTTACTGTGTTCCTTTGAAGATAACCATGAACGATAGCCATTTATAGAACAATTTAAATACCAACTATCAATCTGCTTGCAAAACCAAACTAGCAACACTTGTTTAATCTCAGATTATGGACACTGCCACCTGGAACTCCGAATGTTTGATCTACCCAGTAGAAGTTCACTTTGCATTTTGTGACTTGGCTCAGACATCTCAGTCTGCACCGTACCATGCCTGATGCCTTCTGAGGAAAAATAGTGTACTAGTATCATTCATTTCCCCTCCTCCAGTGTTTAAAAAAACCTGTGGTTTGTCCCTTCACAGTCTGAGCGATGATGTTAAGTGGTCACCAGACCATTTCTTGCAATGCCACCACTATTTGAGGACATCATTCCCAACTGTAAATACAAACTGCATCAATTTGTGAAGTGGCGATAGAGCCCAGGACACTAACCATATTGATTTTTGTTGTGTTTATCTGCCTCTCTATATCTCTGCAAATCCCTAGCGACTCTGTTACCACTTTCTAACAGTGCATTTTTCCTGTTTTCCACTGAATTAAATGTCAGCAGATGACAACTTATGCTTTGTTGTTGCCATTCGGTAATTTAACTGCACTAAATAGGGAACAGCATCTGATTGCATAATCTTTTTGCACTAGCTCCGTGTTATTTTAACATCTTTTTGTGCCATCTTACTAGGTTGAAGATCAAAAGCGTAAATGGTAAACCTGTTATCAGCCTGTATTTCAGTGTTAACCACTGAAACTGAGATTCAGCAACTTTGCAAAGCTAACAGGTAAAACTTATTTAAGAATCACAAATATGGCACACATGGTTAACTGCTCATATTTAAGGTTTTTTGATAAGACTGTCTCAGGGAAATATGAATAAACAGTCCAGATTATATACTATTCCCACCAATGTGAACAAATCTCTGCCTATTTTCTTGTACAATACCAAATTTTTTATCCTGTGCCACCACCTCTTCTGTTTAATTTGGTCTATACCTTTGATGTGTAGAAACAGCCATAGCGTTGGTTCAGCCCTGTTCACTTCAAGCTTAAACAACACAGCTCTGCTCTTTCCTATTCTTTTCAGTCCCTAAATCCATTTATACTGTATTTCCAGAGACCCTTTAGGAATATTTTCATAAAGACTAGGAGAGCCATAGCACCTTAAAAGAGGAGTTACATGGCCTCTAGCGGTCTTTTATCCACTACTTCCTCACCTTGTTCACGGGGGATGCAGACTGTTTCTGGAGGACCCTCATGGGGCTCCAGGCCAGTGGATGCGCTGGTAGGGGGGAGATCAGCCCCGAGGGTAGGAAACAACCCATGGCTGTGGGAAGCTTGTAACTCAGGAGGTCACTGTGTGATTTAAACTGGCCTTGAGTTGTGCTGGGCTCAAAATCCCAGAATACTTTCTCCCACGCTGGAAAACACAAGGTAGCGTAAGGCTGGGAGTTTCAATGTACTCAAATTTTATTCTGGGCAAAACAAGAAATGGAAGGACTTGATAATCCTACCCCATACCTCAATAGACAGTTGCATGGTAAATTTATGGTAATTCAGTATCACTACCGATTTCTATCCACAACACTGCAAAAGCAGGAGTACTGCAGAACGTTCACCAATTTATATTACATTAATGCTAGAGGAGAGCTTGTTTTAACATGTGCTAATACTGTATCTGACTCCAGCAACTGATTAAAACATTTCCTTGTGGAGGTACCAAAGTCTCCAAATGAAAGAACAAATTCAGGGTTATTTATTAAAAATAACTTTTTAAAAAGTGGATAGGAAAAAATAAAGGAGTAGCAAAATCAAAAATCAAGACAGAGTAATTTGCTCTTTGTTTTCAACTTAAGGGAATGAATGGGCCTGCAACAGGGTTTGCCATAAGCAGCTCAAGACTACTTTCTTGTCATCAAGTGACTGAAGACATTTCACACCCATGCAAGCTCCTATATCAAATCATCTTCAGAAGAATTTAATAAAAATAAGCATAACTTGGCAGAAAAAACATATGCATTTCAGCATTGTTGACTATCCTAACAGTTTATAGGGATTGTTCTAGATCTTGAATAGCTCTGAGAATTAGACCCAAAAAGTAAGCAAAGGAAATTTTTAATACTTAGACGAAATCACAAGCCCCAAATGTTAATATGTGCAAGTAAAACAGAAGTTTCAATGGCTAAAAATGTAAATGGCTGCTAGTAGGCCACATGCCTTAAGACCATATCAAGGCACTGTCAAATCAGAGAAAATCACATATGCACAAAGTTGTCACCCATCACCTTGGATATTCATTTGTATTTATTGGAACTTCATCTCTTGTGCAATGAGTGACTCAGGCTGCTCTAGGATCCAGCGTCTTTCACAGTAATGGGTTCACTAAAGCTGTAGCACTGCTCTCGGCTTCTGCTCAGCAGTTAGCCTGAGGTTACAAACTGTACTGTTTATTGAGCCTCATCAAGACTGCTGTCATGTGGAATCAGCTTAGCTTGGCTTTATGAAAATATTATAGAATTGCCTAAATGTGCAAATCCTTTTGAAGGTGGAATGATTAGTTTGTAACATATTCCAGTGATTCTAATAATGATTCTAATCGTATTCTATAAGTAATAAATGGTCACATGTCTTTATTCATTTAAAACCTGCCTCCAACAAAGATAATAATTATACCAAAATAATTTGATGTCAACTTGCACCTAATGTAGCAACACAATCATTTGTCTAAGGAACAAAACCCAAATCCTGATCATGCAGGAGTTGCAAATGCACAGTATGCGTCCAGTACCTTTGGCAAGAAACCAAAGAAGTATTTAAAATTTCATATTCAATGTTCAATTCATCTAGGCTGGCCCAGAATATTTATTGAACTGTTATCTCACATAATATAAAGTGGTGACGAAGTGGGTTCTGCATGAATGCTATTAAATCTCCTCATGGTGCCGTTACAACTGGTAGCCTTATTGTAGAACAAGACCTTATCAGCTTGTGATATATTGTGCAGTAATTAATATAACAAGCCTGTGATATATTATCATAGTGTTCCCGCTCCAGAAGTGGGGCTGGCTTCTGGGAGATATGGAGGAGGAAAAAAAGCTTCCCCTAATATGTTTGTACATTCCCTTAGAACTGTTTTATATGTCCGTACAAAAAGAAAATATTAGAAAATGCGGATGACAGAAAGGGATATTTAAGCAATCATTATAAAGATGGAACATGGGTAACAGTTTTAAGTGGCAGAAGGACAGACTTAACAACCCTTTCCAAGCCTTTTTGCTATTGTAAATTGTGATAAAGAACACAAGAGAAAGAATGAAGTCAAGCTAAAATAAGGAGATAATTCCTAATGCTAACATCAATTAATAAAGAAATCATACAGGCTTGAACCTTCTTCTGCTAACATCAGCAGCAAAATTCTCAGCAGTTTTGGAAGATGACATCCCATGAAGAAAAATAAAAAGCTCCTTTATCAAACTAGATGCCCCAGTAGTTTCCTCTGGGGATTAGGCTTTTTTTTTCCTCAAGTAATTCTTATTTTAAACAATATTCAAATGAACTTTTACCTACACAGAGAACAGAGTTCCCGCTCCTGTATTACACAAAACCGTTCAGAGCTAGGACTTAGCATTAAGCTCATGTAACTTATAAATGAGAGTCTAATCTTATGACCAGAAAGCCCACTGTTAACTCACTGGGTGATGCATGTGAAGGGAGGGTGGGGACGAGAAACAGGAATAAAGATATATTCGGTATCCTCAGGGTATAACCACTGAGAAGCGTTACTATATTCTCATGGACCAAAATCACCTCCATAACTTGTCAATCCATCTTCTTCACATTCCTTTTTGAATTCTCTTCAGTTTATCAGTTTTCACATTCTTTCCTTTACCTTCCAGGGAATTACTCTACACTAGTAAAGGTCTATAGAAAGAGGAATGTCCCTCAGAAAAAATCAGACATATGAATTCCATCTTGTATATGGAATATTTGATGACTTCTATGTTTTGCATGTGAATATTTTAAGTCCAGGTATAAAATGTGAGGAAGGCTGTAGAACTTCTCTGCTAGCTGGCATCCAGGAGAAAATGCAGTGGTTTCTTTCTCCTTTTATTCTCAGTTAATGTTTTTTTTTCCATTACACAGTGAATTTGAGACTCGATAGTGCATCAGGAATTAAACTCTTCCAATGTGACATTATCTTTACATTTAATCCAGGAATTTTCTGACTGCTTAATTTTAGTGCCATTACAGTTCTTAGCCCTAAATCATTGTTTGCAACCATCAAATAATCAGATCAATTCAAGTATCCTTTCTCCAGCTGAAAATTTTTATGCTTAAAAAGTTCAACATGAGAAAAGAAGATCGGAACCTAGTGGAAGAAGTGAGTCCAGCATGACTTACCATCCTCCACTAAGCCAGCAGACCAAAGAGAACTGTAAGAAAATAAATGCAAGACCCTTCAGCATGACATTTGATATAATGATATCAATCTTGCCTTTTTCCTCTTCCTGTTTGAAAAGTTATGCAAATTTTCTTTTCAACTCTCTATCACTATGATCATTTCAAGTGAACAGTAATCTGATAGTCTGTTTTATAGCCTCTTCGGAATATTCTTAAAAAGTCTAGGTTCTCTTTTTTTTTGTTATATCAAAAGTGGCTATTATTAAGCTCTGAAAGAGAGTTTAAAAGTCAGTAATTTTTATGAATGAAATCAAGAAGACTGGGACAATCCCACTCAGCCTCATGGTATCACTGATCCATTTAGACACATAGAAGTAACACATTAAAAAGAATCGGCAAGTTTAAGAACAAACAGATGATGGAGATGGATATGCAGTAGGCAGTAATAAAGCAGCACTTCAGCACTGAAATCCTGAACGCACGCCTCTCATTAGCACAATGGAGCAAACATTTAACTATTGTATAAAGGCAAAACAAAAATAATCAGGAAAAAACCCGAAAACCATACTATTAGACGAAGTAGTTCTATGCTGAAATAAAAAGGCACACCCTCTTCATGACCCAAGAGAAACTAGAACAAAAACAAAGACGCAATAATAGCAATACATGTCTTAATTTTGTGAGTAAACTTTCGTTCAGTTGTACATAAACACCGCACACAGAAATATGAATTATTATGTTTTGACTGTGGTCCTTTATTACGGCAGATGAAATGCCAGCTGATATGACTCATTAGACCTTCATCTAATAAGCTTTTTCTTCACTGCAGAAATGGGAAGTGGATGGAGTGGTGGGCTCTAGCTGTGGTGTCTGCACTCTCCTCTTCGCTTGGCCATGACCTTAGAAGTAACCTTGGCAGAAGACAACGCTTTTAGAATGGTATTTCACTTTATGCATACTTTTTTCTAGCATGAGTTGTGTGTCCAGATTTAGCCCCATCACATAAAGGGAATTAAAACACCACAAAAACCCGTGTAGAAATCCAGGGTGAGAACGGGGGTCCTACTATTGACAAGCAGCCAGCAACAATGAGCAGAACCCAAGGCAAGCTTCCTCCAGACTGTAGTCAGCCAGAAGTTTCATTCCCTGAGCAATGAGGATTTTTCTGGTATTCCTTAGAAAAACCATCACCCTGTCTTAACAAAATCCTGAGTGTTTCATTACCGCTGACTGAATGTGAAGGCCTTTATGAACGTGCTAGACGTTTTGCCTCTGTGGCATCAGCTCCACAGGTTAATTAGTTTTTGTGTTAAAAAAATACATATATTTTTGATAGGCATAAAACCATCACCTTTTAAATTCTTTTAAATGAATGTTTTGCTTTATAATACAAAAACTAGTATGAGAATTAAATTATCTTTTCTAATGCCATCCATTGTTTTGTGTACCTTATCCTTTTCATAGAATCATAGAATCATAGAATCATTGAGATTGGAAAAGACCTCTAAGATCATCGAGTCCAACCATCGACCCAACACCACCATGTCCACTAAACCATGTCCCTGAGTGCCTCATCTACTCGTCTTTTAAATACCTCCAGGGATGGGGACTCCACCACTTTTTGCTGCTCTTCCACTTCCTAGTGATTCAAACAAACATATCTTTGTCTGTATTTCCCACCAACATCTTCTACATTGCGAACATCAAGAACTAGCACAACTTCACTTCCCCTGTACAGACACAGGTCAGCTATCTCAAATTTGCATTGAAAATCAGGCCCTGGCAACAAAATACTCATTAACCAGATGCACATTTTTATATATTCACAAAAGCTGATCAGACAGATAGGTCTGATCAGGAAGATTAGACAGATATGCTGTTTTGAAAACCCAAACACTATGTAAGGAACCTCAAAATCAAAGAATTATTGTGAAGGTAATACTATACACAGAGACAGCACATATGCAAATAGGCACATGTTCCCATATCACACGACAGACAATATGACTGATATTACACTACCTAATTCCACTTCAGTATAGGAAAATAAATCTTCACTAATAAGTAACCTATATTATAATTCTATCTTCTGTTCTTAACACTACTGATTGAAATTATCCAGCCTCTAGGAACAGGGAAAACATGTTTTTAATGAAATAACTGGTTATTTTTTGGCATATTATCAAATCAGCTCATTCACACTGGATTTTTGTTCCATTCCACCCAAAATACCACTTACTTTGAACCATAAAACAGTGTAAAGTTGACATTAATGCGAAAATGGCTACAGATAGGAGACATTTAAAAACAGGAGAAACCTAACAGGCAGGTTTATCTTATGCTTGTAAAAAAAACAGGTACAGTTTTGAGAATATACAGTTAAAGTTTCACTTTAGGAAAGAATATTCTCACTGAATCAAGGACAAGCATTATCTAGCTACCATGTTAGAAAATTATTCAAAATGTCAGTGGAAATGGATTCAGAAGCTGGGGATAGAAAGAGATAATTTTAGAGAGCCTTATCCTGTCAGGTGCTAAGCAACTCCGGATGCTCCTTAACTCTTGCTTTTACCAGATAATATGGTATGAAGAAACATCCAGCAGGATGATTTCTTAAGTGTCATCCCAGGTATGGGCTTTGCAATTCTAACCCTTGGAAGCATTGCATCCACTTCTTATTGCCTATAACAAAACAAAGTGCAAATGTCAATCAAGAAACTTCCTTGTAAGGCTAATTACAAAAACATTTTCTTCAGAATCAGCAGTATCGCCCTGAGCTGGGCTACTTTCATACTCAAGAAAATCTATGCTCAGGTGCATTTATTGGCTGGAAACAACAAACAAGATACACAAAGAAATTGAAAGATGTTTTCTTTCAATTACTCTATCATCTTCACAGTGTTATAAATGTAGCAATATTAGATGTAAAATTCAAAAATAGAAAAATTATTAGAAAAATAAAGCCCAAGAGAATCACTTACAAAGAGCGTTATTCTGGCTCCACAACAACAGTCATGCTACAGGAGTTCTGCTACAGGTTTTGTTTGTGTTCATCTATCAATGGGTTTTGTATTGCACTGACATCACGTGATACCAAGGTAACAATGATATTTCTAGTACTACCTTTAGTGGAGGGATACTAAGGGTGGTTTTAGAATTGTCTAAATGGAAAAGTTCCTTTCAGATAAGAGATCAAGCAAATATCAATAGAACTGGTAAAGCTTTTTAAGTTGGTAAGTTAATCAACAGAGAAAATCTTTTGATGTTCAAGAGGTTAGAGCCCCTGGGCTACAAGGAATATAGACTCATAGAATCACAGAATGGTTTGAGTTGGAAGG
>NW_008794775.1:99431-101870 GCF_000699145.1 Aptenodytes forsteri | reverse complement strand
AATCATAGAATAGTTTGGGTTGGAGGGGACCTCTAAAGATCACCTAGTCCAAACCCCCCGCCATGGGCAGGGACACCTTCCACTAGACCAGGTTGCTCAAAGCCCCATCCAACCTGGCCTTGAACGCTTCCAGTGATGGGGCATCCACAACTTCTCTGGGCAACCTGGTCCAGTGTCTCACCAGCCTCATCATAAAAAATTTCTTCCTTATATCCAATGTAAACTTTTTCAGTTTAAATCCGTTGCCCCTTGTACTGTCACTACAGGCCCTGTTAAAAAGTCTCTCTCCATCTTTCCTATAAGCCCCCATTATATATATAGACAGGCTGAAATAAGGTCGCCCCAGAGCCTTCTTTTTTTCAGGCTGAACAACCCCAAGTTTCTCAGCCTGTTCTCACAGGGGCGGTGTTCCAGACCTTTGACCATTTTCGTGGCCCTCCTCAGGACCTGCTCCAACAGGTCCATGTCTTTCTTGTACTGGGGACCCCAGAACTGAGTATGGTACCTTCTCCCTGAAAAAAACTGGAGAACTAGCTACTGAAACTTTCAAGGTCCGGATAGTCCATGCTTCCCTATGGTATGCTAACCGCTGCTCCCTTTAAAGGAAAAAAAAATCTTACTTTCCCCTCTTTGTAAAAAAAATGCATAGTTTCTGTGAATGGAGAGAGGAATGAGGAAAGACAGCTGCAATGTATACAAAATACATTTTTTAACTACGTATTTTGAATCGTGCCTCAAAAAGAAGGAAAAACACAAAATTATTTAAGACAGCATTTGTGTTCTTAAAAAAAATAAAGCAAAAACAATACTAGAAGAGGCAGACTGAAAATGTTTGGGGCCCTAAGTATTGATCTGGAGCATAAAATGCACTAGAGCAAAGTGAAGTCAGGCAGCCTTCCCTCTCCGCTCTTCTTCCTTCTCTGATGACCTTCTCCTTCATTCTGCAGTCCACTATTCAGTTTTCCTTTTTCGATTTTTGCTTCAATTTGATTTTCTACACTGAAATACTTCAGAAGAAACTAAAACTTATTACTATGATGTAAGACTTTTTTTTACCATAATTTGCACAGAGAGGGGAAAAAAAAAAACAAGCAGAGTATTTATAACCAACTAAATGTTTTCAGAAAGGAGTTATAATAGAAAATTTTATGGACATTTCATAACAAACAGATTGGGAAGTAATCAGCATCTGCAGGCCTGTGTAACGCTGAGGGGTAAGATGCAGCTCTGGCTGAACGATGTCCTGTCTTCCTGAAGGACCCCCTGGATGGACATGGCTAACAGCAGTGCTCATTTTAAGTCCAGAAGCCCCATACCAGCAAGCCATGAAATCCATGTTACAGAAAACATCTGTCATTATTTTCATCTCATAGATCATGGTCTTTAGAAGCAACAGACTCTGCACAAGCACAGTGAGAGACAGAAATCTGAGACAGAGCACTAGATTCTAGTGTGTTTACCAAATACTGAATTTAAAGGTGGCTATTAAATGGCTCTTTCTCCTCTATCTGCCAAACATTTAAAAAATTTTATTGGGTAAAGTGGCCTGAAGACCACTTTAGCTGCCAACACATCATAAATCCAGGTTTTTATCACCACAGAATGCAGCCCTATCTGCATTTAATGAAAAAATAGAAGGACATTATCTTACCCGTGAATGCACCAACACAGTTTCTGTCGAAGCTAATGGACTACTCACAGTGGTAACTGCTGCTCTTCATAATTAGTAGCTGTGGTCGCTGGGGACTTTAGACAAGACTCTACATTTGTGCAACACCCCATATCTCTCATAATAAGTGCCATACTTACTGGCACTTTCAGGGATTGTCCGTGGCCTAGGCGGGACCACGGAGCTTTGGGCAGATCATTTACCTCCCCTGTACTTTGACACCTACCTGGAAAACAGAGCAGGTTACTCTGTGGGAAGCCAAGAATAAAGTACATTAAAAGCTTTGAGAAAGTGTTATTCAGTGGTAACTGAACCCTTATGTGTACCTATTGTACCTATGATTTTCAATTCCTGAGTCCTACAGCGCATCTTTCTGAAGCTGAACGTCATGTTTACTTCTTCACATCCACAACACATTCATAAAGGGCACCGCCCGCCTCTTTACTTTCCTATTTACTGAAGCAGCTATTACCCTAATGTTATGTGTAGAAAGAAGGGGCAGGGTGTTGCCTTTCTTTAAATGGCATTACAAACACAACTGTACATTTCAGCAGAAAAGAAAACACAAACACCGCACTACACACATATTAGAATACACATAATTTAACAGAGAAGATCCCAAATATCTGACAGTAGAAATGAGATTTTTATTAAGGAACCATCTAGGTAATGCAACTTTTTATTTTGTATATCATAGAATAGAATAGAATCATAGAATCATTGAGGTTGGAAAAGACCTCTAAGATCATCGAGTCCAACCGTCAACCCAA